>NC_058080.1:701929872-702245721 GCF_014858855.1 Bufo gargarizans | reverse complement strand
CAGCAGAATCTGCCCGGATTTCTGCCATCTTTTTTTTCAATTTTAGTGCCGTGGGGCAGCTCACAGGTGAATGGAGCTACACCGCGAATGGACATCCTCCGTGGCTTCCAGCGGCGTCTGTCTAGGCACCGTGCCAAGAAAGGACATGTCGTTCCTTGGCACAGTCATGGCCTTTAACCACCAGCCACACGAACGGCAGCACAGCGTCCCACTGAGAAGAATGGAAGGTGGATTCCAGGCGTCCGTCGCAGAACCCACGCACTGGTCCTTGGCATGATGCTGTATTTTACTTTGAACATATGAAGACAAGAGGGAGATTTATCAAAGCTGGCTTAAAGGAAAAAAATGGCTTAGTTGCCCATAGCAACCAATCCGATTCCACCTTTCATTTTTCGAAGCTCCTACGCAGGACTATTTATGCCGACACATAGCTCGGGGTTTCTGATCCCTTTTGCTCATTTTTTCCTCCTAGGCTCAATGTCCCTTTAAGTAATAAACTCCTGCGGTGATTGTGTAACGCGACTATAATCCTGGAGGTGAACCATGAACCAAGCAAGGTGATAACCCGCCATACGCTGCCGTTCGGGAGACATGTGGCTTTTCCAACAACTCACTGCGGCACATTTACTGTAGTGTTTGCGCCTGTTTTTAGTCTAAAAAAAAAATAAAATAAAAATGCCATTCTAGACATTATTTTTTGTCACATTTACCACTGAAATCGGGCCTGTTTTGGAGGCTTTTGCACCTCATTCGACTATTCAGATTTTTGGGGACTAATTGGGAAGTTTTCCAACTTTTTTTGCCCCAACCTATAAACGTATCCGTTCATGACGGATGCATGCGGTTGTATTATTGTAACGGATCCGCCTTGGCTATGTTAAAGATAATACAAACGGATCCGTTCTGAACGGATGCAGACAGTTGTATTATTGTAACAGATAAGTTTTTGCAGATCCGTGACGGATCCGCACCAAACGCGAGTGTGAAAGTAGCCTTACCCGCACGGGATCCGCTCGTGTGCAAGAGCCCTAAAGTTCCTGTTCCAAGGACGAGGCCTGCAGCCCCTTCATTAGCAGCGCAGGTGTTCAGTCTGCAAACATCAGAATACAATAAGATCCCCGATCCCCTCCAGGGCGCGCTGCACCCCCAGGAGCACCAGATCCTGCACCTCTGCTGACAATCCCAGCTGGATAGGACCTTTCACTCTTGCACAACGGGTGCCTCGGGCCTGCTCTGCTCTTTTAAAGGGGTAGGAAACTCCTAAACTAGTTCTCCAGCTAGATGTGCAGTGAAGCCCTTAGTCCTGGCATTTCCAGCTGAACACTCACCTTCTGCGGCTGCACAGAACTCTGAAGCGCTGCTCTGCAAAGCTTCCTTCCTGGGGCCCAGGGACGGGAAAGCTCTTGGCTCAGCCCCTCTGCGATTTCTAACTATTCACTGCCCAGGAGGCAGAGTCTGGATTCTTAACCCCTTAGTGATCACGCACATAAAAAAAAAAAATATGCATTCCAAGAGCAATGTACTTGTACGAGGTCTTATTTTTTGCAAGTTATAGTTTTTAATGCACCATTTTAAAGGGTTTCAGTCACCCCAATTTTCGCTATTAAACAGGCTTTCTCACTGCGCCTGCGCAGGATACTGAACGGGACGGGCCGGCGCAGGCGTGAGATTTACACGGCAAACGGGGCCAGCAGGAGAACCAATGCTTGCCTGGCCCTGTCGATTGAGACTGAAGGGTGTGGAAATGAGGTGGGCGAACAGAGCCCCTAGGTGCAGGTGCAACGCTGCCCGAGGCTCATTTGCATATAATAAAAGTTAAAATTACACGAAAACGGTGGCATACTTAAATAAAAGAAATGCAGAGTTAAATTCAGGTGACATTTTCACATCTTTAAAGGGTTTCTACCACCAGATTTTGAGATTTTTCGCTGACTGACACTAGCGATCTGCACTACCTAACAGTGCTCTTGTATCACCTTTGTCTGCTGCCGTTAAGCTTAAAAACATACTTTTATTGATATGCAAATGAGCCTCTAGGTGCTATGGGGGCGTCTTTTCAGCACCTAGAGGCTCCGTCTACTCACTATTTCTGCCGCCCACCGCGTCCCTCCAGCGCGCCAGCTCCTCTTGATTGACAGCCAACCTCGCTCCATCTCGAATTCCAGCACTGCGCCATGCGCTTCTATATTCGGCGCAGGCGCAGTGACTGTCGGACCGCAGTGAAGATGCCGACGCAGGGAGAGGTCCGCAAAACGAAAAAAAAAACGCTACTGTGAAAGAGGGCTCGTTCACACAAACGTTTTTTGCGTTCTGTATACAGTCCGTATGCGGAACCATTCATTTCAATGGGTCCGCAAAAAACCCTGAATATACTCTGTGAGCATTCCGTTTCCGTATGTCTGCATTTCCGTTCCGCTACATTTTGAGTCTTGTCCTATTATTGTCCGCAAATCACGTTCCGTGGCTCCATTCAAGTCAATGGGTCTGCAAAAAAAAAACTTAACACATACAGAAATGCATTCCGTTTTTGCGGAACCATCTATTGAAAATGTTATGCTTAGCCCAATTTTTTTCGATGTAATTACTGCATACTGTATATGCCGGAACGGAAAAGCGAAACAGAAACAGAAATACAACGGAAACAAAAAACGGAACAACGGATCTGGAAAAAACTGCCCGAAAAACACTGAAAAAGCCATACGGTCGTGTAAAAGAGACCTTAAGCTGTAGTGTAGAGCAAAGTGCACTGTGCCCAGAGCCCTGCAGTGCTGCACCGTCCACATGGGTATCATTTTTTGCGGCACTTTTTCAGATGTGTTCCAAATTGTAATCTTTGACCTTTTTCCTCAGCATAGACTAGCATTATAAAATATGTAAAATATGTTGCACAACAAATGTCGTCGTATAGCCCTTGCCTTAACCCATTAAGGACTCAGGGCGTACCGGTACGTCCTAACTTTAAATCGCGCGGGCAGGGGTTAATCGCAACAGGATGTCCGCTGAAATCATTCAGCGGGCATCCTGTCACAACGCCGGACCCCCCCCCCCCCCGTGTCGGCGATCGGCAATTCATACCTGCGGTTTGCGGCTTTTACCTTATCCGGCGGGCAGCGGTGCCATCGGGTCCCCATGCGGCTGTAGGGGGGACCCGATGGCATGGAAGGCAGCGCGATGTCTAAGGAAGGCATGGCGCTGCCTTCCGGTGACGAGCCTGTGAGATCCAGCCCCCTGGATCTCACAGGCCGGAAGCTGTATGAGTAATACACACAGTATTACTCATACACATACAGCCAATGAATTCCAATACAGAAGTATTGGAATGCATTGTAAAAGGGATTAAACCCCCAAAAGTTGAAGTCCCAAAGTGGGACAAAAAATAAAGTAAAAAAAGAAGTTGAAAAACAAAAGTTTTCCCCCCCCAAAAAAATTTAAGTTTCAATAAAAAATAAACAAAAACGTCATTTTCCCCAAATAAAGTTAAAAAAATAGTAAAAAATAGGGAAAAATAAAATAAAATACATATTAGGTATCGCCGCGTCCGTAAAGACCGGCTCTATAAATATATCACATGACCTAACCCCTCAGATGAACACAATACAAAATAAAAACTGTGCTAAATAAACAATTTTTTTGTCACCATACATCACAAAAAGTACAACAGCAAGCGATCAAAAAGGCATTTGCCCACCAAAATAGTACCAATCTAACCTTCTGTCACGGAAGGTGTACAGGAAACAAGACAATATAAAATGAATATATGACTCACTGGATCCAAAACTAAGGAACAAAAGGGAGACCCCTGCATAAGACCTGGCACTCTCCCTGACTGCTCAGCCTATGCGAACACCCCAATGGTGGATGATCGCATATCCTCGTACCTCGACTATATAACACCTGAACACCCTACAATAGTGAGGGGACACGACCACCGGCTCCCTACACTAGACACGGAGGGAGTCAGGGTCACCTGGGATCCAGCAAACAGAAAATGAATATACAACACTTATCTTGTAGAAGACTGGGAAATAGGATCAGCATGCACACACACTCCAGGAAGTTGTATAAACCGCACACTAATGCATTATGGGGAGGAATTTAAAGGGATGCAATCAGTCCAACTACATGACAGCTGAGAGAGGCTAACGAGATGAGGAACTGAAAACCAAAACAAAGAAAGCTCGAGGAGGAGGTTCTGAAAGGCATCTGTCAGAGTTTCTCAGATGTCTGGTTGTGACAGTACCCCTCCCTCTACGAGTGGACTCCGGACACTCAGAGCCCACCTTCTCAGGATGGGACCTATGGAAAGCCCTGATGAGACGAGTGGCCTTAATGTCCGTCACTGGGACCCACATCCTCTCCTCAGGACCATAACCCTCCCAATGAACGAGGTACTGGAGAGAACCGCGGACAACACGAGAATCCACAATCCTAGAGACCTGAAATTCAAGATTCCCATCAATCATAATCGGAGGAGGAGGCAAAGGCGAGGGTACAATGGGTTGAACATAAGGTTTTAATAAGGACTTATGAAAAACATTATGGATCTTCCAAGTCTGAGGAAGATCAAGACGGTAGGCAACAGGATTGATGACAGACAGGATTTTGTAAGGCCCAATAAACTTAGGACCCAACTTCCAGGAGGGAACCTTCAATTTGATATTCTTGGTAGACAACCACACCAGATCACCAACATTCAGGTCCGGACCAGGCACACGTCTCTTATCTGCCACACGCTTATATCTCTCACTCATGCTCTTTAGATTATCCTGAATCTTTTGCCAAATAGATGACAAAGACAAGGAGAATCTGTCCCTATCAGGTAAACCAGAAGACCCCTCTCCCGAGAAAGTCCCAAACTGCGGATGAAACCCATATGCACCAAAAAATGGTGACTTATCAGAGGACTCCTGACGACGGTTATTTAAAGCAAACTCAGCAAGGGACAAAAAAGAACACCAATCCTCCTGATTCTCCGCCACAAAACAGCGCAGATATGTCTCCAGATTCTGATTGACGCGCTCTGTCTGGCCATTCGACTGCGGGTGGAAAGCAGAAGAGAATGACAACCAAACCCCCAAGCGAGAACAGAAAGCCTTCCAGAATCTGGAAACAAACTGCGTGCCCCTATCAGAGACTATGTCTGAAGGAATACCATGCAATTTGACAATGTGATCAATAAATGCCTGCGCCAGCGTCTTAGCATTGGGCAAACCAGGAAAAGGGATGAAATGCACCATTTTGCTAAAAAGGTCCACCACCAGAATCACAGTCTTCCCCGAGGAACGAGGCAGGTCCGTTATGAAGTCCATGGACAGATGTGTCTAAGGACGGGAAGGAATGGGTAAGGGAAGGAGAGGAACTGAAGGCCGTGAATGAGGGACTTTGCAAGTCTCGCAGGCTGCCACAAAACCCTCAACCGACTTACGAAGCGCAGGCCACCAGAATCTCCGAGCGGTGAGATCCACTGTGGCTCTTGCCCCCGGGTGCCCAGCAAGGACCGTATCGTGGTGTTCCTTAAAAATCTTGTGTCTTAAAGCGAGAGGCACAAACAACCTCCCAGGAGGACAAAGATCAGGAGCTTCTGACTGGGCTGCCTGCACCTCTGCCTCCAATTCAGGAAAAAGACAGAGACCACCACACCTTCAGCCAAAATGAGACCCGGGTCTTCAAAATTCCCACCTCCCTTCACATTCTTAACCCCAGGGCGGAACGTGACAACAAAATTAAACCTTGAAAAGAACAAAGACCATCTGGCCTGTCTCGGGTTCAGACGCTTGGCTGACTCCAAGTAGGCCAGATTTTTATGATCAGTAAACACGGTAATAGGGTGTCTGGCTCCCTCTAGCCAATGGCGCCATTCCTCAAAAGCCAACTTGATGGCCAACAATTCCCTATCTCCCACATCGTAATTTCTCTCTGCGGAGGAGAGTTTCTTCGAGAAAAAGGCACACGGTCGCCATTTGGCAGGAGAGGAACCCTGAGACAAGACCGCACCCACACCCACCTCAGAAGCATCAACCTCAACTATGAAGGGTAGAGAAATATCAGGTTGTACCAAGATGGGAGCGGAAGCAAAACTCTCCTTGATATTAGAAAAGGCCTTACGCGCCTCTACCGACCAGGAAGAAAAATCTACCCCCTTTCTGGTCATATC
Source organism: Bufo gargarizans (assembly GCF_014858855.1). Taxonomy (NCBI): domain Eukaryota; kingdom Metazoa; phylum Chordata; class Amphibia; order Anura; family Bufonidae; genus Bufo; species Bufo gargarizans. The sequence goes on along the minus strand of NC_058080.1, from coordinate 702,239,567 downwards.
AGTGAGTGGTTTAACAATAGAGGAATAATTCAAAATAAACTTCCTGTAATAATTGGCAAAGCCCAAAAAACGCATCAGCGCCTTCTGATTCTCAGGAAGCTCCCACTCAAGCACAGCGCGGACCTTCTCGGGTCCATGCGAAAACCAGAAGCGGAGAGAAGAAACCCCAGAAATTGAATTTCTGGAACCGCAAACACACATTTTTCCAGTTTCGCGTATAATTTATTCTCCCGCAGGATGAGCAAGACCTGACGTAAGTGTTCCTTATGAGTTTTGAAATCAGGAGAAAAAATCAAAATGTCATCCAAATACACTAATACAAATTTTCCCATTAAATGATAAAAAATGCTGTTCACGAAATGCTGAAAAAGGGCTGGGGCTTTCGTCAAACCAAAAGGCATAACCAAATTCTCAAAATGGCCCTCAGGGGTATTGAAGGCCGTCTTCCATTCGTCTCCTTCTCTGACCCTGACCAGGTTGTATGCCCCTCTTAGATCTAATTTGGAAAAGACTTTAGCCCCAACAATCTGGTTAAACAGGTCCGGGATCAGAGGAAGCGGATAAGAGTCACGAATAGTGATACTGTTCAGCTCCCTGAAATCCAGACAAGGTCTTAAAGAACCATCTTTTTTCTTAACAAAGAAAAAAACAGCGGCAACAGGTGACTTCGAGGGTCGTATGTGTCCTTTTCTCAGACTCTCAGAGATATAAGCACGCATAGCGACCCTTTCAGGTAGGGAAAGATTGTATAAACAAGATTTAGGCAGCTTGGTGCCTGGGATGAGATTAATAGGGCAATCGTACTCCCTGTGCGGGGGCAAATCCTGAACTCCACTCTCAGAGAAGACATCTGAAAAGTCAGAGAGAAAAGGTGGTACAGTCTTAGTAGAAACCTCAGAAACAGATGTCGTGAGGCAATTCTCTCTGCAAAAGTCACTCCAACCATTTATTTGCCTCGCTTGCCAATCAATGGTGGGGTTATGTTTAGTGAGCCAGGGTAGCCCCAACACAAGAGGAGTAGGTAATCCGCTAAGGACGAAAAATGATACATCCTCAACATGAGCATCACTCACAATTAAACGAATATTGTGAACTATGCCCTTTAATGATTTCTGAGAAAGTGGAGCGGAATCAATAGCAAAAACAGGAATATCCTTTCCCAAAGTGCATACCTGGAAACCATGAGTTATCGCAAAATGATTATCAATGAGATTGACAGCTGCTCCACTATCTACAAAAATCTCACAAAAAATGTTCTTGCTCTCTAGCGCCACCCTGGCAGGCAGGACAAAACGGGAACTACAAGCAAACGGAAAACCTTCAATTTCCGCCTCAACCCTGCCAATAGTAACAGATGGAACATTTTTAAAAGATTTTTTTCCTTTTTGTTTCTTTATTACTCCCAGAAAACTGCCTGAATCTCCTAGAGGGACAAACATTTGCCAAATGATTTATACCTCCACAACAAAAACAAACCTTCCCATGCGGGCTGAAACTTCTATTGTCAGAGGCAATCAACCCCAGCTGCATGGGCTCCTGCTCAGAAGGGGCTGACAGCGACTGAGACCCCTGCGCACAGAATGAGACCGCTGCACTGTCCGGGGACTGAGTATGACAGGAAGGAGAGATCTCTCCTCTCTCTCTAAGACGCCTGTCAATACGAACGGCCTGAGACATAGCAGAGTCCAAGGAGATAGGCCTCTCATGAAAGGCAAATGCATCTTTCAATCCCTCTGAAATACCATGGCAAAATTGACTTCGGAGTGCAGCATCATTCCAACCAGTATCAGCTGCCCATCTCCGAAATTCTGAGCAGTATATCTCGGCGGATTGTTTACCCTGGCATAACAGACGTAGTCTAGACTCAGCCAAAGCAACACGATCCGGATCATCATATATCTGACCCAGGGCTAAAAAGATTTCATCCACTGAACGGAGGGGCCGTGCCCCCACCGGCAGTGAAAAGGCCCACGACTGAGCGTTACCCCTGAGCAGCGATATAATGATCCCCACCCTCCGTTCCTCATCACCAGAGGAATGGGGAAGAAGGCGAAAATTGAGTTTGCAAGCCTCTCTGAAACGCACAAAATTCTCACTACCCCCGGAGAACGTATCCGGGAGCGAGATCTTAGGCTCAGAACAAACTCCATGAACGCAAGCTGAACCGGTCACAAGAAACTGAGAAAGAGTCTTACGGAGATCAGCTACCTCCAATGAAAGACCCTGAAAGCGTTCAGTCAAAAGTGAAACCGGATCCATGCTTGAGACGGTTTTGGCGGTTTATAATGTCACGGAAGGTGTACAGGAAACAAGACAATGTAAAATGAATATATGACTCACTGGATCCAAAACTAAGGAACAAAAGGGAGACCCCTGCATAAGACCTGGCACTCTCCCTGACTGCTCAGCCTATGCGAACACCCCAATAGTGGATGATCGCATATCCTCGTACCTCGACTATATAACACCTGAACACCCTACAATAGTGAGGGGACACGACCACCGGCTCCCTACACTAGACACGGAGGGAGTCAGGGTCACCTGGGATCCAGCAAACAGAAAATCACAAATGAATGTACAACACTTATCTTGTAGAAGACTGGGAAATAGGATCAGCATGCACACACACTCCAGGAAGTTGTATAAATCGCACACTAATGCATTATGGGGAGGAATTTAAAGGGATGCAATCAGTCCAACTACATGACAGCTGAGAGAGGCCAACGAGATGAGGAACTGAAAACCAAAACAAAGAAAGCTCAAGGAGGAGGTTCTGAAAGACACCTTCACCTCATCCCGCAAAAAATGAGCCCCTACCTGAGACAATCGCCCAAAAAATAAAGAAAATATGGCTCAGAATATCGAGACACTAAAACATAATTTTTTTTGTTTCAAAAATGATATTGTGTAAAAGTTACATAAATAAAAAAAGTATAACATATTAGGTATCGCCGCGTCCGTGACAACCTGGTCTATAAAAATATCACATGATCTAACCTGTCAGATGATTGTTGTAAATAACAAAAAATAAAAACGATGCCAAAACAGCTATTTCTTGTTACCTTGCCTCACAAAAAGTGTAATATAGAGCAACCAAAAATCATATGTACCCTAAACTAGTACCAACAAAACTGCCACCGTATCCCGTAGTTTCTAAAATGGGGTCACTTTTTTGGAGTTTCTACTCTAGGGGTGCATCAGGGGGGCTTCAAATGGGACATGGTGTCAAAAAAAACCAGTCCAGCAAAATCTGCCTTCCAAAAACCCTATGGCATTCCTTTCGTTCTGCGCCCTGCCGTGTGCCCGTACATCGGTTTACGACCACACATAGGGTGTTTCTGTAAACTACAGAATCAGGGCCATAAATATTGAGTTTTGTTTGGCTGTTAACCCTTGCTTTGTTACTGGAAAAAATTGATTAAAATTGAAAATTTGCCAAAAAATTGAAATTCTGAAATGTCATCTCCATTTGCCAATAACTCTTGTGGAACACCTAAAGGGTTAACGACGTTTGTGAAATCAGTTTTGAATACCTTGAGGGATGTAGTTTCTTAGATGGGGTCACTTTTATGGAGTTTCTACTCTAGGGGTGCATCGGGGGGGCTTCAAATGGGACATGGTGTCAAAAAAAACAGTCCAGCAAAACCTGCCTTCCAAAAACCGTATGGCATTCCTTTCCTTCTGCGCCCTGCCGTGTGCCCATACAGTGGTTTACGACCACATATGTGGTGTTTCTGTAAACTACAGAATCAGGGCCATAAATATTGAGTTTGGTTTGGCTGTTTACCCTTGCTTTGTAACTGGAATAAAAATATTAAAATGGAAAATATGCCAAAAAGTGAAATTTTTAAATTGTATCTCTATTTTCCATTAATTCTTGTGGAACACCTAAAGGGTTAACAACATTTGTAAAAATCAGTTTTGAATACCTTGAGGGGGGTAGTTTATAGAATGGGGTGGTTTCTATTATGTAAGCCTCGCAAAGTGACTTCAGACCTGAACTGGTCCCTAAAAATTTGGTTTTTGAAAATTTCTGAAAAATTTCAAGATTTGCTTCTAAACTTCTAAGCCTTGTAACATCCCCAAAAAATTTAAATATCATTCCAGGACAGAAAATGACAGAGAAAAAAGCGAGCTTAGTAAATGGGCCTCAATTGGCGTATCTGATCATATGATATCATGCAGAGCTGTTGCTTCTGTTGGGGGTCATTTATTAAAGACCAGCTTTTTACGCTGGTCTCTGATTTAGGCCTCATGCACACGAACGTCTATTCTTTCCGTGTCTGTTCTGGTTTTTTTTGTGGACCGTATACGGAACCATTCATTTCAATGGGTCCGCAAAAAGAAACGGAAGTTACTCCGTGTGCATTCTGTTTCCGTATTTCCGTTCCGCAAAAAAAATAAAACGTCCTATTATTGTCCGCATTACGGACAAGGATAGGACTCTTCTATCAGGGGCCAGCTGCTCCGTTCTGCAAAATGCGGAATGCACACGGACATCATCCGTACTTTTTGCGGATATGTTTTTTGCAGACCGCAAAATACATACGGTCGTGTGCATGAGGCCTTATGATGAGGCACATCTAAGGTAGTCTGTGCGCCTGGAGTAGTTCTCCCCCCCCTTTTTTTAGGCCTCTTTCACACGAGCGTGACAGATTAGGTCCGGATACGTTAGGTGAAACTCGCACCATTTTGCAAGCAATTTCAGTCAGTTTTGTCTGCGATTGCGTTGTTTTTTCCGCGCAGGTGCAATGCATTTTGATGCGTTTTTCACGCGCGTGATAAAAAACTAAAGGTTTAAAAACATCTCCTAGCAACCATTAGTGAAAAATGCCTTGTATCCGCACCTGCTTTCCGGATGCAATGCGTTTTTCACTGAAGCCCCATTCACTTCTATGGGGCCAGGGCTGCGTGAAAAACGCAGAAAATAGAACATGCTGCGTTTTCCACGCAACGCAGAACTGATGCGTGAAAATGTGTACACAGACCCATTGAAATGAATGGGTCAGGATTCAGTGGGGGTGCTATGCGTTCACGTCACGCATTGTCTCCCACGCGAAAAACTCGCTCGTGTGTAAGGGGCCTTACAGCTGTAAATGTTAGTAAGGGTCCATTCACACGTCCGCAATTCTGTTCCGCATTTTTAGCGGAATTGCAGACCCATTCATTTCTATGGGGCCGCACGATGTGTTGCCCGGATTCGGAATTGCGGATCTGCATATCCGGGTCCGCAATTCCGTTCCCGAAAAAAAATAGAACATGTCCTATTCTCGTACGCAATTGCAGACAAGATTAGGCATTTTATATTAAGTGCTGGCGATATGCGGTCCGCAAAATGCGGAACGCACATTGCCGGTGTCCGTGTTTTGCGGATCAGCACAACACACACTGACGTGTGAATAGACCCTAAATTTTCTAGGGCCGGTGGCTCGGTGCCAGTCACACCCGGTTGGCGAGGACGGCGTAAAAACTCCTGTGCAACAAAATAGTCACATAGACATTTAAAAAGTCACAACACCAAAAACTGGCTTAGCAATGTAAGTAAATGAGCCCCATTGTATCTACAGTCCAGTCCGACTAGCCATAATCCTGACCCGGATTAAGGTCTAATGACCTTAACTAATAGCATCACAGGGATCCATGATGTTCCACAGTTCACTAGATCCATAGCCAGGCCAGGGGGTTTCAGTCTGTAATATGCATGCTAACATACGCCCACGTTGCGGGTGTCTGAATGAGGCCATACTGTGCAGCTGATCTGGTACGTCTGAGACTATCATGTGTTACTGCACTACCGTATCTAAACCTATTGTGTATTATACGGCACTGCCTTATCTAAATGTATTATGTTATACTGCATTGCTGTATCTAAGCACACGTCATTGTATGCTTTCCTGATGGACAATATGGCAGACTGTATGGATCTCATCCTGGCTGTGGCTGTCCTGATGTGTGTGTCCCCCCCCCCCCCATATGGCATAAGAACCAGTTAAACCCATATGTCACAAAACATTATCATTATCTCGTTGGTGTGTGAGGGGAGAAGGGGATAAGTATCTGAAAAATTCAGCTCTGAATCTCCGAATATGAAATTAATCAGTACAGAATTTTAGACAGAACTGGTGAGTATAGTAATCAGGACGCCTCAGGTAAAGACTTGTATACACACCATGCTCTGGTTTTTGCTGGTGGGCTGCAGAATTTTGAAGATATGCTAAAAGAGGTGTCTGTCACAACCATAACCATAGGAAGCAGTGCAAATTATTAGTATTATTTTATTTTTTGTAAACAGTTTAAAAAAGGCTAAATAACCCTCGATACAGCAAAACACCACCTGAGGGGGCAGATACACGTAGCACTGAGTGACTGAGACAGGAACATGAACCAGTATTTTTCATAATTTTTGTATTAAATATCCGGTCGAGGCAATGGGAAAGTCTTAGACCTTCAAGTACAAAAACAACCTTCTTACAAAACATTACAAAAAGGTGACATTAATGATTCACCATGAAACACAACGTGTTGCTTAAGTGTTGTCTAAGTCTGGAGGTTTCCGGTCTCTCGATGGAGGACAAACCGAATTTAGCTCCATCTTATTGTTTCTGCGCACCAAAGTGACGACGTCTCTCAGCAATTCAAAAATGAAGTCCTGGCCTTTGGGCTCATAAAGTGCTTTCACTAACTGTGTCCTACGGGAAAATCTGGCACAATGTCCAGGCGTGCCAACGGTCGTTGCTTTCTTTAGGACAGCTTGAACTCTTTGTACATTTCGGTTATGGTCCAATGCTGCCAGTTGTGTCCTGGCCACCATTTCGTTCATTGAAAAATGAAGCCGCCTAGGTCGGTATTTGTGACATAAAGTGTGGAGGACCTCCAGGGCGTCTGCATGGCAGAAGAACGTTACGCGTTTCAAGTCTTTCTGCAAAGAAGGGCTAAGTACTATTTCTCTAAGTCTACGGTAGGCCAAGGAACCCTTAGAAAGCCACCTAGTAGGTTTGGAGTTATCAGACCGAGGTACATTGTGCTGGCACTTCCAGTAATCCGAACTGGAATACCATTCGTGAACATTAAGAACGTGGTGCTGTAATGCATTCCACCGGTCCAATAATTCTTCTCGGTTTTCGTTGCAGGTCTTGACACACCACCATAAGTGTGATTTGATTGGCGACACCCAATGCGAGAGGATGTCACAGTGTTTTTTCTTGGACTGGACAAGGATTTTATTACTTATGGATCTCGCCAGGTGCCATGGGTCAAAACGGTGAACAATATTGGCATAATTGTCCTTTATAATTTTTCGAATTCTGACGTGTCGATTGGTGGTTACTATTTTCACGTTAACCCCTTTTACTAAGATGCAGTTCAGTGCTTTCTGAAATGCTATATTTTCAGTATGAGCTTGAGATAATGTGGGGAGTAGTTGCTCTATGTGAAAACCAATAACCTTTTTAGTCTCAGCGTCCATCATGGTATAGGTACAATACTTAGCCAGGGGGCCAGGGCGCTCGGCGTGGCAATCCCCTGCCAGGCACACAGGTTTATCCTTTAGACGGGTAATAACAGACTGCTGTTCTAGAAGCCAGTGACAATTTAAGGCTGGAAACAAATAGGTGGCCTGGTTTTTGTAATAGGTGGATTTTCCGATGAATTTTAAATTCAACAATTTCACCATTTTAAGAATCTTGAGGAAACTGGATCCACTGTAGAAGATAGCAGCGGAGGCCAAAACATCTCCTAATGGCTGTTTGCCTGGTCTCGGCTGGCTCTCCCATATAGTTTTGCTGTGGCCACTTGCACATTTCACCTCTACGATTACGGAGGAGCCCATAAAGCTCTTGCGAACATGTGTTACCCGATCCTCACAATGAGTTTGTGCCTGGCATTGGATCATTGCAAGGAGTTTATTGAGGCAACTTTCGAACACTATAAACTTTTTGTCACGTACTGGGCTCTTGGAACCTTCGTAGACACATTTGAAGTCTCCATTTTGGCCTTGATCCTCTGCTTCTTCGTCGCTTTCAACGTAGAAAGATTCCTCTTCCTCCTCCTCGTAGTCAGATTCATGAAAGATAGAATCGACTTTACCAACATGTTTTGAGTATCTTTCATCCCTCAGGCTTCTATAGCACCTTGGTGGCGATTGACCATTTTCTGGACGAGTCTTAGTTTTTTGTTTGAACATTAGTACTGATGTCTGCGTTTGAGCATGTTTTCTCCCAGGCTTTGGTGTCAGCCCCCCTGATCCAAATCTATCATGATTCACAGAATCTGTATTGGTACCTTGATCAACCACTACCATCCACCGCTCTGGAGTGGTAGAAGGTGGGTTATCAAGAAGCATTGTTTCATCCTCTCTTATTTGGACAGTATGATATAACAAAGGTTCACTTTGGTTTGTGCCACACATAGAGGTCTGTGATATTTTTCTTTTTTTCCTCTTTGGCCCTTCTTCTTCTTCTGTCGCTACCACAGGGATGACAGATGGAGGGGGAAATATGGTTGGTATGGAATTTTTTTTCAGGGTACGACGAGCGCCATCGTACATGTAACAATCATCAGTAAAATGCATGGAGCACATGCGGTAGGTATCAGACTTCTTTCCTCTGATGACCTTTTTGACCAATGCTTCCAAGTCTTCACCATCTTGACCTGTTTGCTGTAACCATAATCTTATGATAGTTGGGTCGTTTGGGAAGACGTGAAGGATGATGCCTGAATCTCTGGACTTCCATGTGCAAACACACCCCTTAACAACACAAGAAGGCATGACGAGGCTACCTATAAAATAGAAAATAAAAATGAATTGACAGAAGTGTAAAAAGTCATCCCGGAACTAGACCATCTCTCAACGCTCTAAGCACTTAGAAAATCGCTTGCTTTAGAATTAATGAGTAACTTAATTAAGCATTTGCCTTCCGATCCTTCTCTGTTAACATAAAATACAATTTGCCAAAATACTATGCCAATGTCTTGTTATTAAAGGGGTTATACCTCTTTTGGCCAGAACCTCCTTCGTTGCGGGGAAGCATACTTACCTGCTCTCCTCCAAAGGGTTCGGTTCATTCACTCCCCTGCTGCCATCAGGTTTGTCAACATCTGGTCTGACAGAAGTCACGTGTGCCACTGTAGCCAATGACTGCCTGTAGCTGTGACATGTCCTCCATACATCATGTCAATGGGTTAGGTGACGCATGAAGGAAAAATCCCCACTGCAGCCAGTCACTGGCTGCAGCAGCACACATCGCCCCCGTCGAACCAGATGTTTACAAGCCGGGAGTGGAGCGTGGCAGCAGCAACAGGGGACCAAAGGAGCTTGAACCCTGCAAGCAGGCCTGGCGATACAAGCGGGGGATCTGGCCAAAAGGCACTCAAAGTTAGATAACCCCTTAAATAACAAGACAATGGCACAGAATTTTTAAAGTATGTAACATAAAAGCTGCTTTTAGGCTAGGGCTACACGGCAACTCTGGCCACACAGTGCACTGCAAGGCCAAAGATCGCAGTACTGTGATGGAACATCACTGCATAATGAAATACAATGTGGTCGCCTTGCAACCCGCAAGTTGCTGGACATGCCGGAGGTTGGGCCAAAAACAAGTAGCCCTAGCCTAAGTATTCAGTTTTTACAGCATAACCTATCCCTTGTGGATTTTTTTTACTAAGTACAAGGGTGGCTGCAGAATTTATTTTAATCACTGCTGTGCAGGTTTGAATGTGTTACATCAGTTCATTTGTGACTGTGGTTTGAGAAACAATGGCGTGCATTTTTTTATGGTTCTGGGGGGGTGTCTGGTGCCTATTTTTATCGAAGACTTTGTGCACAGTATGGAGGAGGTGTTTTCTTGTGAAGAAGTGTGTAAATGGAGAGAGAAGTTCAAGGAAGGACGCACAAGTGCCAGCCATGAAGAAGAAGCCGGACGCCCCTCCATGACTAATGACAGCATTGAGCTTGCACACCTCATCGGACTGTCACCTATTTGGTCCCCAGAAAGAGGCCCTACGAGGACGAAGATTCACGTCTGATGAAGAGGTGAAGACAGCGGTGCATTCGTGGCTCACAGCTCAGCCTAAAACATTCTTTAATGAGGGAGTACAAAAGCTTATTGACAGATGGACAAAGTATTGAAAAGCAGGGAGATTATGTTGAAAAATGATGTATTTGTCTTTTCTGAAAGTTGATTAAAAAAAATTCTACAGCCAGCGTGCGGATAATTCTCACCCTCGTACCTCCATATTGAGTTCATCAAAGAAACACTGCGAAAGAAACACTGCGGCATTAAAAGTGATAATTACAAAGCATGATATAGTTCTGGCATAAGGTTTACTACACCAAGAATTTTAGGATCATTTCCTAGAATAGCTTCTTGAAATGAGCAGTGCCAGGCCAGGTTGGCAGTGTGACCATGCTCTGAGAGGGCAGGAAATGACACAGGCATTCAAAACACAATCCCTCTGTTATGTCCGCCTGCCCATGGCCCTGCAAACATACAATGTAGTACCAGAGCACGCTCACCTTTCCAGGAGATGATCCCAGGTCAGAGGACGCCTCTGACAATGAGACGACAATGGCCGGCTCCACGGTATCTGTTATGGAAAGATAAGAAGAGAAGAAAGAGGATTTATTCATTTATTGTAACAAGGAAGCAAACACGGATTACTGCGGTACGTACACACAATCACCAACACGTATCCGTAAATTACCATAAAATTCCTTTAAGTTGGCATCAATGGAAAAATTAAGAACTGCACTAACAGGGATTCTGAATTACTGGGCAGTTGTAGACAGGTACACAGACCTCACTTGTAGGGGCAGAAACTCTCCAGAAAGACCAGGAACACAAAATAATGTTCACAAGTCTCACCAGCTGTTGTGAAACTATGACTCCCAGCATGCTACATTCACTGCTATTGGAGTTCTGAGAACTGCCAAGCAAGTGTGCTTGCTGGGAGTGATGGAAGTTGCAGACTGTACTGTAATGAAGTTGTTCTTTCAACCCTTAAAGACGTTGTTCAGGGGCTGATTGGCCATAGACCTTACAGGGAAATTTCCCGGTGGGCCGATGCCCAGGGGGCCGGCCAGTGGAAGTTTTTGGGGATGTATTTTTTGCTGCTGGCAGTATTTTGTGATGGACTGTGGTATTTGGCTCTGTTGGGGTGGTATAGTGTGCCACAATATGGTATTGCTGGCCCTGCCCCCCATCAATTTGGACCAAACCACAAAACTGGCCACTTTTAGTATTTTTTCCAGAGCCAACTTTAAGTTCCCAGTCTGTCCCTCATTTCCTGTTTTTTTCTGCAGATCAGCAGTAGGAATCATAGTTACCTGATCGCTGATGCTGAGCTCCGATTCCATTGCACCCCCTTGGGCACCACAGGTCTCGGGTCTTCCACACATCATCATCTGGTTTGATGCAGGTCATGTGGCTTCTGCAGCCAATGTCTGGCCACCGCAGTGACTTGTCAGCCATGCATCACGTGACTCAGTGACATGACGTATGGTTGACAGTCACTGCTGCAGTCAATCACTGGCTGCAGCCGCCACATGACCAGTAACAAATGGGATCTTGAGAAGACGCGAGACCTGTGGTGTCTGAGGGGGAGCGATGGAGATGGAACTCAGTGGCGGCTATCAGGTAATTAAGATTCCCCGCTGGCACAGCCATGCTGGGGGCTGTATAAAAGGTCTCCAGGGGTGAACAAACCCTTTTAACGACCAGGTCTGAATAGGCCTTAAAGGAGTTGTCCAAGAGTGGAAGTTAAATTCCATAGGCACAGTGTAAAATGAGAAAACAAAAAAACCTGTTCTAAATGTTCCAGGTCCTACACTGCGCTCCACCACGTCTGGACCACAAGTCTGACATACTGTCAACATTCACGTCACTGATGCGGCCCAATCAATCAGTGACCTGTGCAGGGATGGCACCTGAGCACTAAGGGCTCATGCACACAACCGTATGTATTTTGCGGTCTGCAAAATACGGATCCTCCAAAAATATGGATGACATCCATGTGCATTCCGTATTTTGCGGAAGGGAACAGCTGGCCCCTAATGGAACAGTCCTATCCATGTTCTATTTTGTTGCGGAACGGACATACGGAAACGGAATGCACATGGAGTAACTTCAGTTTTTTTTGCAGACCGTATGCTAAACTATTCATTTCGATTGGTTCGCACAAAAACAAAACGGACACAGAAAGAAAATACGTTCATGTGCATGAGCCCTAAGGCTCAGCAGTCATGTGTGATTTCTGATGTATCACCGCTGAGACCACTGACTGGCTCGGTGCTTTGAAGAAGTGAGTTTTTTATTTTAATTTAATTTTATACCCAGAATTTAGTTTTTGCTCTTGGACAACCTCTTTAATGACTGGACACGTTTCATTGCTTTCACTGGCAGAGCTCTGCTTAGACCCAGCAGCTTTGCTATGCCAGAAGACACCAGGTCCAGCAGAAGCGGCATTTCTGTGTCCTCTATTCACTACATGGCACTCACTGAGTGCATACAGCATGGAAAATGGCTGCCGCTGGGTCTCCAGCTTTCTCTGACAGTGACCCATCCGACCCGCTCCTGGTTACTGCAGGCTAGGTGAACGCACAACCAGTTGTCAAAAGATGCTGGGTGGTCATTAAAGTGAACCTGTCATCAACTTTATGCTGACCTCACTGAGGGCAGCATAAATTAGTGACGGAAATGCTGATTTCAGCGGTGTGTCCCTCATGAGCTAAAAGTAAATCTACCTGAGAAGAGTCCTGGTTATTCCTAATCTTCTGCTCTCCCATCCATCTGCTGATGATTGGCAGGTGTCTCCTAGAGAGAAAGGGAGAAAACTAGGTAGAAGCCTGTCAGTCATCAGCAGGTGGCAGGAGAGCAGGAATTCATGAATAACCAGGACTCTTCTCAGGTGGCCAGGACTCTTTTCCAGGCCCAGTCTGCAATGATTGTTATGTTGTTATGTTGGTTCTCGGCAACCACTTACTTTTGACTTTTAAATGACAGACCGCTGAAATGAACTCACCTGTCTCTACTTTATTCTGCCATTAGAATGGGCACCATAAAGTTGATGACAGGTTCTTTTTAAGGAGTTAAAGAGGCAGTCCAACAAAAATGTTATTCTCTGGCCTGTTAGGAAGGTGCACGATGTAAACTGTAGTGAAGGTAATTTTCTTATCAGTGACTGTGTTTGTGAGTTATAACCTCCCTTCTGATCCTTAGCTATGTCATGTGACCAACACTCTGATCTCTAACTGACGCACACATGATGCTGTGTCTGTTGGAGATCAGAATGTTGGACACATGACACAGCTGAGGATCAGAAGGGAGGTTATAACTCACAAATACAGTTACTGATAAGAAAATTACCTTCACTACTAGAGTTGCACCGGGTATCGACGTTTCGATACCCAATCAATACTTTTAGACCTGTATCGATACGATACCGGGTCTTACTATTTAACGATACCAGGCTGCGCTGCCTAGTATCTGTTAGAGAACATAGCATGGACTGCTCTCAGTGCGCGCCATGTTCTCCTCAGCAGGGAGGAGGAGGGGAGGGGCGGTGGCCACTGCGCCACCAATGAATATAAATAACACATTAATTTAAGTGTAGGCAGCGGTATCACATACCCAGCACCCACCCTCTATGACAGGGCGCTGCGATCCCCAGCAATTAACCCCTCAGGTGCTGCACCTGAGGGGTTAATTGCTGGGGATCGCAGCGCCATGTCATAGCGGGCGGGTATCGGGTATGTGATACTGCTCCCGGCTCCCACTGCCTACAATTCAATTCATGTGTTAATTATATTCATTGGTGGCACAGTGCGCCCCCCCATCCCCAGTATTATAAAGTATAATCATTGGTGGCATAGTGCGCCCCCATCCCCAGTATTATAAAGTATAATCATTGGTGGCACAGTGCGCCCCTATCCCCCCAGTATTATAACCATTATAATCATTGGTGGCACAGTGGCCACAGGGTCCTCTCCCCTCCTCCTCATTGGTGGTGTAATGACAGTTGTGATCAGAGCCCCAGCAGTGTAATCGCAGGGCTCTGATCGGTTACCATGGCAGTCAGGACGCTACTGAAGCCCTTGCTGCCATGGTAAGCTCCCTGCTGCTGTGTGCACAGGACAGCAGGGACAGTGTGAAGTCCTATTCACCCTGATAGAGCTCTATTGGGGTAAATAGGACAAGGGATCAAAAGATCCCAGAATCTAGCCCCTAAGGGGGCTAATAGTTAGTAAGTAAAAAAATAAAGTAAAAAAAAAAAAAAAAAAGTTTAAATCGCCCCTTTTCCAATTTTACATATAAAATATATAAACAATAAAAAAATTAACCTATTACATATCGCCACGCCCGAGAAAGAGTATTCTATTTAAATATTTTAAAAATATCTTTTATGCGGTGAGCGCTGTAGCAGAAAAAAAAATAAAAACCGCGCGATTCGCCTCCCCCTAAAAAATAGGGTAGAACTGTTTTATTATGGGCTGCACTCGGCTTTTTTGGTGTTTTCTTTTTTTCGCGTGGTATCAAGTATTGCAATACTTTTTTATGGTATCGAAATCAAATCAAAATTTTGGTATCGTGACAGCCCTATAATCACTACAGTTTACATCTTGCACCTTTCTAACAAGTCAGAGAATAACATTTTGTGCTTCTTTAAGCAGAGGAAATTCCTCACTGGTTCTCGGCTCCATCTTCCACTTCTGGTATGTATAATTCCACAAACTATATCACAGTACTTTGCTGGGGGACAACAAAAAAAAATGGACAGATTATCAGATGCCGGATAAAAGGAATTTTATAAATTTTTTATTTTTCCTACTTACCTATATGTACACTCCACTGTCGGTTTTCCGTCCACTTCAGAGAGGAACCTTCACGATATCGGTGGGTCGGCTGATATGATGAAGCTTTCCATTTGTGAATAAATGAAGGACTCTCATTAGTGCGCACGGAGCACTGACAATTTTTTGCATTTCTTCAGTTGTACTGGAAAAGATCCGTTGTTTAACCCCTTCTGTAGCTTTCATTTATCTCTTCCTACGTTTAGGATTTCAGAATGTGGCCAACGGAATGGGGCCTTAGGCTGGTTTTAACATGCGGGAGTCCTGTCCATGGGTCCCATCACCAAAACTAACAGATCATAGGTGGCAATGGGAGGACGGAGATGGGCTGGGCTGGTACACAAATAATTATAACAACATTAACAACCATCAAGATTCACAGTTCACACATAGGTTTTTAATGGAATTATTTTGCACTTTTGTGTTTCAAGTGATGTTTTTTTTGCACCTGCAATGTTGGTGTGGTTTTTGCGACCATAGGTCTATGGAAAATCTCAAACACAGGACGCACAACTACACAAGTGTTTTTTTCCCTATGTGGCGCTTTTTGGCATTGGTTTAAAAACTCAGCATGTGGAGGTTTTACATCTCCTCAATAAGTAAAAAAAAAATGGCAAAACGGACAAGAATAGGACATGTTATATTTTTTTGTGGGGCCACGGAACGGAGCAACGGATGCAGACAGCACATGGAGTGCTGTCCGCATCTTTTGTGGACCCATTGAAGTGAACGGCGGCTCGGATGCAGACCCAAACAAACGGCCATGTGCATGAGGCCTCAGCCGACCAATAATTGGTATAGAGTCAGTGAAAACTGTCTGTCCCTGCACCACATTAATCATCCAGCCTGTGATAAATCTGGTGCCCGTCTAAGGGCTCATGCACACAAACGTATTTTCTTTCAGTGTCCATTCCGTATGTGGAACTATTAATTTCAATAAGTCCGCAAATAAAAATGGAAGTTACTCCGTGTGCATTCTGTTTCCGTATGTCCATTCTGCAAAAAAAATTTACATGTCCTATTATTGTCCGCATTACGGACAAAGATAGGACTGTTCTATTAGGGACCAGCTGTTCCGGTCCGCAAAATACGGAATGAACATCATCCGTATTTTTGCGGACTGCAAAATACATACCGTCGTGTGCATGAGCCCTAAGGCTGAGTCCACACTTCTGTTATTTGGTCAGTTATTTCCATCAGTTATTGTGAGCCAAAAACAGGTGCGGGTCAAAAACAAAAACAGGAGGAAATCTTTACATTACACCTGATCTCTGTGGAGGCTCCACTCCTTTTTTTGGCTCACAATAACTAATGGAAATAACTGACCAAATAATGGAAGTGTGAACTTGGCCTGAGCTTACACTATCTACAGAATTAGCAAATCTGGGTCAGTGTTCACACAGTTCTACAGGAAAAAAAAAACACCATAAAAACCAAATGCAGTATGGAAAAAAAGAGTATGCTTGAGGTGTATTGTAAGCCAGTCAATGCTTCTCTGGGTTTCTGGGAAAATTATATGAAAATTTGATATCTTTCCCAAGGCGTTGCCTGGCTTAGCATACTCCACACTTGTACAACTTGCTCTCCGTAAAGAGAAAAAGTATCCCCCAGGCCACGCATATATATTGCCCAGAAACCTAGATATAACATACTAGTCTCTCATTCAACTGAAACAAATAAAAAAAAATTTGGGTTAGCTACTGGAATTTTTGGGAAATTCGGGACAAATTCTGAACCGCTAGAATCGATTTGCTCAGACTTAGTGCAGACATGTGCGCCTCATAAGTTTGTCTGCCTATGGTAAAAAGAGAGGACATTTATGGCTTTTCCACAGGAGAGGCCAATGTCTACTAGGTGCAGATTCTGCCTCTAGCACCAGCCCATGCCCGGATGGAAATGGGAGAAATGGCTGAGCATGCGCAGCTATCTCCATTTACTTCAAAATATAGCAGTTAGCATTTATCACTATGGGATAAATAATGCATGGTCTCCAAAATAGAAATCGTACCCACTCAGAGGTCCCCCAAGGCCTCTCAGCTAAAAAAAAACCAATGCTGTCTGCTTTGTTCTGATAAAGGAATTTTGTCCTAAAAGAGCTATTATCCTAGCTATGCTAGGAAGCCTGTTTCTGGAAATAGGGGTGGGTCCCTCAGGTATTTGTGGCATATCTAGGAGCAACAGAGATGTTGCCATTACACCTAGATGCTCTGCTCTCTCTGCAACTGCTGTGCCGTCTGCACTTTGATTGACAGGACCAGGCAGAGTAAATGTCATCACAGCAGAGCCTCTAGGTGTAACGGCAACGCCCCTGTTGCTCCTAGAGGCTCATTTGCATATATTAAAACATTATTACATAAAGAAAAAAAAAAGATTGCCCTTTAATATAATTTTTTTCCCCCCACTTCTCTAAATACAGCTGGCAGTGGAAACAATGGAGGTTTCAGACGCCATGGATACGATTTAGTTCACTGCTGTAAATGTGCTCCTTTCATTCATAACCAGGCAACCAGGATGAAAACCTCCATTCATTACAATGCAAGCAGAGAACCACGACCCAAGAGAAATATAATTCGGTTTACATACCAGACTTATAGTTCCTGTTCTTTTTTTATTCTGCCATCATTACAATATTATATACTTAAATACGTTTACAGCGCCGTACAATTTGTCTATACATCGCTTTTCCATCCACTTTCCGATTTATTCATAGGTACAGAGCGGCGCCATCTGAATATGATTATTTTGTCCATATTCATGTCTTTCTGTAATAATCTAAAGGGAGAAAAATAATTCAAAGCTTACCAACGTGCGAATGATCCCAAGACGGACGCAAGCAGCGAAGCGCTCCCTGATGCGCTGTGAGGGAGATGAATCTGCATTACATATGGAACAATCACTGATATTTCAAGCTGAAGAGAATTAATTTAAAGGGCATCTGACAGCAGTTTTGTGCCTAGAAGGGCTCATGCATACGAATGTATACGGACCGTATTTTGATTCCGTATAAGGTCCGTATACGGAACCATTCATTTCAATGGGTCCGCAAAAGATGCGGACAGCACTCTGTGTGCTGTCCGTATCCGTTGCTCCGTTCCGTGACCCCGCAAAAATTATGAGATATGTCCTATTCTTGTCCGTTTTGTGGACAAGAATAGGCATCTCTATAATGGGCCTCCTGTTCTGTTCTGAAAATTGCGGAAGGCACATGGGCGGCATCCGCAATTTGCGGACCGCAAAAGACGGCACGGTTGTGTGCATGAGCCCTAAAAGTGGCTGACCTGTTAGGGTACTTTCACACTAGCGTTTTTCTTTTCCGGCACAGAGTTCCGTCCTAGGGGCTCTATACCAGAAAAGAACTGATCAGTTTTATCCGAATGCATTCTGAATGGAGAGAAATCCGTCCAGGATGCATCAGGATGTCTTCAGTTCAGTCACTGAACGGCGTTTTGGATAAAGGAAATACAGCAGCATGCTGCGGTATTCTCTCCGTCCACAATTCCGGATCAGTTGCCGGATCCATTTAAAGTTACATTGAAATGTATTAGTGCCGGATCCGGCATTAAAAATACCGGAATGCCAGATACGTCCTTCCGGTCTGCGCATGCGCAGAACGGTAAAAATTTGGAAAAAATATAGAAACGGATCCGTTTGTATAACAAACGGAGAGACGGATCCGTTCTTGCAATGCATTTGTGAGACTGATCCGCATCCGTCTACAAATGCTGTCCGTTTGCATGCAGATTCCCTGATCCTTGCTGGATCATTCTGTTATGTGAAAGTAGCCTTAGGCTACTTTCACACTAGCGTTCGGGTTTCCGTTCGTGAGCTCCGTTTGAAGGAGCTCACGAGCGGACCCGAACGCAGCCGTCCAGCCCTGATGCAGTCTGAATGGAGGCGGATCCGCTCAGACTGCATCAGTCTGGCGGCGTTCAGCCTCCGCTCCGCTCGCCTCCGCACGGACAGGCTGTTGTGCTTTTTCATAAGTTTAAACAGTTATACTTACTTATTTTAGTTATAATGGGTATTCATTGCCTTTAAGAGCAATGTTGATTTATATATTCACTGTTTTGTATGGATTTTCATGTAGGCCGAAGTAAGTCCATGAGAAGATTACTGTACTGTTCAAAACTGGTGTTATTGTTACAATATATTATACATTTAGAAAGTTAGAAGATACATCGCACCTGCAGATTCTGAGGCTTTATTGTTTTTCCTATCTGAACATGAATTCCAAAGTGTGAGAATGGTCTAGATGTTCCTCAAAGTATATATTCATGTATCAAAGTTTGTCCCTCAGCCCTGAGACAAGGCCCCAGATGTCAGAGGTGTGAAGTAGTGAAAATATTAGGCATGTATGAGTTAACCCTTAATGGTATGATGCTTATTGCTTATACAACAGTGCCATCTAGATATAAGCGGTTAATACTACATCAGTAGCAAAATTGCATTCTGGGTAGTATTATGACGCCATGCTCCTTATCAATGCACACACCCCTCCAACAATGATTGGTAAGTTCCAAACTCGGAGGACGTGTTCATCTGATAAGTTTTGGGTTAAGAAACCAGTTACCAGAAAGAAGAGGGAGGAGAAAAAAAAGAAAAAGAAACAAACATTTGGATTATAGATCTCTGGAGAATCATTTGGATTATCGGGAAAAACTCTTGAGAGCTGGCTGCCCCAAGACTCTGCACATCACTTGACCCTTGGGTAATGTATATTTTGTTTTATGTAGTATTGATCTAAACTAATTGGCTTGATACTTAGCCAGATACCCGCTCATTTGCGGACGTGTAACGTTAGTTGCTACATCCGTATTTTCTCTGATTTCAGTTACGATGCATATAACTGAAACAAGGGGATAATATTGGAGAAACTCTTTGTTGGGAATCTTTGAATTCCCTAGTTTTATATCAAGCCAATAATTTATAAGTTTTGTTGCAATACTACCATTATCTGAAAGATTGGTCATCATTTTTGGGCAGAGCAAGGGCTTGTACCTGTCATCTTCTTGATTGAGTTTTCCGCATAATCCATTGATTGTATATCTCTCACAGATTTAAAGCTGTATTGCATACTATTCTTGTGTTGGTTGAGTAGTGTTTTGTTGGTATCATATAGTGGTGAATTCTGGGTACTGCATATCATTGTATATTATTGAAATTTATGTTGATTCATTTTCGTTTGTATTGTAACCTATTGTATAATAAACCATTTATATTTTTGCATAGACGCTTGTACCCTGTTTTACTGATTGCACAAAATAATCAGGTTCTTGATTGAACTCTTTAAGATGTTTATGTCCATCTAACGGGTCAATATAGTTTGCATAATTTTTCTTTTGACTGATAATTTTTTTTTTTTATATTGATATAAAGCATTTGCTTTATATACCCGACATAAAATGGAGGCCCCAGCGAGAACGAGTTAATTCTTTGATTATTTGTGCAAATAGTAAACCGTTCCATACGTTTCTTGGCTAACCAGATTATTCATAGATCTGTGTAGAACTTTATTGTAAGAAAATGAGTGCAGCCGGTAGTGAAGCCGGTTGTGATGTTGCAACAGGAGATTGTCCATCCAGCCCGGAGCAGTTAATCCATAACGTTGTTGAATATGTAAATTCACATTTAGATTTGGATCATGATGTGGCTGCATGGATAAGTGAGTTGCAGGCAGAAGCCAAGAGAGAATGTGTGGATGTATGGACGCCACTTGGCACAGTCAGGAGACAACTAACTTATCTTGATGTGCTTAGAAATACCGCAGGTAAAAACCAACACCTCTTAAAGATGTTGCCATCAATTTTGTATGCATTATTAGAGGTCAGCATTTTCTCAGAGAGTAGACATATGCATATAACAAAAATGAAAGCATATATATCCCATATGGAAGAAAGATTAGAATCTTCAAATGCATCGATCGAGGACTTAAAATGTGAGCTCGATCACAGCCATGCTGCCTATCACAAATTAAAAAGTGAGGCAGAGGAGCTGCACATCCGTTATAGCAGTCTGCAGCAAACAAATGAACTAAGCCAAACTGTAGCTGATGTTCAAGGTGATATGTCTGATCATGAGGGATATCCAGACCCTCCAATTCTCACACCCCAAAATGTAGATATGTCATCATCACATGCTCTTAAAGCGCAATCCATCCGAGACCTTAAGCCCCCTGAGGGTGATGGCATGATTACACAGGAGGTCTTAACCCATTTCAGTCAGGCGTGTCAAGCTGTAACCGCCTTACTAGGCGCTAGCGACGCAAAAGGCCGCAGAAGTGCCCCTCCACGTCCTCCTCTGGGGAGGAATGTTAGGGTTAAGTCACCTGTGCCAAGTGGGTCTGATGGAAGTGAGCGGAGCATGAGTGATTGTGACAGTGATGTGGGAAAGCGTGTGATCCATTCCCTACCACGCAGGCATAAGATTGCCCATCAGGTGGATGAGAGTTTCAGACGACCAACATATACTGAGGTGGTCTCTAGAAAGAAAAATACTCAGTGTTCAGAAAAGGATCAGAACTCCTCGAGTATTATTAAGTTTTTAAATGTCACTGTGCCCAAATTCTCTAAAAAGGGTTCTCCTGAAATTGCCAATCACTTAGAACTGTACCAGTCCACCATGGATTCTTTAAAATTGTATTCTGATGCGGACAGGATCAGATTCCTACCATGGGCATTTGATGGTAAATATCGCCACTACTTTATTTCATTTAGGGAGAGGGGAATTCAGGATTGGCAGGATGTTTTGCATGAGGTCAAATTAGAATTTGGACCTTACCGTACTGTTACTGCTGCAAAACGTGATATCTATAAACTTACATGTAGACCCAATCAGAGTCCCCGTGAATTCCTCCCTATCCTTAAAAATGCCTATGGGTTGGCGTATAGATCCCCAAACTGGGAGTCTGAGGAGTTCAAACAGCTGTTTTATGATGCAATGCCCATGCAAATTAAACTTAGCTTGGCCAGAGACCTTGATCTCAAAGCTCCCTTGGACAGGTTGGTGACGGCTGCCACCTCACTGTATAACATCAGTGAATGCCATGCTACAGGTGAGAGGAGATATAAAAAGTCCCCAGAACAAAGCATAGCAGAAGCTAAGGTAAACCCTAGCTTCAAATTTGAAACGCAGCCACGTAAGTACCCTCAGTCTACAGGACCTGTCCAACAAACACAGCGACAACAGGTAGGACCCAAGCAAACAAGACCTCAGAGCCCCAATGGGCCAGAGGGGGATAACTCCAGTGCTGGCAGGTTTAACTACCGTCCCCAATATTACAATAGGGGTCCCCAGGGGGGATACAGGCGCTGGAACAACAGGCCCAGACAACAGAAGGAAAATAGGCCTGAATCCCCTACCTCACCTAGAAGTCGGTCACCCACTTCTAATAAGGGCACACCAGAGGTCCAAACTGTGCGCAAACCAAACAATCGTTTGGATCAGTTGGCAGATCAAGTGGCCAAATTACAGGAGATCGTTAGTAAAATGTCCCAGGTGTCAACTGGAAAACAGCCTGAGTCTTTTTTAGGGGCAACTGCAGGACCCAGCTCAGCCCCATAATGCAGGCAGGGCAGGGTCAGAGCCCAGGCCGGTGCAAGGCTACTGAGATGGTTGTAAAAGAATCTAATGTGATTTCTAATCCTACTTTGCCTTGCAGTGTTCTTGTCCCTAAAATTGAGGCCAAGGGGGAGATGTCTAACATGTTATCTATATTACAGTCTAATCATGATGATTCCTGCACTAATGTGTCTTCTCCAGTGAGTGATCCTATCATCTCAGCGTCCACCTGCGAGCTGCCGTCTGTAAGCTGTGATGTGATCCAGTGTTCTCCAAAGGTGGGGGCTGCTGCCGCCGCCGCGAGCATCAGGAATTCCAAGAATTCATCAGAGGTCGCGACGCTGCAGAAAGGTCAAATCCTTAACAAATGTCAAATAAGTGATCACCCTAATTTTTTATGTGATTTGTTTCAGATAGAAGGCCGATATTTTCTTGATTCCTATCTCCAAGATGAACTTATCGGACCAATCAGGGGTTTACTTGACACAGGATCACAAGCCACTATATTGTCATATAGTTACTTCCAACAAGTATTAGAGGTGACAGCAAAGAAGCCGAAACTGAAATCGTTTGATGGCTCTTTGATAAGTGTCGGCGGAGACGCTTTGCAGGTAAAAGGTACATCATGGTTAAAATTCAAAATTGGTAAGAAGATAATTAGACATCCCACTCTGATCGTGGACCTTCCCTATGATCGGCTGATCATAGGAATTGACCTCCTGAGAAGATTGAGTTCCATAGTAGATTTCATCAATGAAGCCGTCTGGACTCAGGTGAAGGCACCCATTGCCTATGAGTACTCTTGCAATGCACAATCCCAACGTAATTGTCATGTGATTGAGGAAAGGTTTAACTCTGTTGAAGTTCATTTTAGGAACAATCAAACACCGGATGTCACAATCCTGAAAAATGGTAAACCCGAGGAAGCCGTCAGCAGTGCCGCACATACCATAACCATCCAGAAGGACAGAATTGAAAAGGTAACCCTGGATGGGGATGCATTAACTATTTCTCTTAAAGGGAGAAGTTCCGAAGTCGCGGACCTGACCAGGCATACTCAATCCATGGTACGGATTGAGAAGATTAATGATAACTTATTGATTCCCGTACAGGTGAACAATATGGCCCGGGTGAAATACGCCAAGATGGATCTGAAATCCGAAGCCAGTTACATGAGCCTTAGTCTGTTGAAACAGATCGCTAATCCTAAAATGATTAAAGTTTCCTCTCCACAGGATCAATGGGTTCATGATCTGGATGGAGATTCCCAGAGTCATAATGTGTTTGCAAGATGTCTTTTGTCTATTTCCATAGGAGATAAAACCACAGAACATTTATTCATTGTGTTGAATGAACCACGGTACCAGCTGTACATAGGTAATGACCTTCTACACCGATTTGCCGTGCAGATTGATCTGGTCAACAATACTCTATGGTCCAGATTACCTGGGAACCCGGAGGGATTCCAGGATGAGGAGCAAGCCTTGAGATGGGGACAACAGATGCCCTATGCCGTGAGTATCATGGTTGCAGACGAGGTTAAAATCCCTGAAGGATGTAAACCATTTCTTCTTCCCATTCAAATAAAGAAGGGACAAAGACTGAAGAATGCAGATGCTTTGATCTGTTTGTCCAACCGGATGCAGCAACTCGGCCTGAAGGTAAAGCCAACTCCCATGATAAACATCCATCAGGATCCATTGCATATGGTAATTCATAACATGGCTCCCCATAGTATATCTCTGCAAAAAGACACTATCATTGGTCTGGCTATGGATTCGGAGTATTACACTTTTGGTTTCCAAAATGATGTTATTGGACTGATTCCTGATGAATACCTGACAGAAGAACAGGTAGTGGAGCAACAATTTTCCTCAACACCTGAGGGGTTATTTAATATCCACTCTGTTTATCCTTTCAGCTCTGAAGAAGGTACATGCCACATTGAAGAATCATCATTGATTTTCAACCATGAGATTGATGAGAAGGAGTACGAGTCATGCCAACCAGGAAAGGATAAGGTACGCAATACTCACAATGATTTAACTAGTGAGCTTGAAGAAGCTTACGAGTTAAGTCAACCTGAAATCTTTCCAGAATTTCAGGAACGGGTGGAAGAGCAAATCTCTGTGGCTGATGCATGTTCTGAGGAGTCGGAGCGTCAACAGCTAAAGGGGCTCTTCGCCGAATTCCAGGACATGTTTGCTAAGGATTCTTACGACTGTGGGGAAACTAACCTACACGTTGCAAGAATCCAAACGGATCCCAATGCACCCCCTGTATATGTTAAACAGTACCGACTTCCGCTGGCGGCATATGAGTCGCTATCGGAAATCGTCAAAAACTTGGAGAAGCGGGGGATCATCCGTCCAGTGCACAGCTCCTTCAACCATCCTGTGCTTGGGATTCTCAAACCCAATGGTCAATTCCGGCTCTGTTCGGACCTAAGGCAGTTAAACAAACGTGTATACATGTCCGGATGGCCCGTACCATATATTGACCAGAGTTTAGCGCAAATACAGGGATCCAAAATTTTCACTGCTCTGGATTGTGCGCAAGGATATTGGACAATTAAAGTGGATGAGAGGGATCAATACAAACTGGCCTTTACATTTGGAAAGCAACAATATGCATGGACCCGATTACCTTTCGGGTACATAAATGCGGGTCATGAGTTTGCTGTGTTCATGCATAAGGCAATGCCTGATGCCACTGAACGGGGTACCTTATCCTATGTGGATGACATCCTAATCAAAAGTACAACTTTTGAGGAGCATATTGCGGAACTGAGGCATGTACTAACCCAACTAAGAAACGCTGGTGTAAAACTTTCTTTACAGAAGGCTCAATGGTGTCGTACCAAAGTCAAATTTTTAGGTCACGAAATCACTGCCGATGGAATTAACCCACAGAAGAAGAAAGTGGAAGCAGTGATCAACACAAAGTCACCTACAAATACCAAGGAGTTGAGATCCTTCCTGGGCATGATGAACTATTCACGTAAGTTCATAGATAATTATGCCGAGATTACAAAACCTCTTTTGCAGTTGCTGAAGAAAGGAGTAGAATGGAAATGGAGTGAATGTCACGAGCAAGCTGTGAATGAGCTCAAAACCAGACTTATCCAGGCCCCATGCCTTGCCTATCCAGAAGGTGGAAAACCCTTTTACATTGAAACAGGCTTCACCAACAAAAGCGTGAGTGCAGTCCTTTTCCAAAAACAGGACAACCTAAACAAGATCATTGCCTATGCCAGCAAGTCCTTATCACCGGTTGAGGTAAAGTTCAATGACTGTGAAAAAGCATTACTGTCAACTGTGTGGGCTTTGCAATATTTCAGGAGTTTTATCCAGGGCGAAAAGATCATTGTGGAAACCGCACACCAACCCCTGCAATATTTGCAGAGTGATAGAATCAAGGATGGGAATTTATCAAACAGCAGGATAACCGCCTGGACAATGTCCTTAATGGGATGGCCATTGGAAATCAGGTACAAACAAAATAATAAGAATCCAGTTGCTCAAGGATTAGCCGAACTGCATGATTGTTCCAATTCAGGACATGAAGGTGAATTACCACAAAATGATTTCCTGGAAGAGCAATCTTCATCTCCATATAAGTCTTATGAAGAGGAATACTGCAAATCCTTACCATGTGTATATGTTGACGGCTGTTCTTTCCATACCGATATAGGAACTGAGCGCACATTGGTTGCAGGTATCGGAATCGTATGGAATAACACATTCCCAGACATGTCCATCGGATATAAAATTGGTTCCAAAAGTAGCCAGTTCGCGGAGCTCACCGCTGTGTATAAAGCTGTACAAATGGCTATTGATTCTGGTCTTAAAGAGTTTGTTATAATCACAGATTCTAATTATGTTCACAGTAGCTTCGTGGAGTACTTCCCTGGATGGAAAAGGTCTAATATGGCAAGAAGTAACAATAAGCCTGTCAAGCATGGTAAAATGTTCTGTAAGATCGACGCGATGGTTACCACCCATGATCTCACCATTTATTGGAAAAAGGTAAGAGGTCACTCAAAATCTCCAGGTATGGATAAGGAGGGGAATGATTTGGCAGATTCCCTCGCTAAACAAGCAGCCATTAATGGAGAAGTTTTGGACGTGGATGACCTCATGGGAACTATCCAAGTGGATGCAATGACAAGAAGACAGGCCCAAAAGGAAACCGAAGCCAATGTGGCCCAATGGAGCCAAGATTCCCCAAGTGAGGACCTTATCGCGAGTCAGAAGGGGGATCCAGTTATCGGCATGTTTTACAAACACATTGAAGATCCACAGAATTGTCCCATCACTATGGAAGACTGTGCAGGCAAAGAAGAGTTACGAATTTTGATGAAGGGTAAGTCCCAATTCTCGTTACAGGATGGATTGTTGGTAAGAACCTCAAAGAATGGTATCTCACAATGGGTAGTACCCACAACATACCGAGGTTTGATGTTACAACACGCCCATGACGCCCCAACGGCTGGTCATCGAGGTGAGAAGTTAACGTATGAATTATTACGGGATTACGCTTATTGGCCTCATATGTTGCAGGACGTTCGCACATATTGTCAAGGATGTTTAATATGCCCTCAATTCCAGCCGCAAGCACCCACTCATCGGGCACCGCTGATGAAAAGGGGGATGTCCATGCCATGGTCAGATATCCAGATTGACTTTATTGGACCAGTAACAACTTCATCAAAAGGCAACAGATATATGTTAACCGTGACCTGTCTATTCACAAAATGGGTAGAATGTTTGCCTTGCAAGACTTGCAGTTCAAGTGTGTGTGCGTCTCTACTCATTAACCACGTGTTTTCCAGGTTCGGTCTTCCCCAATGCATCGAGTCCGATCGCGGAAGTCATTTCACTAGTGAGGTGATGACAAAAACGTGGGAGATACTAGGAGTAAAAAGGAAGCTACATATAGCTTACCGGCCAGCCTCTAGTGGTGGAGTGGAACGCTACAACCAAACAATTGTCAACATTCTAAAGAAATTTGTTAATGAATCCGGTAAGGACTGGGATGTAAAGTTGCCTCTGGTTCTCATGGCCATAAGAGCCACTCCAAGCACAGCAACCAAACTTTCTCCCTTCGAAATGATCACAGGAAGGAAGATGGTGTTACCCCAGCATTTACTCTACCGGACAACAGACCAAAATTTGATAAATGCTTCAACAGCCCATCAGTACATAGAGAATCTACGTAAGCACCTTCAACATGCTTTTGCATTTGCCCAGAAGAATCTGGAGAAAGCAGCAGTAAGCGCCAAAACCTACTATGATCTGAAGACTACTCAAAAGGAGTACCAAATTTCCGATCAGGTTTATCTCTATAACTTCGCCCGGGATCAGGTGAAGGAAAGGAAGTTCCTGCCTTCCTGGAAGGGACCCTATGTCGTCACTGACAAATTGTCACCTGTGGTCTACAAGATCAAAATTCCAAAGGGGGATGAATTTATAGAGAAATGGGTGCACATTAATCAATTACGTGTTTGTCATCCTAGGTCACAACTTCGCCAAATGGAAGGACTGCCGGATGATGAAGAGTAAAGAGATAACAAGGTTCCAGCTAAAGACGGAAACCCAGGATTGGTATAGTATGAACATACAAATGAACTAACCTATCCTCATGTATTTTCCTCTGTAACTAATTATCTCTTGACTCACTTTTGTATCGAGAACTTGCTCTGTCCAAGAAAAGAAACGATGCCAAATCAAAGATGTATGGTAGTATTAACTCTTTTCTTGCAGGAGTAATAAAAAGTGGAAGATGTATGTACTTATATTTGTCATACAATATATTACAGGTGCAAAATGGCACGGAGGGTTGTTGCCGTTATCTACATCGTCCTGATCTTGGGGAAGGAGTTCCAGGCCGAGCCGATTGCTGTACCAGGCCCTTCATCTGGGATCATGCTACAGGATACCACGGGATTCATCTTGACGAATAAGAGGATTCTATCCCAAAAGATCTACGTCAGTTTGGACCCACGTGTCTTCGTCGAGAGACAGTTCAACATTTCTGAGATTTCATCTCCGGAGATAAAGATTTGGTATCAAATGCACATCGGCTATTCCCAAGAAAGAGTTACACAGATCCTGGAACAGACAAGGAAAACCATGACCAGAGAACAGTTTTCAACAAGTCGACGACCAAAGCGGTTTATTTCTGCAATTACAGCCGCTATAATCTTTGCCGTAGTGGGCACTGTCATTGCCACCGGTGTATCAGCTGTTAATTTCATCTCCATTAAGACATTGGAACTTGAGATCGGTTCACTGAAAAGGAACCTAATGAGTATTCATGCAGAGATGGAGGATCAGAAAAAAAACATTTATCGGACTTATATTCCGTTGTAGAGGATACTGTCGTTACCGCCGACTTACACTCAAAGTTATTGACTCATTCAATAAATCTTCATGAGAGTCACGAACAGTTTAAACAAGAACTAATGTTTCTGAAGACTCTGAATGAAAAGCCCTTTGTGACATTCCAATATAACCCAACTTCTCTATTGGATTACATTGTAATGAAGGGGGATTTTGTTGTGCTTTTTCATAAGTTTAAACAGTTATACTTACTTATTTTAGTTATAATGGGTATTCATTGCCTTTAAGAGCAATGTTGATTTATATATTCACTGTTTTGTATGGATTTTCATGTAGGCCGAAGTAAGTCCATGAGAAGATTACTGTACTGTTCAAAACTGGTGTTATTGTTACAATATATTATACATTTAGAAAGTTAGAAGATACATCGCACCTGCAGATTCTGAGGCTTTATTGTTTTTCCTATCTGAACATGAATTCCAAAGTGTGAGAATGGTCTAGATGTTCCTCAAAGTATATATTCATGTATCAAAGTTTGTCCCTCAGCCCTGAGACAAGGCCCCAGATGTCAGAGGTGTGAAGTAGTGAAAATATTAGGCATGTATGAGTTAACCCTTAATGGTATGATGCTTATTGCTTATACAACAGTGCCATCTAGATATAAGCGGTTAATACTACATCAGTAGCAAAATTGCATTCTGGGTAGTATTATGACGCCATGCTCCTTATCAATGCACACACCCCTCCAACAATGATTGGTAAGTTCCAAACTCGGAGGACGTGTTCATCTGATAAGTTTTGGGTTAAGAAACCAGTTACCAGAAAGAAGAGGGAGGAGAAAAAAAAGAAAAAGAAACAAACATTTGGATTATAGATCTCTGGAGAATCATTTGGATTATCGGGAAAAACTCTTGAGAGCTGGCTGCCCCAAGACTCTGCACATCACTTGACCCTTGGGTAATGTATATTTTGTTTTATGTAGTATTGATCTAAACTAATTGGCTTGATACTTAGCCAGATACCCGCTCATTTGCGGACGTGTAACGTTAGTTGCTACATCCGTATTTTCTCTGATTTCAGTTACGATGCATATAACTGAAAGAAGGGGATAATATTGGAGAAACTCTTTGTTGGGAATCTTTGAATTCCCTAGTTTTATATCAAGCCAATAATTTATAAGTTTTGTTGCAATACTACCATTATCTGAAAGATTGGTCATCATTTTTGGGCAGAGCAAGGGCTTGTACCTGTCATCTTCTTGATTGAGTTTTCCGCATAATCCATTGATTGTATATCTCTCACAGATTTAAAGCTGTATTGCATACTATTCTTGTGTTGGTTGAGTAGTGTTTTGTTGGTATCATATAGTGGTGAATTCTGGGTACTGCATATCATTGTATATTATTGAAATTTATGTTGATTCATTTTCGTTTGTATTGTAACCTATTGTATAATAAACCATTTATATTTTTGCATAGACGCTTGTACCCTGTTTTACTGATTGCACAAAATAATCAGGTTCTTGATTGAACTCTTTAAGATGTTTATGTCCATCTAACGGGTCAATATAGTTTGCATAATTTTTCTTTTGACCCGATAATTTTTTTTTTTTATATTGATATAAAGCATTTGCTTTATATACCCGACAAGGCGGACAGCTGAACGCTGCTTGCAGCGTTCGGGTGTCCGCCTGGCCGTTCGGAGGCGTGCGGATCCGTGCGGATCCGTCCAGACTTTCAATGTAAGTCAATGGGGACGGATCCGTTTGAAGATGCCACAATGTGGCTCAATCTTCAAGCGGATCCGTCCCCCATTGACTTTACATTGAAAGTCTGAACGGATCCGCGCAGGCTACTTTCGCACTTGCGCACTTGCGAATTTTTTTAAAGTTATTAATGCAGACGGATCCGTACTGAACGGAGCCTCCGTCTGCATTAATATGAGCGGATCCGTTCAGAACGGATCCGCCCGAACGCTAGTGTGAAAGTAGCCTTACATGTGCACTTGGCAGCTGAAGGCATCTGTGTTGGTCCCAGGTTCATACACTACTCTAATTTGCCCTCTAAGGCTACTTTCACACTAGCGGCAGGACGGATCCGACAGGCTGTTCACCCTGTCGGATCCGTCCTGCCTTTATTTCGCCGTTGACTATAATGGGGACGGGGGGCGGAGCTCCGGCACAGCACGGCAGTTCGCGGTGAGAGGCCGCCGGACTAAAAAGTCGGACATGCAGTACTTTTAGTCCGGCGGCCTTTCGCTCTGCACTGCCGCGCTGCGCCGGAGCTCCGCCCCAATCCCTATTATAGTCAATGGGGACGGAGCGGTGGTCCGGTGAAATAGCGGCAGGACGGATCCGACAGGGTTAACAGCCTGTCGGATCTGTCCTGCCGCTAGTGTGAAAGTAGCCTAACCTTTACAGGGGAACTTAATGTGACCTTCTCTAAGCTTTTGAATGCACATGTCCAGCTGTTCAATGTTTTAGTACTTTTTGCACAACTTGCTGTTCTCTAACAAGGCGCTTAAAGGGGTTGTCTCACGATAGGTCATCAATATCAGACCAGCAGTGGTCTGGCACCTCCGCCGATCAGCTGTTCGAAGAGAAGGCGCACGCCGTGCCAGCGCTGGCTCCTCATCATTGTTTACCTGCTCGCCATCGCATGCGCAGCGGTGAGCAGGTGTAATTACTTTTACGTTTTCCATAAATTTCACCCAAAAGCCCTAACTTTTTGTGAGTAGTGTATGTGCCCGCATTTCTGAGAAATAATGACGTTTTAAAATATGCAAATGAGCCTCTAGGAGCAACAGGGGCGTTGCCGTTACACCTAGAGGCTCTGCTGTCATCTCCTCTCCACTTTGATTGACAGGGTCAGGTGTGATGACATTTACTCTGCCTGGTCCTGTCAATCAAAGTGCAGACGGCACAGCGGTTGCAGAGAGAGCAGAGCTTCTAGGTGTAATGGCAATATCTCTGTTGCTCCTAGATATGCCAAAAATACCTGAGGGACCCACCCCTATTTCCAGAAACAGGCTTCCTAGCTATGCTAGGATAATAGCTCTTTTAGGACAAAATCCCTTTATCAGAACAAAGCAGACAGAATTGGCCTTTTTTTTTTTTTTTTTTGCTGAGAGGCCTTGGGGGACCTCTGAGTGGGTACTATTTCTATTACAGAGACCATGCATTATTTATCCCACAGTGATAAATGCTAACTGCTATATTTTGAAGTGCTATTGAAGTGAATGGAGTCATCTGTGCATGCTCAGCCATTTCTCCCATTTCCATCCAGGCGTGATGGGGCTCCATTCTGGAGATAGGAGCTGGTCCTAGAGGCAGACTCTGCACCTCTCCTGTGGAAATGCCATAAATGTCCTCTTCTTTTACCATAGGCAGACAAACTTATGAGGCGCACATGTCTGCACTAAGGATGAGCAAATCGATTCTAGCGGTTCAGAATTTCCTAAAAAGTTCAGTAGCTAAGCCGAATTTTATGTGATTCGTTTCAGTTGAATGAGAGACAGAGAGACTAGTATGGTATATCTACGTTTCTGGGCAATATATATGCGTGGCCTGGGAGATACTTTTACTCTTTACGGAGAGCAGGTGTGGAGTATGCCAAGCCAGGCAACGCCTTGGGAAAGATATGCCAATTTTCATATAGTTACACCTAGAGGCTCCGCTCTCTCTGCAACTGCCGCGCTCTCTGCATTTTGGCAGGTAGTGTAAACATGATCCCACCTGGCCTGTCAATCAAAGTGCAGAGGGCGCAGCAGGGACAGAAAGAGCTGAGCCTCTAGGAGTAACGGCAACGCCCCCATTGCTCCTAAAGGTTGATTTGCATATATTAAAACATTTTTCTCAGCAATGCGGGCACATAGGAACATGGGACCAACACAGATGCCTTCAGCTGCCAAGCGCACATGGAACAGGTCAGTCATAGATGACAGATGGGCTTTAAATAAATAAAATGTCATTAAATATTCAGAAAACTCCAACAAAAAAACATAAAGAAGAAAAAAATTCTAAATCCTCCACGCACTATTCATGGACGGCACTACTTAGTTAGCACCAAGCATGGCAAGTGTATGCTGCGGGGATGGTGCAGGCACGAGAGCTGCCGCCAAACTATCGGCGGGGATGTCAGCTGTATGGGGCAGGATCAGAGATTACTCTGATCCCAGCTGTGTGACCACTTTAATGCAGTGGTCTATAGTGACTATATAGTGGGGTGCCATGACAGCTGGCGGTCTAAAGAAGACCCCAAGTCTGCCAAGTGTATACACCTGTATGCTAGGGAGGCTCGTTCTCGTCGCGGCCTGCTATTGATGTTTTGCTCTGCGTGACCGGGAGATGCGGGGGCGGCCGTGCAGGCATCAGAAGCTGCGTGGGCACAGGGGAGCGGGGTAAGTATAACGTGTGTGAGGGGCCCGGGCATTTGGGGTGGAGGGGGGGGGGGGCGGCATTATACCCCTTTAATAACACACTGCACTGTAGGATATTTTATGCCTTTTTTTTCCTCGAATAACCCAAAAATGTTCCCTTTTTTCGCCCAATGCCTGAAAGTGTCCATACACATATGATCCTCCTTCTTCAACTTTCCCATCTTCTGGTCTGAAAAATGGATGATGCCATTTTGAGAAATTTTCCTGAATCAAATCGCCAACATTTTGGATTCGGTTTTATCCTGCATTTTTTGGAAAATTCAGGTCGACTTTGATTCAAACCAATTCAATCCAAGAAACGTATATTAAATTATAAACTAAGGGGGAGATTTATCAAAACTGGTGTAAGGGAAAACTGGCTCAGTTGCCGATAGCAACCAATCAGATTCCACCTTTCACAGCTCCTTTGGAAAATAAAAGGTGGAATCTGATTGGTTGCTATGGGCAACAGCCAGTTTTCCCTTGCACCAGCTATGATAAATCTCCCCCCTAAATGATTAAAATAAATGTACACCCATCGGTAATGTAATGTGGAAAATAATTGATCTAAAAAATTGAAATGAATCTAAAATAATGAGTCTAATTATTTTTTAAATGCAGGTAATCCTGGATAGTCAGTAAGTGATGACAAACTCATTTCCATACAGTAAAATATAAAAATTACATGGAAAAAAAGTGCTATAATGAGCAGGGAGTGAGAATGTCCCATGAATCCCTCCGCGCAGGATGAGGCAGCAGTATTCCTCCGCAGTGACGGCGGGCAGGCACAGAGCACGGCATCATCCCCACACCGGGTTCACCTACCTACCTGCACTAATTCCTGCCCGGCACACACGGCGCATGTCAGGAACTCTCTATAGCGACAGGGGACACAAAGAGTCAGCGAGACAAGGTGGCGGGGGGCGTCTGGCGCCATCTAGCGCCCGGTGGACGAAACTGGCCACAGTTTAACCGCTTCCTAACCGCCCTCATCTCAGCGATGTGCATCCTATGGCTCGTCAGCTCCTGGAACACTGACCTCTAGCGTCTATTTGTTGTATGGAAACGTTATTTTTAGTAGCTTTTACCCCTAATTCCTTGAGTCCTTCTCCTAAATGTTTAATTAAAATTATAACCATTTTTTTTTTCAGAGTTGGGCTAGAGGTAGAAGAGGCAGTTGCCTAGGGCATCATAGAGGAGGGGTGTAATTTGTGGGATAACTTCACATAGTAGGGGGCACGTTCTGAACCACACACAGATCAGATGTAATCCACTACCAGTCCTGCGCCATATTCACAGGCTGACCATGAACTGACATGGTGATAGGGCTGCTTTTGTTATAATATTGCAGTTAATAATCTTTGCCTCTACCTGGTACTTACCTGATGTCCATACACATAAAAAAAACCTCATCTGAATGAGCAGATTTCTGCTTTTTTCTTTTCCGGCGTGAAGTCCCGTCACCGGGGCTCTATACCGGAAAATAACTATCCCCATGCATTCGGAATGGACAGTAATCCGTTCAGGATGCATCAGGATGTCTTCAGTTCAGTCATTTTGACTGATCAGGCAAAAGAGAAAACCGTAGCATGCTACAGTTTTATCTCCGGCGAAAAAACCTGAAGACTTGCCTAAATGCTGGATCCGGCATTTTTTTCCATGCGCAGACCTTTAAAAATGAGAAAAATAAATAAATACCGGATCCGTGTTGCCTGATGACACCGGAAAAACGGATCCGGTATTGCAATGCATATTTCTGACTGATCAGGCATTTTTCAGACTGATCCAAATGCCTGATCAGTCAGAAAAGATGACATGCGTTTGCCTGATCAGGCAGTTCAGGCAATGGAACTGACTGCCAGAATCAAACAACGTAAGTGTGAAAGTACCCTAACAACCTAAAGTATAGGGGGTCACCCATCTCCACTGGTGGCAGAGGGATCGGCCATGCTGGATTTCAACGTGTCCAACCAACAGGACCCAGGCAGAGCAGCTGTGGGCAGAAAAGTCTGGCAGCGACATAACTATGTGCCCGAGACCAGGGAGGTCGGGAAGAACTGCCAAGTCTATCTTATCTATTTCTCAATCTATATCTATTAATCAGTCATCTGTGTCCATCATGTGTATTTATGAATCATGACTATCAATCTTGTAATAATAAATCATGTGTACCTTTAGATCAAGTGCATCTGTGAATCATGTGTAATAATCAATCATTAGGAATGAGCGAATTTCATATTTTGAAGTTCGGGTTGTGGTATAATCAGAATTGCATTATGGATTCCGTTACCACGGACCATAACGCAATTCCATGATGGAACGCCTTTAGAGGTATTCCCTTATTCATTCCGCCAGAATAGAAGTCTATGCTGCTGCAAAACGGATCCATCCAATTTCTGTTATGATAGAGTCCTCTTCTGTATAACGTAAACCGGACGGATCCGTTATGCAGCACAGACTTCTATTATGACGGAATGAATAGCGGAATGCCTCTAAGGCCGAACGAACACGGCCGTGAGCGGTCCGTGGTATCCCGGCCTAGGCATCCTGCTGACAGCAGGAGCGCGCGTCGCCATTGGTTGCTATGACGCAGTGTGCTTCATGCCGGCCATGTGCATTCGGCCTAAAGGCGTTCCGTTATGGAATTGCGTTATGGTCCGTGGTAACGGAATCCATAACGCAATTCAGATTATACCACAACCCGAACTTCAAAATATGATATTCGCTCATCCCCATCAATCATGTGTACAGTCGTGGCCAAAAGTTTTGAGAATTACATAAATATTGGAAATTGGAACAGTTGCTGCTTAAAGGGAACCTGTCACCAGGATTTTGTGTATAGAGCTGAGGACATGGGCTGCTAGATGGCCGCTAGCACATCCGCAATACCCAGGCCCCATAGCTCTGTGTGCTTTTATTTGGTAAAAAAAAAACGATTTGATACATATGCAAATTAACTTGAGATGAGTCCTGTCCCTGACTCATCTCACATACAGGGCTCATCTCAGGTTAATTTGCATATGTATCAAATCATTTTTTTTTACACAATAAAAGCACACAGAGCTATGGGGACTGGGTATTGCGGATGTGCCAGCGGCCATCTAGCAGCCCATGTCCTCAGCTCTATACACAAAATCCTGGTGACAGGTTCCCTTTAAGTTTTTATAATAGCAATTTGCATATACTCCAGAATGTTATGAAGAGTGATCAGATGAATTGCATAGTCCTTCTTTGCCATGAAAATTAACTTAATCCCCAAAAAAAACCTTTCCACTGCATTTCATTGCTGTCATTAAAGGACCTGCTGAGATCATTTCAGTAATCGTCTTGTTAACTCAGGTGAGAATGTTGACGAGCACAAGGCTGGAGATCATTATGTCAGGCTGATTGGGTTAAAATGGCAGACTTGACCTGTTAAAAGGAGGGTGATGCTTGAAATCATTGTTCTTCCATTGTTAACCATGGTGACCTGCAAAAAAACGCGTGCAGCCATCATTGCGGTGCATAAAAATGGCTTCACAGGCAAGGATATTGTGGCTACTAAGATTGCACCTCAATCAACAATTTATAGGATCATCAAGAACTTCAAGGAAAGAGGTTCAATTCTTGCTAAGAAGGCTTCAGGGCGTACAAGAAAGTCCAGCAAGCGCCAGGATCGTCTCCTAAAGAGGATTCAGCTGCGGGATCGGAGTGCCATCAGTGCAGAGCTTGCTCAGGAATGGCAGCAGGCAGGTGTGAACGCATCTGCACGCACAGTGAGGCGAAGACTTTTGGAAGATGGCCTGGTGTCAAGAAGGGCAGCAAAGAAGCCACTTTTCTCCAAAAAAAAAACATCAGGGACAGATTGATCTTCTGCAGAAAATATGGTGAATGGACTGCCGAGGACTGGGGCAAAGTCATATTCTCCGATGAAGCCTCTTTCCGATTGTTTGGGGCATCAGGAAAAAGGCTTGTCCGGAGAAGAAAAGGTGAGCGCTACCATCAGTCCTGTGTCATGTCAACAGTAAAGCATCCTGAGACCATTCATGTGTGGGGTTGCTTCTCATCCAAGGGAGTGGGCTCACTCACAATTTTGCGCAAAAACATAGCCATAAATAAAGAATGGTACCAAAACACCCTCCAACAGCAACTTCTTCCAACAATCCAACAACAGTTTGGTGAAGAACAATGCATTTTCCAGCACGATGGAGCTCCGTGCCATAAGGCAAAAGTGATAACTAAGTGGCTCGGGGACCAAAACGTTAACATTTTGGGTCCATGGCCTTTAAAGGGACTCTGTCACCACTTTCTAACCCCCACTTTTAAAACTATAGTTCTGTCCATGGAGCCCCTGTGATTACAATGGTGTTGTTATATGCGAAATCTGCAGGCTCGTTTTGATAAAAAAAACTTTTATCTAACCTGTCAGTCATGTAGATAAGGTGCCCAGGGCGTTTCTCCGGGTCTGAACATGCCGCCCGCCGCCGCCGTTGGTGGTGCCCAGCTCCTCCTCTGATCCTTTCAGCGCCGCCTGAATGTGAAGAAATACGCCTCCGGCTCTCCTTCAGTCCCCCCTCCTTTTCTAAAATTTTGCGCGTGCGCACAGGCCTGTGCCTGATGCGCCCGTGCGGACTTTTCGATTCAGCCTCATTGAGTGAAGTGCGCATGCGCACTTCGCTCAACCTCCCGATAACGCGAACACTGCCGCACGCGCGGGATCTTAGAAAAGAAGGAGGGGGGACTGAGGGAGAGCCGGAGGCGTATTTCTTCACATTCAGGCGGCGCTAATTCAAGGCAGAGGAGGAGCTGGGCACCGGCGGCGGTTGGCATGTTCAGACCAGGAGAAACACCCTGGGCACCTTATCCTCATGATTGACAGGTTAGATAAAAGTTTTTTTTTATCAAAACGAGCCTGCAGATTTCGCATATAACAACACCATTGTAATCACAGGGGCTCCATGGACAGAACTATAGTTTTAAAAGTGGGGGTTAGAAAGTGGTGACAGAGTCCCTTTAAACTCCCCAGATCTTAATCCCATTGAGAACTTGTGGTCGATCCTTAAGAGGCGGGTGGACAAACAAAAACCCACTAATTTTGACAAACTCCAAGAAGTGATTATGAAAGAATGGGTTGCTATCAGTCAGGAATTGGCCCAGAAGTTGATTGAGAGCATGCCCAGTCGAATTGCAGAGGTCCTGAAAAAGAAGGGCCAACACTGCAAATACTGACTCTTTGCATAAATGTCATGTAATTGTCGATAAAAGCCTTTGAAACGTATGAAGTGCGTGTAATTATATTTCACTACAACACAGAAACAACTGAAACAAAGATCTAAAAGCAGTTTAGCAGCAAACTTTGTGAAAACTAATATTTGTGTCATTCTCAAAACTTTTGACCACGACTGTACATATGAATCAAGTGTATCTATGAATTATGACTATCAATTATGTCTAATAATCAGTCATGGGTATCTATCCATCATATAAATTGATTAATCCTATGTACAGTCCTGATCAAAAGTTTAAGACCACTTGAAAAATGGCAAAAAATCATATTTAGCATGGCTGGATCTTAACAAGGTTCCAAGTAGAGCTTCAACATGCAGCAAGAAGAAATGGGAGTGAGACAAAACATTTTTTGAGCATTCAATTAATTGAAAATAATGATTAAACTGAAACAGGCTGTTTTTCAGCTGATCCAAATTTTAGGACCACATGCCTTTAAAAGGCCAAATCTGTGCAAAGATGTGGATTCATTGTCATTTTCTGTCAGGTAGTCACACGTTGTGATGGTAAAGGCAAAAAAACTCTCCCTTTTTGAACGTGGTCGGGTTGTTGAACTGCATAAGCAGGGTCTCTCCCAGTGCTCCATCACTGCTGAGGTGAGAATTTCTTAAATGATCCTGAGGGTTTTGGAACAAAAAAGTCAAGTGGAAGACCCAAAAAAATGTCATCAGCACTGAGCCGGAGGATCCAATTGGCTGTCCGTCAAGACACTGGACATCCTCGACCCAAATTAAGGCCCTTACTGGTGCTGACTGCAGCCCCATAACCATCAGACTGGCATCTGAGACTGAAGGGCTTCAAAAACAAAAAACGTCTTCAAAGACCTCGTCTCCTTGAACGCCACAGAACTGCTCGTTTGGACTTTGCAAGAGAGCACCAAACATGGGACATTCAAAGGTGGAAGAAAGTTTTATTCACTAATGAGAAAAAATGTAACCTTGATGGTCCTGATGGTTTCCAACGTTACTGGCATGACAAGCAGATCCCACCTGAGATGTTTTCTACGCGCCACAGTGGAGGGGGCGACATAATGGTCTGGGGTGCTTTTACCTTCAGTGGAACAATGGAGCTTCAGGAAGTGCAGGGGCGTCAAACGGCCGCTGGCTATGTCCAGATGTTGCAGAGAGCATTCCTCATGACTGAGGGCCCTCGTCTGTGTGGTAACGACTGGGTTTTTCAACAGGACAACGCTACAGTACACAATGCCCGCAGGACAAGGGACTTCTTCCAGGAGAATAACATCACTCTTTTGGCCCATCCTGCGTGTTCCCCTGATCTAAATCCAATTGAGAACCTTTGGGGATGGATGGCAAGGGACGTTTACAAAAATGGACAACAGTTCCAGACAGTAGATGGCCTTCGTGCAGCCGTCTTCACCTCTTGGATAAATGTTCCCACTCACCTCATGGAAACGCTTGCATCAAGCATGCCGAAGCGAATTTTGGAAGTGATAAACAATAACGGCGGAGCTACTCATTACTGAGTTCATGTTTGGAAGTTGGATTTCTGTTTTGGGAAGGGGGGGGGGGGTTAGTTTTTTTTTTGGAGGTGTGGTCCTAAACTTTTGATCAGCTGAAAAACAGCCTGTTTCAGTTTATTCGAGACAAAACATTTTTAATGCTCAAAAAATGTTTTGTCTCACTCCCATTTCTTCTTGTTGCATGTTGAAGCTCTACTTGGAACCTTGTTAAGATCCAGCCATGCTAAATAGGATTTTTTGCCATTTTTCAAGTGGTCTTAAACTTTTGATCAGGACTGTACCATGTCATGTGTATCTATCTTCTTGTGTGTCTCATATTTTTGTTGCATCAGGCTCTGGCATTCTAAGGCCCCTTTCACACGAGCAAGTTTTTCACGCAGGTGCAATGTGTGATGTGAACGCATAGCATCCGCACTGAATCCTGACCCATTTATTTCAATGGCTCTGTGTACATGAGCGTTTTTTTCCACGCAGCATGTTCTATATTCTGCCTTTTTCACGCAGCCCTGGCCCCATAGAAGTGAATGGGGCTTCAGTGAAAAACGCATTGCATCCGGAAACAAGTGCGGATGCAATGTGTTTTTCACTGATGGTTGCTAAGAGATGTTGTTTGTAACCCTTCAGTTTTTTATCACGCGTGTTAAAAACGCATTGCACCCGAGGGGAAAAAAACTGAACGCAATCGCAGACAAAACTGACTGAACTTGCTTGCAAAATGGTGTGAGTTTCACTGAACGCATCCGGACCTAATGCGTCAGACTTGTGTGAAAGGGGCCTAAGGCTACTTTCACACTTGCGTTGTTAATTCCGGTATTGAGATCTCACTACTGAAATTAAACGGATCCGCGCACGTCAGGATGCATCCGTTCCGTTAGGATGCGGTTGTGTGAAATCAAAACAGAAAAAAAAACGGATCGGTCACTAAATACATTGAAAGTCAATGGGTGGCGGATCCGTTTTTTTAGGGTCCTAAAAAAACGGATCAGTCACAATTGACTTAGAGCTCATGCAGGCGACCATATGACGTCCGTGTGCATTCCGTATTTTGTGGAACGGAACAGGCTGGCCCCTAATAGAACAGTACTATCCTTGTCCGTAATGCGGACAATTTTAGGACATGTTCTATTTTTTTTGCGGAACGGACATACGGAAACAGAATGCACACGGAGTAACTTCCATTTTTTTTTGTGGACCCATTGAAATTAAAGGTTCTGTATACACAAAAAAAATTGAACGGACATGGAAACAAAATACGTTTGTGTGCATGAGGCCTTCATCGTTTTCAGTGCCGGATCTGTTTTTATGACTGGACACAAAACCGCAGTTTGCAGCAGTTTCGTGTCCGGTCACAAAACAGAATGCTGATGGAACGGAGGGACTCCTGATGCATCCTGAACAGATCTCTTTTCGTACAGAATGCATGAGGACTAAACGGAAATGTTTTTTCCAGTATTGAGATCCTCTGAAGGATCCAAATACCGGAAAACAACAAAGCAGGCGTGAAAGTAGCCTAAGGTGACAACTGGAAGAAATGCAGGCGACGAATCACCTGACAGGACGTGCCCAATCCTGTGCTGAGATGTACAGGATGAAGACCGAATGCTCTACTACTGTCAGACACAGGAGGCGCTATACAGTTACTGTACACAGGCCCTGTGCTTCTATTATATCATTAATGCCTTTCCCGATGTATATTAATAAAGACCTGTGACTGTGAATTCTTACCTGGACATTTTCTGTGTGATTAGAGAGAAATCGATCGCTGTGGGCGACAGTGTGACAGAACAGCAGCTGCATGACAGCAAATATATCAGACTATGGTCACTGTCAAGGGCCAGGCAGTGTAAATGTGATCACAACTGACCCACTCAAAGTGCAGAGGGAGTGGCAGTTGCAGAGCCTCTAGGTGTAACACCAACGCCCCCTTTGCTCCTAGAGACTCATTTACATATATTAAAACTTTATTTATTTTTTGGGCAATGCGGGCACATCTGAACACGGGACCAACACAGATACCTTCAGCTGCCAAGTGCACATGTAACAGGTCAGCCGGTGTCATAGGTACAAATCTGCTGACCTTTTTGTCTGTATGTTAAACAGCTGTAGAGATGTCTATATTTTTAT
Source organism: Bufo gargarizans (assembly GCF_014858855.1). Taxonomy (NCBI): domain Eukaryota; kingdom Metazoa; phylum Chordata; class Amphibia; order Anura; family Bufonidae; genus Bufo; species Bufo gargarizans. Next base: position 702,197,536 of record NC_058080.1, on the reverse strand, counting down.
TAATATTCAAATGAGCAGGTTTGAGCACCAGGAGGCGGGGCTGAACCCTTAGAGCACTGCTTTGTAACACCCCCTGTGCTCTACACACTCCCCCCTCTCCTTGATTGACAGGGTTCCAAGCATGTACTGTACATATCATATACTCTATGTACTATAGCTTCACCACATTGAGATAAGTTCATATGGTAAATCATGGGGTCATTCTCTAGCTTAGGCTAGGTTCACACCCGAGCGTTTTAGAGTGCGTTCCTACGCGCTGTAAAACGCTCAACAAGCAAAAACCAATGTTTCACTATGGGTACGGTTCTCACCTGAGCGTTAATGTTTCACTATGGGTACGGTTCTCACCTGAGCGTTTCGTACGCGCTGTAAAACGCCCTACGCCCCAAGAAGTACAGGAGCTTCTTTGGGGCGTATTGTTGCGCGTAACACCTCTGTTTTTCATTGTACGCCTTCCTGTTTCCGTTTGCGATCCGCACAAAAACGGATCGGAGATCGCATACGGAAACCATACGGATATAGGTTTTGTGGCATAACGGAACAGATGCGGCCACAAAACAGAAAGAAATAAATAAATAAAACTCAGATACAGAACAACAGATCCGTTAAAAACGGACCACAAAACTACAACGGTCGTGTGCATGAGCCCTTAACCTATAAACCGGGGTGGACTAAAGTGGCCCTAGAGAAAAAAAAAAAAAAAAGTGGCCCCTTGTACCACAGTGCAGCACAAAATACTGCCTAAATCAACTAATCCTGAGGGCATCAGATCTTTTTGTACCTCGCTTTTGGCCAAGAGGAGGGTTTAGGTGGCCCTCTGGGCATCGGCCCCCAGGGAAATTTCCCTGTAGGGTCTATAGCCAGTCCGCCCCTGTCTGTAAATAATATGTAATCATATAATAACAAGAAAAGGACTTACTATATTGCGATGTGTTTTGTTTTTGTTTTTTGGCTTAGAAACCTAAAACTTATTACTGGTTTATTTATAGGCACAATATATGATTATAAAGAAACCAGCAATATTTATTAGCTTTTTAAGCCTAAAAACACTGGGGCACATTTATTAAGACCGGCGTTTTAGACTCCGCTGTTAATAAGGCCCTGCACTGGATCCGCTTCAGTTATGTAGAGGCGCCGGCACGCCTAAACCAGGCGTAGAAAATGGTAAACGAGATGGATCTGCTGGCCCGTCCCCTTCCACGCCACTCCTACTTTTTTTTAGACCTGGCGTGAGCGTTGAAAAGTAACAGATTGCGGTGCAAAGGACCTTTGTGCCGTAATCTGCGCCATAAATAGGTGTATTTCTGTTTAATAAATAACCCCCATTATTCTTAATATGATAATGTGTGATAAAAAGTGTGTGTGTGGGGGGGAATATCTGAAGAAAAAAACCTTGAAGTTTCTCCCAAGAGTCAAACCTGTGATCTCTACATGTAAAACCAAGCGCCTATTACTAAGCTATAACATTACCACATAGAGATGCATGTTAATTCTATGCTTATAATACTGGTGTCTTCATAATCATATATTCTGCTTGTGAATAAAGCAGCAATATGGTGAAGCTATAGTACATAGAGTATATGATATGTAGATGGTAGGACACAGCTCTGCCATCCGCATGCTGGTGTCTAGCCCTGTCAATCAAGGGGAGGGGGAGTGTGCAGAGCACAGGGGGTGTTAGAAAGCAGTACTCAAACCTGCTCATTTGCATAGGAATAAAACACAGATATCTCTGCAGCTGTTTAGCATAAAGACAAAAGAAAGGTATTGTTTTAATCAGCATGACAAGTTTCATCTTTTTTGCGGGACCGCAGGACGGATGCGGACAGCACACTGTGTGCTGTCCGCATGTTTTTGCAGCCCCATTGAGATAAATGAGTCCACATCCGTTCCACAAAATTGCGGAACGGATGCAAACCGATAAATACGGTAGTGTAAATATACCCTTAAGGGTCCATTCACACGTCCTGTTTTTTTTCATCCTGAAAAACGGTCCGTTTTTTGCGGATCCGTTGTTCCTGAAAATGTTTCCGTATGTCATCCGTATGTCATCCGTTTTTTGCGGATCCGCAAAAAACGGGAACATGTATACATTTCAATAATCAAATAAAGTTGTTTGGATTTCTTTGAAAAAAAAAAAAAAAAAAAAAAAAATTTGTTATGTGTTTCCAGGAACGGAATCCGCAAAAAACGGATGACATACGGAATGACATCCGAATGTCATCCGTTTTTTGCGGATCCATTGACTTGGTATTGTACCAGGATCCGATTTTTCAGGACAACAATAGGACATGTTTTATATTTAAACGGACATGCGGAACGGAACAACGGAAACGGACAGCACACATTGTGCTGTCCGATTTTTTCCAGGACCCATTGAAAATGAATGGGTCCAGATCTGGTCCTGATCTGTTCCTGAAAAAACGGAACAGATCAGGAAAGAAAAAACGGACGTGTGAATGGACCCTTAATAGGTGAACGTGGTAAAGAGGAAAAGGGTAAGGAATCAGCGGCACTGCTGCTCACAGCTCACCTATACCCTAACTCCAGCTATAGTCACAGACCAGCGGCTCAGCAAGGAGACAGGTTGATGTGGTGCTCAGCGTAGATGCAAACATACACTTGAAATAATGTAAAGTAGATGAAAGGAATCGCGGCACTCACCCCGGTCTTGATAATACTTGATAATAATCCACACCAAAGGGCCATTCCGCTCCCCAGCCTGCAAACTTGTTGCCATGAAGTGAAGCAATAAAGTATCGAAGTATTATCAAGACCGGGGTGAGTGCCGCGATTCCTTTCATCTATTTTACATTACCCTTAATAGGGTTGATCCTGCTAACGAAGCCTCTTTAACCTCGTGTGTGTTATGTAGCTAGCAGTGGCCATAATACAGGACACACAGTAAAGCAGCCTACAGACATTAGATGGTCACCAGACCTCCACCAATGGCGTGCCATCAAATCAATCCAAAAGCTTTGATTTTTAACAGTCATGTATTGACAATAAGCGGCACCAGAGCAGCCGGTTAGACGCTCATCTCCCCTTTTAAACTGAAATAACACAGCTGAGCCAAACAAGATTTTTCAGGCTTCAGGGCTGATGGCTAAATAAGGTCTACTGTACCCTGAAGAAGTATATAATCCCAACATATCATCTACAGCAGGCATCCTCAAACTGCGGCCCTCCAGCTGTTGCAAAACTACAACTCCCAGCATGCCCGAACAGCCTACAGCAGATCATTGTGGGAGTTGTAGTTTTACAACAGCTGGAGGGACGCAGTTTGAGGATGCCTGATCTACAGGGTCAATATCTGCAGAAACAAACAAAGAATGAAGGTGACAAATGTGACCCAGGATCTTTTAAATCCTGAAAAATTCTGTAATCCTTGGCAATTTCTTCCCTCAGCAATTGGCAAATACACATGTCCAAAATAAAAAGCCCTCTTACCCACACATACACTATTCAGTTCATACAGGTTGGCACAGTGAATCCTTTATAGGTTGCGTCCCTTTGGTTGTACCGTAAAGTTACACGGCATGGAGGGGTCACCACAGACGAGGCTCCCCTTGTGCCCACGAGCGAAACACCCAGATGTTAGTACAACATTTTTATACTGATGTCTTCGAAATGGTGAAATAAATGCTGGGTGCAGAAGAAGCAGATGTGGGTACAACCATCCTCGAGGCACTGAGTGAATTCCGAGTCTCTGCTAGTTTGTCGACAAGTCCACGTTCTCCAGCGCTACCTGTTCTGCTGGATAATAAGGTTCTTGAACCAGTTACTGACCGCAAAGTCAACTCGTAAAACCAGTGCCGTCCCGATGAGGAGGAAGAGGCTGCTGACTGCAAAGCCCAAACCTTCAAACAAGAACCTAGGAGAAGCACAGACATAGACACAATACTCCAAGTGTCACAGTTATCCAACATCTACAGTTTATCATCTCAACACTGAGAAACCTTGACTTAAAGGCTATGCACACCTTTGGGGGGCAATTGTATTTTTTATTATTGCCTTGTCCTCATTTTGAGCTAAAATCCTTTTTTTAATTGGTCTTTATCAAAAATTCTGAACCCTTTTCTCTGTACAGCCTTGAGATTCTCTAGTAACATTTTGTCTGTTTTCACTCTGTTCTGTCCGGCTCCTTATCTCTAACCTCCTAACCATTCATTAGAGCTCAGTTCTTGTCTGACTGATAAGAATGTGGTTTAAATAAGGGTTTATGATGCTTTAGTAATTTAGTGAGAAGGGTTATTAGATGACCAGCACAAAGTGAAAGTATGCTTCTCACAGCTACACAGTTAACCCTTTAAGGCTACTTTCACATTCGCGTTTGGTGCGGATCCGTCATCCGTTTAGATAATACAACCGTCTGCATCCATCCTGAACGGATCAGTTTGTATTATCTTTAACATAGCCATTGTGCCAGATTGTGTCATAGAAAACGGATCTGTCCCCATTGACTTACATTGTGTGTCAGAACGGATCCGTTTGGCTCAGTTTCGTCAGACGGACACCAAAACGCTGCAGGCAGCCTCCACAGAGGAATGGAGTCGGAATGGAGGCAAACTGATGCATTCTGAGCAGATCCTTTTCCATTCAGAATGCATTAGGGCAAAACTGATCCGTTTTGGACCGCTTGTGAGAGCGCTGAACGGATCTCAGAAACGGAAAGCAGCTTAAGACAGAATGGCTGAATATTTTTTAATAAAGACCAATTGAAAAAATGATTTCAATGCAATCATAAAATAATTGCCCCCAAAGGTGTACATAGCCTTTAACTGATTAAAATTGCATATCCTAGTCATAACCAGAGCTACATTCAAAGTTCTACTGCTTTTATGCTGTGGCTGGTGTTTTAAGTTGTTTGAGTTGTACAGAACATTACCGTTTATACTCCAGAAGGAATATTCCTGGTGCTCCGATAGTAGATGTAAAACTACCATAGTGCTAGTGCCTGCTGCACGAGTAAGTATCCCCACAGCACATATACAGCAATTACTGTGCCCACAATCCCCTATAGTGCCCAACAGTACTTTCAGCTGCCACAAAATGGTTTATTTCTCCCACTCGTGATTCCACAGTAGTTAAAGGGGTTGTGCCAAGTTTTCAAGCGATCCTCTATCCACAAGATAAGGAATAACTGATTGTTGGGGTCTGACCATTGGGACCCCCACAGAATAGGGGATAACAGATCATTGGGGTTCCAACTGCTGGGACCCCCACCGATCTTAAAGGGAACCTGTCACCAGTTTTATGGTGTCCTATCTAAGGGCAACATAAATACGTGACGGATTCTCTTAGCAAAATGCTGGGTCACTTTCTTTAATTGACCCAGTCAATCTGCCAACATCTTGTATTGAAAAGCTCCAGCTCATAATGAGGAGTCCTGAATATTTATGAGCTCCTGACTCTCCCCGCCCACCTGCTGCTGAATGACAATTATTTTCCATATGAATCAGCAGCAGGTAGGCAGGGGAGTGGCTATAGCTCTGAATAAAAAAACGCTGGACTCAGTGACATCACGCTGGACTCAAATCAGCTCATTAGCATGCGGCATCTTTGTGTGTATATTATGAGGTAACCATCTAACCATAAGGTACTTTTTACCAGTTAATGATTGTATATAATTAGTTAGATTATAATCAAATATCCACATGACAGGTTCCCTTTAAGAGGTCTTGTTCCCCTGATCTGATGGAGTGGCAGGTTGAGCATGCTCTTTGACGCTCCATTCAGTCTCTATGGGACTTGAACTTGCCTAACTCCAGCAGTCACGTAGAGAATGAATGGAGCGACAGGGTGACAGCCCAACCTGCAGCTCCATCAGATCGGGGGAAATGGACCCTCTCAGGATCGGTGGGAACCCCAGTGATTTGTCAATAGGGGAAAACTTGCAAACTTGGCGCAAGCCCTTTAACCACTTCAGCCCCGCTAGCTGAAACCCCCTTCATGACCAGAGCACTTTTTACACTTCGGCACTACACTCCTTTCACCGTTTATCGCTCGGTCATGCAACTTACCACCCAAATGAATTTTACCTCCTTTTCTTCTCACTAATAGAGCTTTCATTTGGTGGTATTTCATTGCTGCTGACATTTTTACTTTTTTTGTTATTAATCGAAATGTAACGATTTTTTGCAAAAAAATGACATTTTTCACTTTCAGCTGTAAAATTTTACAAAAAAAACGACATCCATATATAAATTTTTTGCTAAATTTATAGTTCTACATGTCTTTGATAAAAAAAAAATGTTTGGGCAAAAAAAAAATGGTTTGGGTAAAAGTTATAGCGTTTACAAACTACGGTACAAAAATGTGAATTTCCGCTTTTTGAAGCAGCTCTGACTTTCTGAGCACCTGTCATGTTTCCTGAGGTTCTACAATGCCCAAACAGTAGAAAACCCCCACAAATGACCCCATTTCGGAAAGTAGACACCCTAAGGTATTCGCTGATGGGCATAGTGAGTTCATAGAACTTTTTATTTTTTGTCACAAGTTAGCGGAAAATGATGATGATTTTTTATTTTTATTTTTTTCTTACAAAGTCTCATATTCCACTAACTTGCGACAAAAATTAAAAAATTCTAGGAACTTGCCATGCCCCTCACAGAATACCTTGGGGTGTCTTCTTTCCAAAATGGAGTCACTTGTGGCGTAGTTATACTGCCCTGGCAATTTAGGGGCCCAAATGTGTGAGAAGTACTTTGCAATCAAAATCTGTAAAAAATGACCGGTGAAATCCGAAAGATGCACTTTGGAATATGTGCCCCTTTGCCCACCTAGGCTGCAAAAAAGTGTGACACATCTGGTATCGCCGTACTCAGGAGAAGTTGGGGAATGTGTTTTGGGGTGTCATTTTACATATACCCATGCTGGGTGAGAGAAATATCTTGGCAAAAGACAACTTTTCCAATTTTTTTATACAAAGTTGGCATTTGACCAAGATATTTTTCTCACCCAGCATGGGTATATGTAAAATGACACCCCAAAACACATTCCCCAACTTCTCCTGAGTACGGCGATACCAGATGTGTGACACTTTTTTGCAGCCAAGGTGGGCAAAGGGGCACATATTCCAAAGTGCACCTTTCGGATTTCGCAGGCCATTTTTTACACATTTTGATTGCAAAGTTCTTCTCACACATTTGGGCCCCTAAATTGCCAGGGCAGTATAACTACGCCACAAGTGACCCCATTTTGGAAAGAAGACACCCCAAGGTATTCCGTGAGGGGCACGGCGAGTTCCTAGAATTTTTTATTTTTTGTCGCAAGTTAGTGGAATATGAGACTTTGTAAGGAAAAAAGAAAAAAAAAGAAAAATCATCATTTTCCGCTAACTTGTGACAAAAAATAAAAAATTCTAGGAACTCACTATGCCCCTCACGGAATACCTTGGGGTGTCTTCTTTCCAAAATGGGGTCACTTGTGGCGTAGTTATACTGCCCTGGCAATTTAGGGGCCCAAATGTGTAAGAAGTACCTTGCAATCAAAATCTGTAAAAAATGGCCTGTGAAATCCGAAAGGTGCTCTTTGGAATATTTGCCCCTTTGCCCACCTTGGCTGCAAAAAAGTGTCACACATCTGGTATCGCCGTACTCAGGAGAAGTTGGGGAATGTGTTTTGGGGTGTCATTTTACATATACCCATGCTGGGTGAGAGAAATATCTTGGCAAAAGACAACTTTTCCCATTTTTTATACAAAGTTGGCATTTGACCAAGATATTTTTCTCACCCAGCATGGGTATATGTAAAATGACACCCCAAAACACATTGCCCAACTTCTCCTGAGTACGGCGATACCACATGTGTGACACTTTTTTGCAGCCTAGATGCGCAAAGGTGCCCAAATTCCTTTTAGGAGGGCATTTTTAGACATTTGGATCCCAGACTTCTTCTCACACTTTCGGGCCCCTAAAAAGCCAGGGCAGTATAAATACCCCACATGTGACCCCACTTTGGAAAGAAGACACCCCAAGGTATCCAATGAGGGGCCTGGCGAGTTCATAGAATTTTTTTTTTTTTTTGCATAAGTTAGCGGAAATTGATTTTTTTTGTTTTTTTCTCACAAAGTCTCACTTTCCGCTAACTTAGGACAAAAATTTCAATCTTTCATGGACTCAATATGCCCCTCACGGAATACCTTGGGGTGTCTTCTTTCCGAAATGGGGTCACATGTGGGGTATTTATACTGCCCTGGCTTTTTAGGGGCCCTAAAGCGTGAGAAGAAGTCTGGGATCCAAATGTTTACGCATTTGGATTCCGTGAGGGGTATGGTGAGTTCATGTGAGATTTTATTATTTGACACAAGTTAGTGGAAAAAACAAACAAAAAATTTCCGCTAACTTGGGCCAAAAAAATGTCTGAATGGAGCCTTACAGGGGAGGGGGGGGGGGGGGGGGGTGATCAATGACAGGGGGGCGATCACCCATATACACTCCCTGATCACCCCATCATTGATCACCCCCCTGGTAAGGCTCCATTCAGACGTCCGTATGATTTTTACGGATCCATTGATCGGATCCGCAAAACACATGCGGACGTCCGAATGGAGCCTTACAGGGGGGTGATCAATGACAGGGGGTGATCAGGGAGTGTATATGGGTGATCACCCCCCTGTCATTGATCACCCCCCCCCCCTGTAAGGCTCCATTCAGACGTCCGTATGATTTTTACGGATCCATGGATACATGGATCGGATCCGCAAAACACATGCGGACGTCTGAATGGAGCCTTACAGGGGGGTTATCAATGACAGGGGGTGATCAGGGTGATCACCCCCCTGTCACTGATCACCCCCCCTGTAAGGCTCCATTCAGACGTCCGTATGATTTTTACGGATCCATGGATCAGATCCGCAAAACACATGCGGACGTCTGAATGGAGCCTTACAGGGGGGGTGATCACTGTTAACTCCACCTATATAGACTCCCTGATCACCCCCCTGTAAGGCTCCATTCAGACGTCTGTATGATTTTTTATGGATCCACGGGTACATGGATCGGATCCGCAAAACACATGCAGACGTCTGAATGGAGCCTTACAGGGGGGTGATCAATGACAGGGGGGTGATCAGGGAGTCTATATGGGGTGATCAACCCCCTGTCATTGATCACCCCCCTGTAAGGCTCCATTCAGACGTCAGCATGTGTTTTGCGGATCCGATCCATGTATCAGTGGATCCGTAAAAATCATGCGGACGTCTGAATGGAGCCTTACAGGGGGATGATCAATGACAGAGGGGTGATCAATGACAGGGAAGTGATCAGGAAGTCCTTATGCGTGATCACCCCCTTGTCATTGATCACCCCCCTTTAAGGCTCCATTCAGAGGTCCGCATGTGTTTTGCGGATCCGATCCATGTATCCGTGGATCCGTAAAAATCATACGGACGTCTGAATGGATCCTTACAGGGGGGTGATCAATGACTGGGGGGTGATCAATGACAGGGGGGTGATTAGTAAGTCTATATGGGGTGATCAGTGGTTCATAAAGGGTTAATAAGTGACGGGGGGGGGGGGTGTAGTGTGGTGTTTGGTGCGACAGTACTGAGCTGCCTGTGTCCTCTGGTGGTCGATCCTAACAAAAGGGACCACCAGAGGACCAGGTAGCAGGTATATTAGACGCTGTTATCAAAACAGCGTCTAATATACCTGTTAGGGTTTAAAAAAATCAGATCTCCAGCCTGCCAGCGAGCGATCGCTGCTGGCAGGCTGGAGATCCACTCGCTTACCTTCCGTTCCTGTGAGCGCGCGCGCCTGTGTGCACGCGTTCACAGGAAATCCCGGCCCTCGCGAGATGACGCATATATGCGTGACTCTGCGCAGGGCTGCCACCTCCGGACCGCAGATCTGCGTTAGGCGGTCCGGAGGTGGTTAAAGTGCCCCCATAGTCCTTAACTCCACTGGAGGCCATTGCCCAGCTCCAGCACACTGAGTAAGCTCTGAGCAAGTCCTCAGTATGGAAAATCTGCCATATGTAAATTCTTCCAAAGGGGTTATATTTTTTTAAAGGGTCTAAATGGCATATAAAACAAAAGAAGTGATACTTGCCTCACTGATCCTCTATCCATTTCCCTTCCAAACTCCCTGCTGGTCTCCACTTCTTGGTCTGTCTTCACACACAGGAAATCACAGCCCATCACTGGCTAAAGTGCGTCACTGCGGCGGCCATTGATGGGCTGAATGGAGTGTCAAGAGAGACCAGAAAGCAGACACCAACGGGGCATGGTGGTTATCTTTGTATGTTGTTATATGTCACTCTGACCCATTTTAAAAAGAAAAATATGAGTGGACGGACAATCCCTTTTAATATGTTAGGGTTATATAAGAAACAACAATAAATGTAAGTATATTAGACTTACTTTGGTGCAAATACTTTCCAGACCATGAGATGGCGACGGAGTATCATGGCCGCACAGACGCAGGACAGCAGCTGCAAAGTCACAGAAGACAGAAGAAATAAATGGGAAATATTTGATTATCTGGAGAGGATATGCATTCTGGGATGTTTCCCTAATAATCTCTCTCCTTTCACAAATAGGAGCATCCTAACAAAAGAGCAGAGATGCTGGAGGGCGAGGAAAATATTCCCTGGCAGCTCCACCATGAGAACCTGTACACCGATCTGTATATGCTGCACCACAGGCAGAATACAGGCCGTAGTACTCCGAGCATGAGTTTGCAGGTCCACAGGGGAAAATTTAGAATAAGGGAGAGTTCACATCACTGTTATTTTTCTGATCAGTCAGAACAACAGAAAAATAAAGAAAAAAAACAGATACTGTAATAAAAATGGATCCTGTGCATCAGTTATGCAAATTGCCCTCCATTTCATTCATTTTTCAGACGGAAATGGCTCAAACGGATGCCAAATGTGCATTACGGATTCGCAGGATCCTTTTTTTTTTTTCGTTCTTCTGACGGATCAAAACAATGATGTGAACTCTAACAGAACTTCAGTCAGGTAGATTGAAGATTGGCTCTAATATGTACAGCCAAATATTAAACTATATACCTGCACTCCCTGAATGAAGAGATACTTGGTCCCAAGCTGCAGCAGAGCTACAGAGAACTTGTCCGGTTCCTCCCGGAGCCTCATCTCCATCATAGGCATATCATCGTCTTCAGTATCTCCCTCTTTGCTCGCCTTCTTTCCTTTCTTTTTTCGAGTGGTGGGGGCTTCACACAGGAATGGCCAGAGCAGCAGTAGACAGGATCCGGCTTCCTCAGAAGAGAAAAACGGAACTCCGTTAAAACAGTTATGCAATCAGCCGTCTCCATATTGTTCTCAGACGCATCCTTCCAGAGCTGGAGGTTCCTGAAATCCAATGTTCATTACAGTGCCGTTACCTGAGAACAAGATGTTGGCAGAGAAGGTGTTGGCGGCGACCATCAGGGCTGGGATGATGTTATTTGCGTGTCCATCCTGAAATCCTACAAAAGCCGAGTTCCAGTGGATGGCCGGAAATACTGGTTGGTGACCGGTGGAGTAGAAGTTTTTAGAGGCGGCAAGAGACCACGCCAGAACTGCGTACCAGGGGACACTAAATAATTCTGCCAAAAAATTCAAAAACAGTTTAAAAATTCCAGTCATTCAAAGATTCACTAAATGCAGCCCGAGTATTCTGTATGGTCATGGAGACATGGAACTAGACCGATCAGATATATTCCATGAGCGGGGTTCGCACCAATCAACAAACCAAAGGATCCAGGAACTCACAGCTAAGGCTACTTTCACACTAGCGTTCAGGGCTCCGCTTGTGAGTTCCGTTTGAAGGCTCTCACAAGCGACCCCGAACAGATCCGTACTGCCCTAATGCATTCTGAGTGGACGCGGATCCGCTCAGAATGCATCAGTCTGGCACCGTTTGTCCTCCGCTCAGCAGGCGGACACCTGAACGCTGCCTGCTGCGTTCGGGTGTCCGCCTGGCCGTGCGGAGGCAAACGGATCCGTCCAGACTTACAATGTAAGTCAATGGGGACGGATCCGTTTGAAGTTGACACAATATGGCTCAATTTTCAAACGGATCCGTCCCCCATTGACTTTCAATGTAAGTCAAAAAGGATCCGTTTGCATTATCATGAACAAAAAAATAAAATAAAAAAAATTTCTGAACGGATCTAAGCGTTTGCATTATAGGTGCGGATCCGTCTGTGCAGATACCAGACAGATCCGCACCTAAACGCAGGTGTGAAAGTAGCCTAAAAAGTACAGGACTGACACAGATCCCTTCACCCTTCATCTCACAGACCAAAGCATCAATCATTAGGTTTCGGTCAGGCTCCATGGGGTGAATTCATGTTTTTTGTTTTTTTTAATACTGATGACTTATCCTCTGGTATCTGACCGAGCCCAGCTGCTATACAATGTGCCGCGCTGTACTTGGTAAGCTGACAGAAGGCTGTGGGTTTTCCGCATGCGGATTTTAGAAAGGAAAAATAAAATAAATTTACATGCTTCGGACTTTGAAATCCGCAACGTAGGTCAAAATACGTGTGGAAAAAAAAAATCTGCATTGTGTGCATGAGAATTTCAAATTCTCATAGAATACAATGTACATGACCTACAGTACTGTGTGCATTTAGCCTAAAAGTTTTAGAAACCCCCTGTGATGAACCCATCCCAATCTAAATATCATTATTTCAGGCTCTGTTCACACCACGTTTAGTGTGTGCATTGCCAAACTGCCCATCTCACAAATTGATATACGATTACTTACCGACACCGTCACCGTAAATGTTAGCGATGTATCCATGGATGTGCAGGATGATGAAGGCCTCTAGTAAGAGCAGCAGGAATGCCGGGGTCAACCGCTCACTGTGCAGCAATATCAGAACCAAGGTAAGAATGGAAAGAGTGATAACCATTGCGGCAGAGTAGACGCTGCCTAGACCATAGGCCTCCACAGCTGCTCCCTTCTTCCTGTCCCCTCCCTCGACTCCATGTTGAAGACGGCTCTTCAACGTGCGCTGCATTGTCCTGTAGATCTGTGGGATCACATGTTGTAGTTCAGCCGCAGAGCCGGGTGCTCCATGGTAAGTAGTCACTGTGCTGTCCACCTCCGAGACCCGGCTCTTCATGAAGACGGTTATAGGGTTCCACAGAACCAGCAGGAGGCCCAGTGCGGCCAATGTGTAGATGGCTCTGGGACAGGAAACAAGAGCGAGGTCAGTGAGCTCCTTCAGCTGTGCAAAACCATCTTCTGTACCTGAGCTCAGGGCCCAGTAGCAAGCGACTCCTAAAACAATAAGAGGGAAGCCCCAGCGGACGTAGAGCACCAGCGGAGAGGTGCTGTTGAGGTTTCCATAATGTTGCAGCCACTTCCTGATGAGGAACACAATGAACCCAATACACACGACGCAGCAAACATAAAAGAGGTTCTTCAGCTCAGGGTCCCGAACACTAGAGAGAGGAGACAGGAGGGACGAGGGCTGACAATCTGGAGTCTCTTCCCGGCAATTATGGAAGAGTCCAGAAAGACGAAGGCAAATCCCCAGTGCGGCCAGTAGCCACACAAGCCAAGTGCCATCCTTCCTGTAAGCTGGGGTCAGGGAGGGTTTCAAGGACTCGCTTCCCAGAGGGGTAAACGTAGGGAGCATCAGTTTACCATCCCAATGTAGTTTGACCACAGTCACTGTAAGCAGAGACAGGAGAAGGAAAGGGGCCACTTTCCCCTCTGCGACCACATAGCTGTCTGAAAACAAAGAACAGCAGCGAAATAAGAGCACAGCACAGGGTCCGGATAGTAAAAGATACACAGGACGGGGCCGCCATGTCATCTGTGAACACTTCTGTGTCCGAAAATTGAAGTAGAAACTGATCTGCGAGACAACAGTGGCTGCAGCACAGAGAGTTACTAGGTCGAGTACCACCACAGACGTCCATACTGCCAGGACCAGCGGGGCAGTGACCAATACAGTAAAGAGAAAAGGATATCCCAGCAGGTGCTTGTAAGGCAAAGTTAAGGCTGATCCAGCCTCCGCAATTATGTAACACAGGAAACAGGAGGTGAGCAGCATGATGCAGCCCATGATCATATGCAAAGGGTGGAAGCGAGCCCAGGACTCCATGCAAACAGCCCGGGCTTGGTTCAGGTAGCTCTGGAGCCCTTGTATAATGTTCTTCAGATGAGCGTCCAGCTCTTCCTCAGACTGCTGCTCCCGCTGTGACATAAGCTGCTCAAATTCTGCAGTCAGCGAGGAGAACAGATCCGCAAGAACCCTCAGCTTCTCAGCAGGCAGGTCACCAGCGGCCCGGGAATAGGAGTCCAAGTAGCGAGCCACCTGTTAGAGAGAGCAAAGGGTAGGAAACCTCACATAAAGTGACCTCAAACATGTCAGATGGATATTACAAGTCAGCATTATATTGTGAGGTTGCCATGGTATGTAATATTCATGATCCTAGGACGGGCCAACTACTTGTGGTTAGTAAGGGTCCAGGCCCCAATGCTAAGCAGAACACAGGGACTCCTAAAGGACTCAACACAGCGCTGATCTCGTCAATCTCGCTTGGTACTATACAGCTACTTCCACATATGCATTTTGGCATATTGGTTTTGAGAAGATCTCAAAACCCGGGCCAATGGGGTTCCGTTTTGTCCCCATGCATTTTGAATCGAAAGAGATCTGTTCAGGATGCATCGGGAGTCCCTCCGTTCCATCAGCATTCTGTTTTGTGACCGGACACGAAACCGCTGCAAGATGTCGAAACGGAATAAACTGGGTCCGTCACTAAAAACAATGCAAGTCAATGGTGATGGATCCGGTTTTTTAGGATCCTAAAAAAACTGGAGCCATCACCCAATGACATTCAATCTATTTAGTGAAAATATCCATTTTTTTCCATTTAAATTTAACACAACCGCATCCTAACGGAACAGATGCCTACTGATGTGGAATCAAAGCAGAACCGTTTTGGTCAGGGCTCAAAACCTGAAACTAAAACGCATATGTGAAAGTAGCCAAACTCACTTGAATGAGCCTATGATACATTACTTTGGTCTACATTTGAAGATTTTTTTTAAGCTGACTTGCCTATTTGTACTGATCTTACTCAATTTGAAGGTGCAGATTCCAAATATCAGTTTTTATAACTAAGAAATGTTATATATTTAGTTTAACCCCTTCCCGACCAGCGCCGTAGTACGGAGCGCTGATCGGGCGTGTGCAGGAGCTGTGCCCACCCGATCAGCTGCAGGGGACCGGCTGTTCCCGTTAGCCGGACCCCTGCTGTAGGCGCCGCATTAACCCGCATGTGGGGGACTGTGGAGGGAGGGAGCTCCCTCGCCTTCCCCATCAGGTCCCAGCGCTGCTGTGACGGGGACCTGATGGCAGCCCGATGCCTTCCACAGGCATCGGGGCTGCCTTCCATGTAAGCCTGTGAGATCCAGCCCCCTGGATCTCACAGGCAGGAAGGCTGTAAGTGTATTACAGTGTGTAATACACTTACAACCAATGCATTACAATACAGAAGTATTGTCATGCATTGTAAAGGGGATCAGACGCCCAAAAGTTGTGGGGACAAAAAAAAAAGTTTATAAAGTTTTGCATAATAAAAATAAAAAAAGTGTTCTTTTCCCATAATGAAGTAATAAAAAAATTGTAAAAAAAGTATACATATTGGGTATTGCCGCGTCCGAATCGACAGGCCCTATAAAAATATCACATTATCCACCCTGTCAGGTGAATGCAGTAAAGAAAAATAAATGTGCGAAAACAGCCATTTTTGGTCACCTTCCCTCACAAAAAGTGCAATACCAAGCAATCAAAAATGTGTATTAAGCCCAAAATGGTACCAATCAAATCTTCATTTCATACCGCAAAAAATAAGACCCTACCTAAGGCAATCGGCCAAAAAAAAATAAAAAAAATATGCCTCTCAGAAAATGGCAACCCAAAAACAAGATTTAGATCTGTTCAAAAATGCATTTACTGTGTAAAACTTAGGCCTCATGCACACGTTGTTTTGGTCCGCATCCGAGCTGCAGTTTTTGCGGCTTGGATGCAGACCCATTTACTTCAATGGGGCTGCAAAAGATGCGGACAGCACTCCGTGTGCTTTCCGCATCCGTTGCTCCGTTCCGTGGTCCGCAAAAAAAATATAACCTGTCCTATTCTTGTCCGTTTTGTGGACAAGAATAGGCAGATATATTAATGGCTGTCCGCGCCGTTCCGCAATTTGTGGACCGCAAAACACACAACGGTCGTGTGCACGAGGCCTTAACAAAAATAAAAATGATAGACATATTAGGTATCGTCACATCCGTAACAACCTGCTCTATAAAAATATCACATGAGATGCTCCCTCAGGTGAATGCTGTAAAAAGAAAAATATGAATGTACCCCAAAATGGTAACAAACCGCCATCTCATGTCACAAAAAAATGAGACCCTACCTAAGACAATCACAAGAAAAAAAAAAAAATATAGGGCAGTCAGAAAATGACAACACAAAAACAAGATTTCATTGGGTTCAAAAATGAATTTAGTGTGTAAAACTTAACAAAAATAAAAATAGACATATTGGGTATTGCCGCTTCAGTAACAATCTGCTCTATAAAATATCACATTATATGCCCCCTCAGGTGATTACTGTTACTGTAAAAAAAAAAAAAATCATAATAATTAAACTAAGCCAAAACAGCCTTTTTTTTCACCTTGCCTCACAAAAAGGTACCATCAGGGTCTCTTCAAATACAAAATGGTGCCCAAAAACCATTCTAGCAAAATCTGGCTCCAAAATCCATATGGCGCTCCTTTCCTTCTGACCACTGCCACGTGCCCATAGAGCAGTTTATCACCACATATGGGGTATAGAGCAGTTTATCACCACATATGGGGTATTTATGTAAACTGCATAATCAGAATAATGCATATTGAGGTTTAGTTTGCTTTTAAATACAAAATAGTTTAAGACGCACAGGTCTGAATGACCACCATACGGGGTGCCCACAGTCGAGTAGTAACACCCCACTACTCAAAAAGTGAAAATCGTATAAATTAAAAAGAGACTGGGCACACCTCCAGATATTTGGCCACTGTTTTTAATAGTTAAAATGGTTAAAAGTAATTTAACCATTACCACTGAAGAAGGGGATATCTCAGCCCCGAAACGCGTTTGGTCGGACCCCCCTATCAACCAAAGGAGTAGTGCACTACCCATAAGGATAAAGACTTTTACCCAGCGTCCATGGAAAAACCCACGTAGAAAACTACACCGAATTGGATCCGAAGCCAAACCGGCGGACCCACGTGTATAAGTCTACGTCAGGGTAAGACTCTTTGGAGGAAAAGATAACGCAAGTATACTAGATCTGCGCAGGACGGCTGGAGCCGCATCAAGAGGGTAAGACCATTCCGACCTACAGGTCATTATACCCACAATCTAACAGGACACTACTGTTTTAGCGCACATACAGCGGGACGCCGCTGTTTGCTCAACTTCTCCTTGCTCTCACTGCATGCGCTATTAGGCAGTACAAAGCCGCCTATGAGACACGGAGCCTTTTACGATAACTCCCAAGGAACTCTCCCAGACCAGTGCTAGCTATTCTCCGCAATTAGGCTATACGTATGCCACTTTAATGACTGCTATCGAACTCCATTTTTAAATCACCGCAAATGATTTGGTATTTCAAGTGACCTAAGCCTTTTATGTGTTTTAAGTTTTATGAGTCAGTATTTTAGTGTCATCTATTATCTAGGATTTTATATAATAGTGCTCACCATCTATTGAAAATTTTATGATCATTACTTGTCCGATTATACAAATGTCAGTCTGAACATTATCTCTATTATTGTCTGTTTAAATTACTTTTAACCATTTTAACTATTAAAAACAGTGGCCAAATATCTGGAGGTGTGCCCAGTCTCTTTTTAATTTATTAGTTTGCTTTTAACCATTGCTGTGTTGCAAGAAAAAATTGATTAATATAAAAAAAAAAACTGCATAAAAAATTAAATTTTGAAATTTCGCCTCCATTTTCCGTTTATTCTTGTGGAACACCTAAAGGCAGGGCTCCAGATGGCGAACCAAGAGAAGAGAAATGGTACCTGCTGGCTGTTGAGGTGGTAAGCACTTGTCTTTGACAGCAGAGCTGATAATTTATCTTCAGGCCACCCAAAGAGGTCATCAATAATAGCCCCCAGGTTACTGTATGGGATGGGGAGGCCTAGGAGCAGTGACAGACTCGGGACCAAGTTCACTTGAGGAACAGCAGGAGGGTCCTAAGACATAAAGAACAAATCTCATCAGGTAATGACTGTTCATGAGGCCAATACCAATATCCAACACCCAAATCTTCTACCCTTGTAACACCACAACCTGCAGACACATTCTACACAGACTAATAAGGGCTCATGCACACGGCCGAATGTATTTTGCAGTACACCAAAAACGGATCCACAAAAAATACAGATCACGTCCGTGTGCATTCCATATTTTGCGGAACAGCTGGCCCCTAATAGAGCAGTCCTATCCTTGTCCATAATGTGGACGATAATAGGACAAGTTCTGTTTTTTTGTGGAACAGAAATTCGGACATACAGAAACAGAATGCACATGGAGAAGCTTCCGTTTTTTTGCGGACGGACCCACAGAAATTAATGGTTCCGCCCACAAAAAAACCAGACCAGACACGGAAAGAAAATACATTCGTGTGCATGAGCCCTAACAGTGTACGCAGCCACCTAACATGGACCCCTGATGATTCCAATTTATCGACCATCCCACTGTCTGCTCACACATACAACATGTTGCTCTACTTTGTCTGGCAGAGTGACGGACCAGATAACGGCAATCCAACAGACCCCATTCTTATCAATGGAGTCCACCAGGTGGCGTTGGTGTCCGTCAAATGACAGATCTAGCTATTTCCATTTTTTTTCTTGCAGAGGCTGGAGAGTCACAACACTGCCCTAAAGCAATACCGTCTGCAGCCAGTCAGCAAACAGCGGAGCCTTGCTGTACAAGAAGAGCGCCGCAGTCACTTCCTTCTCGCTGTCTCCTCCATGATCTCCGGTGTCTGTCATTCCATGGTCTCCTGCCACCACCAGTAGGGTCTTATCATCCAGATGTTCTACAAGTGAGCTGTGGAGATAGAAGGCAGTTTCTTTACCCAGGCTGGATGTATATAGAAGCAGAACATCTACAATGTTTGTTACCTGTGACAAAACCATTTTCACACCCCGATACAGGGGCTGCTAAATGCCGCCGACAAAAATCATCAAAATAACTATTTTACACTCACGTGATAACTTGATTCATCTGCATCAGTTTCTTGGCAGTCTCTGGGTGGTCTGGACCATGCTTGTGCCCACAATGATCAACACCAAGAAAATGGGCAATGACCACATCCCAGTCCTCTCCGTCCACTGTTAAGAAAAATCAGACGACTATTTTAGAGCATTCTGAACTAATGAGGTCCTGAATTTGGGCCTCCAAATATAAGTCGGAATGGAGAACAGAGATAAAGAGGGGGATTCAGGATGTCTATGCCTTAGGCCTCATGCACGTAAGATATCTGTTCTACAATATGCATTTTGCAGATATCCATATCGCATCCACATTCTTTACGGACCAATTGACTTCAATGGTTCCACGGTCCACATTTTGTGTACAAGTATAGGACATGTTCTATACATTTGTGGAATGGACATACGGATGCAGATCCATTACTCATGAATTTATTTATATTATGTATTTTACATTTTGTGAATTATGTTATTTATGCACTTTTACTCCAGTGTAGGTCCTGTATTATTGTGTCTTGTGTGCGGGGGACAATTTGCATGCTAGGCGCTAGTATCATAGATGAGATGGTATTGTGATATCACAAGCACGTACATTTATCAAAGATGGGTCCTATATTAAAGGGGGTTCTCCAGGACTTAAAAAAAAATGAAAATACTTAAATATTATTTTATAAGAAATATATTCACAAATACCTTTCATTACTTAGAATGGCTTGTTTTATCTAGGGAGCAATCTTTAGGAGAAATAAGATGGCCGCCGTCCTATCAGTACACACAAAACCTGTCCTAATCACACAGGAGGACAAGTTACTTCACCGCAATGAGCCATAGTGCTGCCTCATCCTCCCCTCTGCTCTGCCTGCGCGTCCCTTCCACATGTACCACCTGCAAGACTGTAGCGAGAACGCTCCAACAAACTGGTACACAAACTCTATCTACAAGTGAAACAAGGCACGACATGCGCCATTTTTAGAAGGAACCAGGCAGTATACACCCAGCTGCACTTAAACCGGGGGTGACACAGACTTGATAAAGGGGTCATTAGTAGAACTACAGGTAACAGCACACTGCTAGTCCGTTGCACAAAGATATGAGCAAATACTGAATAAAAAATAGCTGCTTGGTGGCCATACTTACTGCAAGGGCAGTTAGAAGCGCATATAATTGATCAAAAATATGTCGGGCCCGTCATAACTCCCCGGTTATTTTTTGGAAAATAGTGGACTGGCTGGCAAGATGACAAGGTATCCCACACTTTTCATGATACAGAAATGTCGGGGGCTGCTGTGCAAGGGTTTACGCAGTTTTCCCCTGTATGGAAGAATCCGCACCTGCCCAAAATGTTCCCTTTAGATGGCTTCTCGCCTTGGGAGCGTAAAGGAGTGAGATATTTATGTTAGCTGCAGAGTGCTGGCGTCTTTAAGTCCTTTGATCAGTTAAGAAATGAATTTGGTCTCTCACATATGGCCTTTTATCAATTTCTGCAATTACGACATGCTTTTCAGACACAGGCAAAATCCTTATCGCTGAAATGTACTACGATCCCGTTGTTTCAGCAGCTTCTCACAAACAGTTCCTCGAGTGGCCTGATATCATCCATCTACAGGAACTTATATGTGAAATCACTGAAACAAGATGTTTTAGCAGTCAAATATAAATGGGAAGATGAGGTTGGGCTGATTACAGAAGAGCAATGGAAGTCGCTTTTAGCACTCACTCCGCAACTGTCGGTTTGTGAGGGGCAACGTATGTCCCAATTGTTTTTGTTACACCGGGTGTATAGGACTCCCGAGTTTTTATGCCGGATTGGTGTTCGGGCAGGTGCGGATTGTCCTAGATGTGGTATGAGTCCTGCAACCTTGTTACACATGTTTTGGGATTGTGCGGCGCTCCGGAGTTTCTGGACCACGGTTCTGGCCTCTATAAAAGATGCATATAATATTACGGTTCCACCTGGGCCAAGAACATGTGTGGTAGGGATATTGGACATTAAAAACCGCCATCATCGTCTGGGAGTACAGCAGTTGCTATTTCAAGCTAGGAAACTGATAGCCAGATACTGGCTTAGACCCCAGTCTCCATCTAGGGGAGAATTTCTAAACAGGATGTCAGATATATTGCACCTAGAAAAAGGTGTGTACCGTATATTAAGAGAAACTGTGTAACGAAGTTCAATAAGATATGGGAAAATTGGGAAAAGTATAGGATACAGTGTACGGATTAACCTCCTTTCCTAAATATACTGTGTTGTAAGAAGTAGCGAGGATAGTGTTTCTCTTTGCCTTTTCTCCTTTTCTCCAAGTAACTTTGGATCTTGATTTACTTAAAATGAACAGAATGACATAAGTTGGGTGCTGGGTGGCCTGTTAAAAAGATATGAGACATACACCATGTACTGCTCTCTGTAAGTTTAGATAATGTAACCGGTTGGATTGCTTGGGTTGTTCTTTTATTTATAAATCAAAAGTGGTGGGAAATTTGGTTTGTACAATTGGCATTGTGTAACAGTAATGCTTGATCTCATGTACGTCTATTATGCTGGATGTTACATAGTGTGCTCACGCGATTAATAATGTGATTGTACATGTGATGCTTTGATATTTCCTTTATTGGCTATTGCATGTATATTGTACAGACAATTTTCTTGCTTTTTATTTTTGCAATTTACAGGAAATTGTTAATAAAAATTATCTGATTTAAAAAATAATAAATATGTCGGGCCCATCTACCGGACGACAAGGTGGCTTCTAATCAGATGGGGCCTACTCTAACTTGCCTCTCCTGGGCTTACAGCCTACAATCTGGGCAAAGTAGCCCCCAGCTATAGCCTACACATGCCTCTCCCAGGCTGTCAGCCTGCAATATGGGCAAAGCAGGATACAGCTGTACAATCTATCTAATTAAAAGCACATGGTAAATGGGCGGTGGTGCACGGCTCAAACTCACCACCAGGGGGCGCCGCCACCCCCCCCCCAGTGGCAGCGACAATAGGGAAGAAAAACAAACGAACCAACACCTCCATAATAAGTAAATTTAAGTTTGAGCCGTGCACCACCGCCCATTTACCATGTGCTTTTAATTAGATAGATTGTACAGCTGTATCCTGCTTTGCCCATATTGCAGGCTGACAGCCTGGGAGAGGCATGTGTAGGATATAGCTGGGGGCTACTTTGCCCAGATTGTAGGCTGTAAGCCCAGGAGAGGCAAGTTAGAGTAGGCCCCATCTGATGAGAAGCCACCTTGTAGTCCGGTAGATGCGCCGACATATTTTTGATCAATTATATGCGCAAAGAGCTTCTAACTGCCCTTGCAGTAAGTATGGCCGCCAAGAAGCTATTTTTTATTCAGTATTTGCTTATATCTTTGTGCAATTGACCAGCAGTGTGCTGTTACCTGTAGTTCTACTAATTCCATTGTGTTTCAGCCAAGGTAGCGTGCACCTGCCTTCTCAAATTTACTTATTATGGAGGTGCTGGTTCGTTTGTTTTTCTTCCCTTGATAAAGGGGTCGTCGAGAACCCGAAACGCGTTGTCTCGTAATAAACTTTTTTGTATCCTGCATCGGGTTGTGGCTATGCGCCTTACGATCGTCTATTATCTGGATCACTCCACGGTGACAAGCTGAGATACGTTTTCCTCTGCTCTGCTTGTCAGGGATTATGCTCCTGAATACAGGTGAATCTCTGTGGGAATGGAGATGATGAGGAGACATGAGAGGAGGGTGAGGTGCGGCTAATGATCAGCAGCACTTGTATGATGTCTCCATTACCACAGCCTGTCATGTCTGTCCTCTCTGTACTTCGTCTCCTCATGAACTAAATTCCCCAAAGATTCAGCTAAAGTTCTTATCACCTGTATTCAGGATTATAATCCCTGACAAGCAGAGCAGAGAGGAGGATGAGGCAGCTCTTTATCTCAGTGTTGTGAAGTAACGTGTCCTCATGTGTGATCAGGACAGGTTTTGTGTGAACTAATAGGACAGAGGCCATTTTGTTTCCCCTGATGATTTCTCCCCAGACAAAACGAGCAATTATAACTAATGAAAGGTATTTAAGAATATATTTATAATAAAGTACCGTAATATTTAAGTATTTTCATTTTCTTAAGAACCCCTTTAAGTACAACTCCTCTTGCAGAAAACAAAGCCTTATACGGTTACACCTTACAAAAAAAATAAACAAATGACTGGTGGAATGAAAAGAAACCAACGAACGAATGGTTGTGGTCCTTGAGGGGTTAACCATTTTCTCCAGTCCAGGTCTACCGACGGCAATACGGACATGATACTAGTAAAATAATCTGGAAAGCAATGGACACAAGAGCTCATATACGTGGATAATGTCACTCACCGGTTGGGTACAGATGCTGCAGGATCCCGTCGTCCACAGTATGGAGGTCCTTTACATTGAAGGATGGGAAGAAGTAAGACTTGTAGAACTTCTTGGGGAAGAGTCCGTCCCAGGTGTCGTCCCCCATGAACACCACTCTCTTGCCTGTAATACAGATTAGTACAGGATTAATTCACAGGATATAGCAGGCAATTCCATAGTAAAGTGTAGTACAATTAGAAAAACATGTCAGCTTTTTATCTAGAAACGGAGCCAAGGGTTGCGTGAAGTATTGCCGGTCAGCCCTATTCACTATAATGGCGCTGAGCTGCAATACCAGACACAACCCAGAGACGAGTGTGGCGCTGTTTCTTAAAAAAGGGACAGAAAGTCGTGCAAAGGGGCCTGTGAGTTCAGTCTCTAGGGCACTGAGGATGTAGAGCTCTGCCACTGCCATACCCCATTATCTCTTGAGGACAGAATATAAGTAATATACAGTCTACGACCCACACCACAATATTCTACTGTGACGACACGCACCGTTTTGTACCATCTGATGGATCAAGTTGTCCTCCTGGATGGCATAACTGGCAAAGTTGCTGCCCACGTCCACAAAGGTTGGCAGGGAACCAGTGGTGAAGCCTTTGATCCTCTGCATGGTGGTGGTTGGAGGGTCAGCCCGGAAAGGGTACAGCCTGGCATGTTGTGGCTGTGATGTGGTGAGCTGGTGGATCACGCCTAGCTTGTTCTCGTAAGGTTTTGGGTTGTCGTTTGCAGGGTTGTATTTGGCAAAGTCGTATTTGAGAGCATCGATAATGACTACCACGGCCTTCTGAAACCTCTGTGGGAACCAGCAGGGGGCGTCCTGGAGGTTAGGAGCAGGAGACGGGGGCTCAGAACAGCGGCTCTGGTTGCTGAGCTCAATTCTCATGAGAAGAAATCCACTCATGAAAAGCCAAATACCGGAATAGAAGGAGACAGCGAGCCAGGCCAGGAACAGAAGCAGCGGAGCCCTCTTCATCCTGCGGGATCTGAACACGAGACATGTCATCAGTAAAAGGTGTCCTCTCTACAATGCTGACAACTACGACTGCTAATATTACAATGTCCACAAGGGTTGTCATGCAGCTTTACAGACTCTTCATGGCACGTCCATTGTCGTTGTTGCGTTCCTCACTACTCACTCTCTCCTACTGCTCTGCCTGAGCATGTGTCAGTCTCAACTGCGATTATCACATTCTATTCATGCACCACAAAGCTAAGGACGATGTCACTTTTATGTATTGAATAATGTTCTGAATCACAAACAAAGCTGCAGCAAAATAAAATTTTGTACGATGCATAAGGCCACCTCTTAGCCAGCTTGCAGAATGGCGGGACAGCACTTCTAGCAATAAGGGTGCGTTCACACTAGTGTTAGGGATTTCCGTTATAACGGAAAATAACAGAATGCAAAACGGAAGCCTTTAAAAGGCATTTTGTTTGCTTTCCGTCCTAATAGAAGTCTATGGGAAAGTATAACGGATCCTGTTGACAGGACTCTGTTTTCCATCTTGCATAACGGGACCCCGACGGATCGGTTTCGATTCCCATAGACTTTTGGAATGCCTTTTAAAGGCTTCCGTTTTGCATTCTGTCATAATACAAGTCTATAAGCAGAAGAGCGGATCCGTCCTTCCGTCTTATGGATTCCGTTATTTTCCGTTATAACAGAAAGCCATAACGGAATCCCTAACGCTAGTAGGAACCCACCCTAATACAGGAATATCATGTAGGGATGATGGGGAAATTTATTATAGGGGTTGCCGAGCATGCAGCTATAAATGCGGGGGTCCTATTCTAATTGCATCATACTTGCTGGGGGTCAAATGGTTGCCTCAGAAGCTGTGATGCCCAGAATGCAGATCGGGTAGGAGAGAATACCTGGACGACCCCTTTAATATCCTCTGATCTTCAGCCTATGACCGGTCAGTAGACGGCAGATGATGATGAGCCTGTAGTCTGCGGACAGGTAAGTAGGGGGCTTGTGCTGCCCCCATGGTCCTGTATGCTTATATCACTTCTGGGGTATGACCAGATTGTGGAATCAGCTAGGAGACGGCCAGGCGTGCGGTTTGTACACCTGCTGCCTTTATGATACGCCCCCTCCCCCATTTGCTATTGAGCTTCTGTAGAAGGTCACACATCTTATCAGCCTCCACTGTTCTCCAGTCACCTTCTGTCCACACGATGTGGAGAGAATCAGACGTTAGCCTGGTCTTCAGGGGGTTAAGCCCACCTTTGTCTAATCCAGGCATGCTCAACCTGTGGCCCTCCAGCTGTTGTAAAACTACAACTCCCAAAATTCCCTGCTGTAGGCTGATAGCTGTAGGCTGTTCGGGCATGCTGGGAGTTGTAGTTTTGCAACAGCTGGAGGGCCGCAGGTTGAGCATGCCTGGTCTAATCTATTATGTGGAGGAAGGGGGAGATTTCGGCTCTGTTCATATCAGCCCTAATATTCCTATTGTATAGGAAGCACTAGATCAGTGGCACGCTGGACGTGAACGGCGCCCAAAGGACCCCACGGGCTCCATTGGGTCTCCCCAAAGCAGTGAAGCATGTTTGGAGGCGCTGCATTGAAGCCGTAAAAATGTAGAAAGGCGAAAACAATACGATGATGTTGTGTTTTAGACACTTTTTATGCCCCTCGTTAAAAAAAAGCATCTATAAATGGACATGATTCAGGGGCGAACAAGGGGGGAACTTAAAGTGGTCCTGGAAAAAACTTAAGTGGCCCCATGTTGTAGGTCCAAATTAATAGAAAACATCCCAGGAGAACCAAATACCAAAGCGCAGCACAAAATGCTTCCACCCGCACCAAAGTATAAAACGGTATCATTGCCCTGAGGAAGGCAATACCGTTGAACTCAGGAGGCCAGGTGCAGACGTATCTGATGCCCCTACATTCATTATCGCTGAGAGCATCAGATCTTTATGTACCCAGCTGGTGGCCATGAGGAGGGCTGGAGGGAAATTTACCTGTAGGGTCTATAGCCGCGTGATGGCCTGTGCCAAACTGCTCTGAAATTCTGGTACAAAATGCATCAAACCCATCGTAAATCCTGGGCTACTGCTGACTGGGAACGTTTTACACTAAACCGAAGACAACATTGTGCCAGATGTGACGCTGGGTGTGTGGAAACGCAGCTGCACCCTGGGCGGTTGTGTTGCCAACCATCCAATGCCCAGCGAGCATTGCGCACTGGGCCCATTAATTAGACTAGGACACATGGATTTTTGCTGGATGTCTGAGGGCTGCCTCGCCAACCTGCCCGCACAGTCTGCAGCTTCGCCTCTTCCCGCCCAATGCCGTGTCACTGGGGGTATGCCTGGACAACACCTTTAAGTGATGTAACGCCCCTATTTCGAGGGCAACGTACACACAGTGACCATCAGCAGTGGGGATCTCTAGTACAACGTTTCCAGTAGATCAGTATACTGATGCCACAATAGTCACATATACACACACTCCATTCCCTCCATTACTCTGCACACAGGATGCAGTATGGGCTGGAATTAGAAATAACCCTCTCCTCCCTGTCCTTGCTGTGTACAGAGGTGCACGTGGGAAAGGCGGTGACACACGTGCAGAATACAGTAATACTGCCCATGCTGACAGCAGAAACCTTCCAGACAGTGATAATTAATAATAACAAGGCACAGGAGTCACCTGGGAGCCGCAGCTGCTTGCTGTCCTCACATTGATTCTGAGGTCAGGAGGACCCGGAAGAGCAGAACAACGTCACCAGGGCAACGCGACCATAGAGACCACAGGTATACAGCCATAGAGAGATGACCTATCTGACTATAGGAAAGACTCGATAAAGCGAAGCGCCGACTAGCAACACCTACCGTCTGGCGGCAGTATTGCAGGCCGACTCTGAGAAGTCTGATGACGCATGCTCAGTTGTAGTTTCTTTACAGGTGACGCCCCCAGAGTTCTCACTTTACTCACTGTTGTGGCAATTGCATGGAAGGGCGTGCTGGGCTTTGTAGTTCTTCAGCCTCTAAGTGCTGATAGAGGAGGGTATTTACCTGGTAGATCTTGAGGGCTACCATTCTCCTCTACATGGCAATGATAGACTGATAATAACTACAGGACCTCAGGTTTATCTCTGCTGGCATGATAAATGAATTAAAGGGGTTGTCCATGTTATTATATATCCTCCCCAGAGTATGAAAAAATGTGAGATGTCCTATGGAAAATGAAAGGTGAAATCTGATTGGTTGCTATGGGTAACTAAGCCAGTTTTCCTTTACACCAGTTTGATAAATCCCCGTGACTCGCACGGCACCGGCCTCCCGCACCTGCCAACAAACGGCTCCATTGCTTGGCTATGCTCTGTATTACAAAGCATAATCAGACAGGCGTAATAAAACTCATCCACGTTGTGTCCCCTAAAAGCGGACGATTTTCCATCCACATTGAATCAGTCTGATCTCCGTTTCTCCATATGGCAGCGGTAGGTCATCCGTTTTTTCGTGTCCGTCCAAAAATAAAAAGTTGAACGTCAACCAAGCATAAAAAACAACTTCTGATGACATCACATGTGCAATCCGGTTGTTTTTTTGTTTTTTTTTCACTGACCCATTAACTTGAATGGATGAGTCTACTGTGAAAATTGGACCAAACCAGTGCCCGCTGTGCTCCTCTCTGCACAGATCAATGGCGAGTCGGCCCACTGTGTTGAATGTGTCGGTTTGCTGCCCATTCTACGCTTGGACATGAAAAATCGCTTGTCTTAACAAGTAGTAAGTCACACGTGGTGGCTCCACCGCAGATTTTGGTGTAGAGGCTGCCGGTTTGCTGCAGATTTCACTCTCTCCATTGCAAAGGATGAAACCCCCAGCAGAAATTTGCAACATAAATTGACAGGCTGTGGGTTTAAAAACCACTTTGCCGCGTTCCGCCGAGGTGTCATGGATCCACCACTTCTGTGTGTGAACAAAGTCCACAATAATCAGACCCACGCCTTCCTCCGGGCTACGGATCATGCATCAGTCAGACCACTCACATTTAAGTAGTCCAAATAGGAAGCTCCTTTATTGGCATCTTTCCATAAGGCTACGTGCACACGAACGTTGTTTGTTTCCGTGTCCGTTCCGTTTTTTTTTTTGCGGATAGGATGTGGACCCAATCATTTCAATGGGTCCACAAAAATGCAGACAGCACACCGTGGCATGTAACCTAAAATCGATACACACACAATGAGAACTATTTTATAGTTCTCATGGCCGGATCACGCTTCAGCTTGAAAGCGCTTTTATGGAAAGACACAAATAAAGGAGATTCCTATTTAGGCCTCTTGCACACAAATGTTTTGTTTTTTTCCGTTTGCGGGATGTTTTTTGCGTTCTGTATATGGAACCATTCATTTAAATGGTTCCGCAAAAAAAAAAACAGAATGTACTCCGTATGCATTCCGTTTCCGTATTTACGTTTCGTTGAAAGATAGAACATGTCCTAATATTGCCTGCAAATCACGTTCCATGGCTCTATTCGAGTCAATGGGTCCGCAAAAAAAATAAAACTGAACGCATCTGTATGTCTTCCGTATCAGTTCCGTTTTTGCTGAATCATCTATTAAAAATTTTACGCCCAGACCAATTTTCCTATGTGATTACTGTATATGCCATGCTTCTGTTGCCGTTTGCGATCTGCAAGAAACGGAAACCAAACGGAAAAATGGAACCGGAAACACTACTGAAAAAAAACACAGAAAAACAGATCCGGGAAAAACGGCCCGCAAAACACTGAAAAAGCCATACGGTCGTGTGAAAGAGGCCTTAGGCTAATGAGTGCATTTCGTCCGGATGTGATGCGTATAACGAGCGCACAGCATCCGGACTGAATCCTACCCCAATGTATACAATATATAATATATATCGATCGGCACTGCGAGAGATAGAGTGGCGGTGCGCGTGTCCCATGTAGATAAAAGGAAAAACGGACCGGCACTCGCTGTTAGTATATAATCTTGTGATTTACTGTTGTTGAGGAAGGGTGGCTCGTATGCATATGTGTATGTGTGTGTGTGTTGGCGGTGCATAATGTTCCCCTCAGAGGGCGATGTGCCCAGCACCTGCGCCCATCCGCCTCTGATATTCCCCAGGTGCTCATCCATGCCCCGGTGGGAATTCATATAGTGTGCCCCGTGAATACATATACATATATGTACATATGTGCCCCTTTAATACATATGTGTCCCTTTAATGTATCTGCCCCCTTAATATGCCCCCTGGATTAATGTGCCCCTTTCCATATAATGCCCCCTTATCACATACAGCCCCGTATCATATAAACCCCCCCCTACATGGACCCAGATGCATCAATGTGAATGTGGCCCAAGCATTCACATTGATGTATTCTGAGTAAAGGCGCCAGGATGACCGGATAAGGTCCGGTCATTCTGGTGACCTCAAAAGGATTCAAATTCTAATGAATTTGAATCCTTTTGTTCTAATTATCTGCAGCCCGGCTGGAGATAATCAAGCATAATAGAGAGAGAGGAGACACCTCCGCTCCCTCTATTATGCGCATTCCGGCATCGCAATTACCATTGCGATGTCCGGAATGCCGAGAGCTGCAGACGGGAGATCAAAGGATCTCCCGCCTGTCAGCAAGTACACGCGGCCCTGCGGCGCGCGTGCAGGGATGCGCGGGCAGGCGCGGTGACGTCATCTCACCGCGCAGGCCCACGTGTCCCTCACAGTGGTGCGTGCTCGCGCGCCGCTGTGTGGGCGGCACGGAGTGCGGGCGGCTGGACATATAAGTCCGGCGGGCCCGACACTAGGAGAGAAGAGAGCCGGCCGCCCACCCTCCCTGAAGGATCATCCCCTGGACTGACGAGCCCCCCTGGACAACGAGCAGGACCTTAAGTATCATTAACCCCTACCACTGTCCCACCAACGATTAACCCCTGATTTCCCTACCACTATCCCACCAACGTTTATAGTTCCTTGTCTATCGATCCTCCCTAATTTGTAGCCCCTTGTTAACCCTCCCAGTCTCTGTCTATCACAAATCCTACTCCTAGTCTCTACCTGGATAACCCTCCCAGTCCCTGCCTACCTGTATTACCCCTGCACCCTAGTCCCTGCCCTGATCCTACCACCCCTAATTACCCTCCCTGATCTTATCCACTGTATAACCCCTTTCTTACCCCTGTGTCCCCCTTAGTGTTTGTGGTACACCCCGGTTAAACCCCCGTTAACCCTCGTCGTGCCCCCTAGGGATAGAATATTAGTCAGGTGGGTGGGTTGTTAATGTTACTTGTATGTGTGTATTGTATAGTTAGTTTGTGGGTGGAATTTGGCAACGTGTAGTGTAGTTGAGTACTGTATATTTAGTGTTGTGTTGTCAGTATTGCGTGCGTAGTGTATTGTAATAAATACCGTAATATTTGTACCCTTTGTGTAGTGTGTACTTGTTAGCGGTAGTAAGTAAGGCGCATGCAGCTAGTGTAGCGATCAGTGTAAGCATAGCGAAAGTATTGTGTATTTGTTATATAAAGGCATAAATAGGTGGAGTCATCACTAGACGGCTCCTCCTATTTAGGAATATTAATTATCGATATTCGCATAATATTGGTGATTAATATTCCCCCCTTTACAACTGTCACGTTCCAGTGACGCGTTTCGGCATACAATCAAACAGTTTAATAAAGGCAGATTGTATACCGAAATGCGTCACTGGAATGTGACAATTAATCACAAGATTATATACTAACAGCGAGTGCTGGTCCGTTTTTCCTTGAATTCCTACCCCATTAATTTTAGTGGGTGTGTGTACATTTTCACGTATCATCTTTGCGTTCAGGAAAAATCGTGCGCTTTTCACGTGGCCCTGGCTCCTTAGAAGTAAATGGGGTTTGCGTGAAAAACTGAAGGCATCCAGATGCATTGCATTTTTCACCGATGGTTGTAGGAGATGTTGTGAGTTATTCTTCATGTTTTTCTTCACATGCGTAAAAAACACATCAAAAATTTGAGAGGTCAGATTTTCCCACGATCTGTAGCCTAGCGGATGTTATGGATTAAAAAAGAACAATGCAGGACCATTTTTCTGAATAAAAGTCACTAAAAAAGCATCCACTTTATTGCTGCACACGATCCGCAGTCTATAGCTCACGTGTATGAACCCTAGAGGGGCAGCAGACACTGGGTGTCCCAATACAAGAAGTGTTACATGTCCCGACCACAGGAGACGTAAAGCATTACACAGTTCCCACTGAAAACAGAGGACTGTCTAAGTGCCAGATCCCCCAAAGTGAAAGACCCTCTTTTGTAGCCGTTTTCTGCACTTCATTTATGGTCATTGAAAATGGTGTTTCAGAACCCAGTACAAGCGAATGCAGATTCCTGTTCTAGGTTACCATACAAAAAAGCTAGTGCGTGCCCTCATCATCTCCAGCATAGACTACTTCAACATTGTTCTCCGTAACCCCCATCTAACGCTCTTGCACCCCCCCCATTTGCCTTTTTTTTTACTACTCCCCTCACTTCTTCTCTACCAATCTGTAAAGTGGTCCCCATTGACCATAACATTTAGGCCTCATGCACACGACCGTTCCGTTTTTTTCCGGTCCGCAAAACACAGAAGCTGCCCGTGTGCCTTCTGCAATTTGCGGAACAGAACAGGTGGCCCATTGTAGAAATCCCTATTCTTGTCCGCAAAACGGACAAGAAAAGGACGGAGCAATGGATGTGGACAGAATTATGGTCATTGAAGTGAATGGGTCCACACCCGAGCTGCAAAAAATGCGGATCAGATGCGGACCAGAACAACGGTTGTGTGCATGAGGCCTTAGTAACATACAAGACCGTCCACAATCTCCATACATCTTGAACCAAATTTTCCAATAAGTCTCAGCATATCGAGGAGGGATTTATTATGCAACTTACCCACTATATAAAAAAAAAAAAAAGTCACTAAAATGAATCAGGCCTTCATGGTAGAATATCTGCTAGGAAACCACTGCTAAGGACAGGCAACAAGCAGCAGAGACTTGTTTGGGCTAAAGAACACAAGGAATGGACATTAGACCAGTGGGAATCTGTGCTTTGGTCTGATGAGTCCAAATTTGAGATCTTTGGTTCCAACCACCGTGTCTTTGTGCGACGCAGAAAAGGTGAACAGATGGACTCTACATGCCTGGTTCCCACCGTGAAGCATGGAGGAGGAGGTGTGATGGTGTGGGGGTGCTTTGCTGGTGACACTGTTGGGGATTTATTCAAAATTGAAGGCATACTGAATCAGCATGGCTACCACAGCATCTTGCAGCGGCATGCTATTCCATCCGGTTTGCGTTTAGTTGGACCATCATTTATTTTTCAACAGGACAATGACCCCGAACACACCTCCAGGCTGTGTAAGGGCTATTTGACCATGAAGGAGAGTGATGGGGTGCTGCGCCAGATGACCTGCCCTTCACAGTCACCGGACCTGAACCCAATCGAGATGGTTTGGGGTGAGCTGGACCGCAGAGTGAAGGCAAAAGGGCCAACAAGTGCTAAGCATCTCTGGGAACTCCTTAAAGACTGTTGGAAGACCATTTCAGGTGACTACCTCTTGAAGCTCATCAAGAGAATGCCAAGAGTGTGCAAAGCAGTAATCAAAGCAAAAGGTGGCTACTTTGAAGAACCTAGACTATGACATATTTTCAGTTGTTTCACACTTTTTTGTTATGTATATAATTCCACATGTGTTAATTCATAGTTTTGATGCCTTCAGTGTGAATCTACAATTTTCATAGTCATGAAAATAAAGAAAACTCTTTGAATGAGAAGAAGGTGTGTCCAAACTTTTGGTCTGTACTGTATATATATATATACACACACACACACACACATACCTTTTACCGACTCATCTTTTCATATAGATATATCCATGGTGCCATCATTACAATAATTGTCCATTGAATAAATATATGTTTTTGTGTCCTTATATGTTTCCAAAAAGTGTTTTTTTTTCTCATTGTACTTGCATTAGTACCTTCATTTGCGCACTTCCATGTGCCTATATCAGATTACGCCACATACATATATATATATATATATATATATATTTTATTTATATAGCATATGAATCTGTTTTCTCTTCTTCAGATCCTTTTATATGTAGTTTTGCCCTTCCCATATAGTTATGGTAATATAGATGCCCCTACCATATATTGCATAATTTTGAATAACCTATTATTTACTCATTAATTTATATACCCTTTATTCATATAAATGCCAATGACGAATGGTGTTCTCTTTAGCAGTAAATTCCACTTTTTAGGGCGTATCATTTGAAAGCTACTTACTAGCTGATGGTGCTTTACTATTGATCCTTACCACCAGCGCCATAAATGTGTGTATTTCTAGCCCATGTAGTCATGGGTAGGCCCCCTACCACCTTTTTTTAATCCTCTTTGATAGCTTGCATTCCACATACTCCATGTGGAAGGCTTACTGTCCAATCAAGTATAAGCATCTACTTCCTTCAGACCCTCCCCTTCCGCTCGCGTCCCACGGATTGTCTGTGGAACGCAGGACCTAGCACCTTCCGGCTTCTGTACAATCACCCCACTTCGTAGTTAATGTGGGCGCACTGCGCATGCGTGCGCCACAATCACACAGCATATGCGTGTGCTTGGATCGCGCATGTGTATATTCACCCACCCATCTATCTCCATATTCTACTCGCTTTAGTGCACACGCAAGCCCACATTTATCTATATTACTATCTTTGCATGTGCGCAGGCACAATAGAATTTCTCTTTTGCGCAAGCGCAATAGATATGTACGTGTCCTTTGTTCTGGTGCGTTCCACACACTCACCGGAAGCGCACTCATGCGCTCCAAACACCGGACATGTGTCACTTTATACCATCTGGGCTTCCTGTTATCCGTGACCTGCATCTAGATCACGGAGGTATCAAATGTATGTTTTATCGGGGATACCTGTAAGGGATTTTGTGTTTGTTCATAATGACGGGAAAAAGAATATTGTTTTATGTAGCTATGTTTGTTCTCTTGAAGTGAAGGCATGGGAGAGGGCAGGACTCCCTGTTTGTGAGGTTGCGAGTCCTCCCTGCCGCCATATTTTGAAACCACACTATATATACACCTGTATTAGCATTTGTTTGTTATATCTTGCTCCTGAGGAAGGGGGACTGTATTTAACCCCCGAAAAGCGCCGAGCTCTTCTTTTTACATTAAAGACCACCTGATTTATTCAAGAAGGCCCCCGGTTCATCATTTGGGACCAGTCGTGGATTCATTTCCTACAGGCGACCTCGGCGAGGGGGGGGGGGGGGGCAATAAGTGCAAGTGTCTTGAGCTTTATCTTGCACTACCCCCCCCTGGTGAAGTAAGTACAACCATAACCGCCGTCAGTGTTGTCATTTTTGATCTTATGAATTTATTGACACCTTTTTTTTTATTGATCCAGTTTTATTTGCTCTATTTTTTTATCACTATACATAGACCATTGAGTATAACTTTTCTTATTCTGGATACATCTACTCAGCCACCACCTACGTGGTTAAAGAACTCAATCTTATCGGCTCTAATTAATCTTTCCTGCACCGATAGTTGGTGGCGCTCCTCAGGTTTCTACCCCTTGAATTGCTTTTTTCCTTTTACCTTAAGTGAGTGATTGACAGGTTAAAAAAAACTGTTTTTTTGGGCAAATAGAGCCACAGTGAAGTTTAATAAGGCCAGCTTAGGATTCTTATTATTACTCCGGACATAAGCATATGTTTAGGTTATAGGGGTAAAATCTCATGACAGAATCCCTTTGTTTCCCTCTATGCTGTATGAAGGATTTTTTTTTTTGTGGGACAAGTTGTATTTTTCAATGGCTCCATTTCAGGGAAAAATATAACTTATGGGGGGATGCAAAAAACAAACAACAAAAATAGCAATTCTGCCATTGTTTTTTGTGTTCTAGATTATGCACCGTTCACCGTCTCTGCTTACTAGTAACTGCCTGCTTGATATCCAACATGCCTGGTCATTCAAGGGACAAATGGATGACTGTAAGATAAGCCACAGGGCATCTTCAAGGGACAATAAGTGGTCTACAGGTCTCTCAGTGACAATAGCAGATGACATAAGATTTGCAGTTGTCACCCAATACAGATTTAAACAGACGCTATGCAAAAACTAGGAAAAATGCAGGTCGGGTAAGAATAGACATGGCAATCCTGGTTTTCGGCAGAGATCACCTATAAGAGTGCACAGCACAGATCGTCACAGTCCCAAGCATGATAACAAATAAATAACGGAATCAATCTTTGTCTGAAATCATATATTATGTGACATATCATACTTAAAATACAAAATCTCCTAATATTGGGCGGTGACATAGGTGTGCGGCATGGCAGGACCATCCATCAGGACCTCTGCTTCACCGCCCCTGTCAGTTTGACGTCCTCTGCCGACTCTACTGAGGGACTGTTTTGCTGTAGGTTTTTGCTTAGTGTGCTGTAAATTCCCATGGCCTGTGAATGAAAAGATAGAGAAGTTACCTGGTGATGACATGAGATCGTGTACATCAGCGGCTTCTAAACTGTTGCAGAACTATCACTTCAAGCCTGTCTTTTCAGTGCATGCTGGGAGTTGTAGTTTTGCAACAGGTGAGAAGCCGCAGGTTGGAGACTGCTGTAGCAGTATACAGACCTGGGTCACCATGCTGGTGACGTCTCCGGTGTTTGCTGGGAGTAGTATGGTGTTAGAGTCTTTAGCCAGATTAGAGAAGGCGGTCACGTACTGTTCAGCTATGGAGAGGGACGCCGCAGCATCGCCGTGCTAGAAAGCAACACAGCAAGATTACTATCCACTTTATGAAACACGTAAGTTATAAAAAAACAGAATGATGAATGAGGTTCATGAAAAAAGTCGTATAATCGTGGATACACTGGGAGATTTAAAGGGGTTGTCCGGGTTCAGAGCTGAACCTGGACATATCCCCATTTTCACCCAGGCAGCCCCCCTGCATGAAATGCTCCAATGCTCTCCTTTGCCATGCGCTGATCCGGTGACGTACCGGGCTCTCCATGGGTAATCTAGGTACAGGCTTCCGCCTAGCGGTGGGCCCAATGACGCCGCCAGCACTAATGGGTGGGCTTTACTGCTGCCCTAGCCTGTAAAACAGCTAGGGCAAAGCTAAAGCCCAACCATCAGTGCCAGTGATGCCACCGGGAACAATGCCAGGGCGGAAGACTCTGCCTGTTAGAGTAATGCACACGACCGTTCTGGTCCGCATCCGAGCCACAGTTTTGGCGGCTCGGATGCGGACCCATTCACTTCAATGAGGCCGCAAAAGATGCGGACAGCACTCCGTGTGCTATCCACAGGATAGGGGATAAGTATTAGATTAGTTGGGAGTCCTACCGCTTCGACCCCCACGATCTAATAGAAATGAATGAAGCATGCTGGGAGTCGTAGTTTCACGACAGCTGGAGTGCCGGAGGTTAGCCATCACTGCCCTATCCTGTGGATAGGGGGATAACTTAACAACCGTAATATCCTTTGAATTACTTCCTCTCCTTTAGAAAATGAAAGGGTTGTGCACATTGGACAGTCTCTTTTCATTAATTTGCAGGGGCCCCTGGCAGCAAACAAGCACCGTGTAAAGTAAAGAATAACACAGTTCTGATTGAAATCCATGAGCTGTCCGTGTAAGGGTCCTTACGCACACACAAACTTGCATTGCCATTTTCTTGCCTTGCAAAAACCCCAAAATAACCACATAGATTTTTTTCGGCCACCATGCATTTTCTTGGGCATTGTTTTTTTTGCACACTGTGGGGGTCATTTACTAAGAACAGCTTTTTACGTCGGTCTTAGATTCCCTCCCTATGCTGCCGTAACATTCGGCTAATTTATTTAAGGCGTGCGCCTTGTCGTAAATTAGGCAGTCCATGCACCTGAAGAGAAAAAGTACTTGGCCTGAAGTATTTTTTCGCCTACATTAACACCTGAAATGTTAGAAAACCCCTGACGGGCCCCTGCTCCACCCCCGTCTAGCTGCCAAACACGGTGTAAAACTGGACGTGCAACTAAATATTGTCGCATGGGGGGGTCTGCATTTTGTGGCCATATACAGAAGATGTTCTAACATTTTGCGGAACAGACATACGGATGCGGAAAGCACATGATATGTCCACAAAATGCAGACCAAAGACCCACTGAAGTGAGTGGGTCCACAAAAATGTGCAAGGCATACGGACCTCATCCGTATTTTGCGGATCCGTGGTTTGCAGACCGCAAAACTGACACAGCCCAAGAATGAAAACCATCTGATGAATGCATTCTGAAAAGTAACAGGAACCAAAATACAAAACCTAATTGCAGAGAGAAGAGAGCGCTGGAGACATTACCTGCTGGGTGAGAGCATCTGCCACCAGACGGATCGCCTCGCCCCGGGCTTTAGCCTTGGCTAGGATTGCATTTGCTTCACCTGAGGGAATAAAATGTTTTATTATTATTTTTTTTAAGTAAAAAAATATTGGTGCAGGGCCACGAGCAGAGACCCTCTGAGCATGGTGCTCTGCCAAGCATTCAGCCAGTCCTATGGAAATGACTAGAGAGCTAGACCAACATACGGACTACTACTTCAAACTGGGGACTCAAGGATCCCTGTCCATGGGATAGTTGGAGGTCCCAGCAATCAGAGACCCCTGTAATCATACATTTATCACCTATCCTGTGGGATAACCCCTCTAAGTATTTTACTATCTGAGTTAGGATTATAATGCCCTGGAGCTGGTTACGATGAACAGCACTACAGATCACAACTTCTAGCAACTGACCGGCTTCTCCGCTCAGAACCCCAACAATAACAGCTTGGAACACGTCAGCCATGTTCAGTTATATGTAAGTGAAGCTTAGGAAGTTGCTGAACTTTTCATTCTTCAACAACTAACATATTTTTGGTTTCAGTTCCTCAGTTAGGCCTCGTGCACACAGAGATACCGTCTGTATTGCATCAGCATTTTTTGCAGACCTATTGACTTTATTAAGAAAAAACTGCGGTCCATCTTCTGATAAAAAAACTTGCAGCTTTATTGATTACAAAAAAATCCAAACACAAGTCACATCCACAGTTCACACCGTCTACTCGTTTCGGACCCTACTATTCCAGTCCTCACTCATGACATATACAAAAGTGAATGTTCACCTCCTTTTAATCATGTGTTGCACCAGTTAACCTGGACATCAACGTCACGTGATCATTGGGGGAGGGGAACTAGCCAAACACCAAAGTGATCACCAAATACATCAAAAAACAAAAAGAAAATATCAAAATAGTAACTAAAAGAAAATCATTAACCATCCCTTTCCACTCCTGGTCAAAATTTAGCACTGGTAGATGTCGCTCTATGATCTTACAAATATAAAAATATTCCTTACTGTAACCTGCCACAAAGGTCACCGGATTTCCCTTTCTTTTATTTTTTACTTTTTTGTCAGAAGCCACTTTTTCAGGAAATATTAGGTTTTTTTCCTGTCTAGAGAGGGACAATTTTTTGGCTTCCTCTATAGACTGAATAGTATATTTTCTTGGGTGTAGTCTACTTCCTATCTTTTCTGCCTCCCTAGCAAATAGACCATCATTGGAACAGTTACGTCTTGCCCTTATGATTTCACTCTTTGGTATGTTTCGGATGACACGAGGTGGATGACACGAGGTGGATGACACGAGGTGGATGACACGAGGTGGATGACACGAGGTGGATGACACGAGGTGGATGACACGAGGTGGATGACACGAGGTGGATGACACGAGGTGGATGACACGAGGTGGATGACACGAGGTGGATGACACGAGGTGGATGACACGAGGTGGATGACACGAGGTGGATGACACGAGGTGGATGACACGAGGTGGATGACACGAGGTGGATGACACGAGGTGGATGACACGAGGTGGATGACACGAGGTGGATGACACGAGGTGGATGACACGAGGTGGATGACACGAGGTGGATGACACGAGGTGGATGACACGAGGTGGATGACACGAGGTGGATGACACGAGGTGGATGACACGAGGTGGATGACACGAGGTGGATGACACGGTAGTATTACCTGCCGTCCCTTTTCTTAGGAGTTGATGTTAAGATCACTGAATGCACAACATCCCCATACAAATGCAGTTTATAAAGGAACATGTTGTATGTGGAAGTGCATTTATTCCCTCATTGAGATACTTACCAAAAGCAGGAATGTCCGTGACATCACCGACCCATATAATCTATAGATCGCCGATGTAACGTAATGTTTTGGAAAAATGGATTAGTATCTACCTTTCCCACCAGCCATGAAAAGATTAGCTATTGAGGGTGAAAATTTAGCCCCCATAGAAACTCCAGATACTTGCAGGTAATAATCCCCATTGAACTTACAGATGTAATCTTGGAGTTGTATGGTGAGGTCACTATAGGAGGCCAACACCCACTGTAAAGACTGTATTGCTAGTGGATGAGGATTGTTGGGGTATAGCGATACATCTGCTGTTCTCCATTCATAATTTACAATCCAAACTCAAAGGCTTGCAATACTGTGCGTGAATCCTTCAAATAACCAGGAACCAAAACTGACTTCAATGGGTCTGTGGTCCGCAGTATAGGACAAGTTCTAACTCTTTGTGAAATGGA
The DNA here is from genome assembly GCF_014858855.1 of Bufo gargarizans. NCBI lineage: Eukaryota > Metazoa > Chordata > Amphibia > Anura > Bufonidae > Bufo > Bufo gargarizans. The sequence continues at coordinate 702,157,266 of NC_058080.1, read as the reverse complement.
CATATGGATCCAGAAAGCACACGGATCATCGGACCCATTGGGTTCTCAAAGAAAATAACAATAAATGCAACGGCACATGGACCGCATCCGTCTTTTGTGGACCGCAAAACAGACAGTCATGTGCTTGCTTGCTTGAGGCCTTAGGGTCCATTCACACGTCCGCAAAACACAGACATCGGCAATGTGTGTTCCACAATTCGCGGATTGCACATCGCCGACACTCTCATAGAAAATGCCTTTTTTTGTCTGCAATTGTGAATAAGCATAGGACATGTTCTATTTTTTTCTGGAACAGAATTGCGGATCCGAAAGTGCGGATCCAGAAATGCGGATGCAGACAGCATATAGTGTTCTGTCCGTATCCGTTCCGTCCCCATTGAAAATGAATGGGTCCGCACCCATTCTGCATAATTGCGGAACGGATCCAGACCATTCATACGAACGTGTGAATGGACCCTTATCAAGATCTCTGCTCGTTTACATCCTGAAAGCCTTGAGTAGTGGCAGTTCTGTATGTACATGTGGGGTCATCCATATAATTGGCCTTTGGAATCTGCACAACACCTCTAACACCGCTGCACCTGATGGCAATCAGCGAGAGACCTGTCATCCGGATCTCTCAGTAGTGCAGCCTCAGGCTCTGGGATTTTAACGTCAACCAATTAGATCTCAGCAAATGATCAAGATCAATGAGACCACAAAATCTGCTCATGCGCTGGGAAGTGGTTTGCCTCCCAGGCCTGGGGATCCCAATGTGCTATGGTGGGTAACTTTACCCTCGGCAACCTACCTGCAGCATAGTTGATCTTTTCTGCTCGCTCTGCCTCGGACGCCAAGATCTGGGACTGTTTTTGCCCCTCAGCCACATTGATAGCAGATTCTCTGGTCCCTTCAGATTCCAGCACCATAGCCCTCTTCCGCCGCTCGGCCTCCACCTGAGGAGACAACCAGACTGTTCACATGCCAGACAGAGCGCTCCGATATGGACACTTACCATCTTCACACAATGGTTGTAGCGCCATATTTAGGTTACAGAGCAGCAAATACCCTGCTGATGCAAGATGACAAAATTGTGGATGTCTGCAGCATCCACTAGGGGGTGCATGAAACACATCCAGTTTGATTACTGAGCACAAAGTATAAATGTATGCAGTAAGCTGAGCTCCCCCTAGTGGTGGCTGCGGGTGCACAGGATTTTATCATGTAAAATGGTTTGTACCATTAGAGGTTATGACATATCGCCAAGATATGCCATTGCTCCCTGATTAATACAGACACTGAACCAGCAGGAGGTGGTCAGTTCCTCCAGCCTGAGAACCAGCTGAATCTCAATGCCACTCTGGATGTGACGAGAATAAAAAAAATGCAAGTTGCTCTTCACTAGATGCACATTTAAAATAGATGTGAAAAATCCCTTAACCAACTAGTACTGCTAGAACACAGTATTGGAGGGGATCCAAGTACTGACACCCCCAACAGTTCCCAGCAAGACGTGATTGCTGCTCCCTTTTGGCTTCGCTTTCGTCGTCATTATTGACAGGATTAGTACCGGACAGGAGCAGGGAGTTAGGTCTTGAGACTGGCCAAAAAGCTTAAAGGGGCTTTTCGATGTAGTAAAAAAATGTGGCCATAGAGAGGAAATGACATAAAATAATCACTTCCGTTTTGTCCCCATTTATTGTCAATGGGGACAAAACTGAACTGAATAGAGTGCTCCAGAATGCATTCCGTTCTGCTTGGTTGCGTCCCCATCGTGGACAGAATAACGCTGCAAGCAGCTGTTTTTTTTCTGTCCGCGATGTGGTGCGGAGCAAGACAGATCCGTCATGCCTCACAATCTAAGTCAATGGGGACGGATCCGTTTTCTCGGACACAACAGAAAACTGACTTTCAATGGTGTTCATGACAGATCCGTCATGACTATTTTAAAGAGGATACAACCGGATCCGTTATCGGGATGGAAGCGTTTTTGCTGATCTATGACGGATCCAGCAAAAACGCTGGTGTGAAGGTAGCCTAACTGAAAAAGACTAATACCAATACGCCCAGTCTAATTCATCAATGGGAGCGCGACTTTTAATAAATACCAGGCAAAAGACTGACAGCCGAATCAAATACACCTGTCTAATACGACGCCTAAAAGCAGACGAGCTTGATAAAATGTGCCCCTTTAAGTTTCCATTCCATTGCAGATCTCTGTCTGCTGTCAGTGAACGGGAACATTCATTGTTCAGATGCAGAGGTTTTAGGGTACGTCCACACATGCCAGAAATTGTAGCTTTTTTTGCATTTCGCAGCAAAAAAAAACCCGCATGTACTACACACAGTCTTGGCCACAGACGAGTCAGCAGACTTCACCCTCCTCACGGCAAAGAGTGAAATCCACTCTGGAAAAAACGCAGCCTAAAATTACCACGCTGCAGATTTAAAATCCGCACCGCAAGTCAATTTACTCTGCAGTTTTCATACACGGCGTGTGGAAGAGATTTCTTTAAAGGACTTCTGCTTTGCTGGTTCGGTAGAACGTTGCGGATCTGCTGCACAAAAGTCTGGGACGGCAAATCGGCAGCTATTCAGTCACGTGTGACCCCCAACGTAAAAACTGTACAGACACAACGCTCCTCGCAGCTGAGGATAGGCTCCAATGATGCCGTCTATAGACAATACTCTGTGACCTGAACACAAAGTCTATCCTCCGCTGATAGTTTGCTACAATGTATCAGGGCAGTTGAAATGTATGAGCCTGGAATATTTGTCTCACGGGGGACTGGTTACAGTTTGTAGCAAACCCTCAGCTGTGAGAAAATATTAGGTCTACAAAGGTTTTCCACCATTGAGTGTAAACATAATCGTGGCAGGCATTCACTTACAGCAAGCAGAGGTTTAGAAATACATCCTTCCTTTCAGTTTCTCGCTGTAAGTAAAGGGGTATATTTACCCGATAACGCTTGGATATGCAATCACTTTAGGATAGGTGGGGATCCAACCTGCGGACCCCCCGATCCTGAGAACGAGTGGGCCAGAGCAATGGTTTAAGCGATGCAGCACCCAGCCACCTGCTGTGCAGCTTCATTCAGGTCCATGGGGCCGGTTGCTATTTCCTGCAGCGTTTACAGCTGTGGCTCCTTCGTTCTCATGATCGGTGGTGGTCCCAGAGGTCCGATTCCCCCTAATCGTACAGTGATGCCTTTTTATTCTATGCGTGAGCGAGGCAGGGTGCAACAAGTTAGGTGTTCGGTGCACAGGTGTGATATACAACTCTTACAAGACGAGCAATGAGGACCCACCTGCATCTGCATGGCATCTCGGACTTTGGGTGGTACATGGATGTCTTTAATTTCATACCGCAGACACTTGATCCCCCAGTAATCAGAAGCCTGGTTTATGGCGCACACAATGTTGGAGTTCAGGGATTCTCTCTCCTGATATATTCAGAAAACAAATCTGATATTGAGGACATTGATGACAGAGAAGAGAACTACAGATGGATATCAAGACATTTTTGCACAAAAAGTCTGCTTCCCAATGACCAGGCCCGTCTGTGCCTCAAGGCCCCTTTCAGACGAGCGAGTTCCACGCATCGGACTCACAGGGCCACTATGCGGCAGCTCCCATGCATAGCATCATATGGATTTATGATGCTGTGTAACCCTTAGGGGTCTGGAATATATTGTAGAACACTGACATAATGCTGTCAGTGTTACCCAATACATTCCAGAACTGTAACTCGCTCGTCCGAAAGGGGCCTTAAAGGTTTTCTGTCACCTAAAAAATGGGTATTAAGCTGGCGGACATCATCGATGTGCTAATGTCAGCTGAACATAACTATATTAGTGCCATCTCACTGCTGCCGCCGTTATTGAGAAAAAAAACATACTTTTATAATATGCTAATTAGCCTCTAGGAGCGGGGGGGTGATGCCTCTGCTCCTAGAGGCTCCGATCTCCACTGGCCACGCCCTGCTACACTAGATTGACAGGGCCAGGCAGCGCTGCTCTCCTCCCGCTGGGCATGTCTGCAGTCTGAATCTCGCGCCGTTCAGGGGCAGTGAGGGAAGGACGCTCGGCGGCTGTGCCGAATACTGAATGGCGCGAGATTTACACTGCAGACGCGGCCAGCGGGAGGAGAGCAGCGCTGCCTGGCCCTGTCAATCAAAAGAAGAAGGGCGTGAAAAGAGGTGGTAGAACGGAGCCTCTAGGAGCAGGTTCAGTAACGGCGGCAGCAGTGGGATGGCACTAATATAGTTATGTTCAGCTGACATTAGCACATCGATAATGTTCGCCAGCTTAATACCCATTTTTCAGGTGACAAAAACCCTTTAAATGGGTCATGCAGAGTCAGGATATCAATGACCCATCCTCAGGATAGGTCATCAGTATCAGATTGGCGGTGTAATTACACTGCGCCACCGCTACAATCTATATGGTGCGACGGTAAATAATGAAGAGGACGCAGCTCTGGTACAAGCGCCATAGCCCTTCAAACATCTGATCGCCAGGAGTCAGGCCCCCGCCAATCTAATACCCTCTCCTGAGGATGGGTCACTAATATCGTGACACTGCATGACCCCTTTAATAACGCACTAAATTTTGCTTTCACCTCGCTGCATCTCATCAGCCATAACGTATTTTTACTTGGTCATTGAGGGGATTGCATGAGGCCTTATTTTATTTGGGAGAATTATTTTATTTTTTTTACTTTCAGCTCTGTTTGGCTGGACATAGTAATTACGGGGTCATTTATACAATTTTGCAGGTGGATATATTTATAAAAAAAAAAACATTAGCGAGATTTTTTTTTTTTTTTTATACTACTCGCAAATCACACTGAATATCCTGTTCAGTGAATACTTCAGGTCACACCTAGGTGTAAGGTTTTTTTTTTTTGCACAAGAACATGTATTTTAGACTAAATAATAATATTTTTCCCCTTTCCTGATAGAGCTGAGGTCCGCACAATTGTCTAAGTTGTCAGTCATCCAACGCATTTCAGAAATTCCCAGCACTCCAAAATAACGAAGCAATTAGATCAGATTTTACTGTGAGGAGTCATACATCCAAGTAAGGATCCAGATGCGTAAAATATGTCATCAATTGAGAAAAAGCTACTAAGGCCTCTTGCCCAAGAACGTAAGGGCTCCATGCCCGTGCTGCGGGCCCCATACAGCGGTTCCGCAATACACGGGTCACTAGCCGTGTGCATTCTGCATCATGGATGTGGACCCATTCACTTGAATGGGTCCGCAAATCCAGAGATTAAGTGCGTAACAGAATGGAAGCACAGAACGGAACCCCACGGAAGCACTACGGAGTGCTTCTGTGGTGTTCCGTAAAAAGATAGAACTTGTTCTATCTTTTTGCGGAACGGACGGATCCGTATGCGGCTTCCCCACGGTCGTTGCCCGTGCATTGTGGATCGCAATTCACAGCCCGCAACATGGGCATGGAGCCCTTACGTTCGTGTACAAGAGGTCTAATTCTGTGAAACTGGATGTTTTGTTCTGCATTGACCTTGTGGCCAGAATAGCTAGTATGGAGTCCTCTGGGGCGGCCTTTTGTCACTTCCTGCAATTTTTTTCACTTTCTTTCTACATTTTTTTTGTAATTACATGTTCATCACCTGGAGGTCTTTTGGCAGATCCCCCCTTCCCCTAGTGGTGGACGTGTGGGGGAAAGCATACTTACCTCTTCTCCTCCACTGGGTTTCCCCTTTGTCCTGTCGCTGCAGCGTTTGGGCCCCCCCGCTGTCTACATCCAGTTTGATGCTGCTGCTGCTGTAGCCAATGTACTGGCCGCAGCAGTTCCCTGCCCCCCTCGAGTCGCAGCAACTAGTCATGACATATTACGTGACAACTGGTTTGAGTGACAAAACGTAAACTTACCCTGAAGACCTTGTCTAATGTCAGTTTGCCAAGTTCAGAACGCATGGTGGTCTGCGCCAACTGGGTGACTGCGTATTCTGGATCTTCCACACCGTAACTGGCCTGAAGACAAAGGCAGGGAACAGTGAATGGACGTGTAGGAGCTATGGCCGCATTATTAACACAAGCATATCGGACTGGCGTCCGCAAGCAATGGCCGTTTGGCGTTTGTGTGAATGTCTGTGTTGTATCCTTTTGTCATCCCGTTTTCCCTTTCACACTTCCAGGTTTGTCTATACTTTATCCACACCGCATAGCAATGGACGTGTGGAAAACGGACAGCGAATAAATGTTCTTGTGCTGTCCTTTCACGCTTTCACAGGCTCTAATGGGCAGGTCAGGTCTGCAAACATGGACCAGAATTGGGCATGCGGAGAGCTTCTTGGAACAGACATGGGGAAAAAAATAAAACAGATGTGTGAATAGCCCCATGTGGACTTGTATGTCTCCGTGTGCTGTCCATTGTCAAAACGGACTGCACACGGGCGTCAAATATGTTCGTGTGAAGGAAGCCTTAAAGGGGTTATCCGAGGCTGGAAATGCCACCCCATATGCCAGGCCCCTCACACTGATTCTATTTACCTGGCTCCGCGTGTCGCTCCTTCTCCCCGTGCACAGATGAAAACATCCGATGTCGGGGCAGGGACAGCCAATGGCGATGAGCCTCCCTAGCATCACCCGCGATACTAGGGACCGTCTGCCACTGGCTGCTCCCCCCCCCCCCCCCTTCCTCGGGACTAGGACTGCCGCAGGGAGCCAGGTAGGTAGAATCAGTGTGAGGGGTCAGTGCAAGAATGAAAACTGTGAAACTGAAAAAGTTAATGGGAAAACTGTCGAGCATTTTATTTTAGAATAGTTTATAATCTTATTCTTGGACTTCAGTGTTACAGTTGTTGCTTTCTCCAAGACCATAGGAAGGGAAGCGCGTGGACACATACCTTATAGGGGTCCATGACACGCAGGTAGAGCACTCCATCTATCTGTAAGGAGACATTGTCTGTAGAGAGAGGAGCTTGTTAGTGACATTTCCTCGCCTATTATGGCATTAAAAACAAAAAACTGATAATCTAGGGAAAGCAGGCCAAGAACCCTTCCATAAAATCAAATGTAGAGACCTGCAGGTATCAGACATGGCAGAGGACACTCACCCAGGCTCACAGCGGACTGCTCAGGAACGTTGATCACAATCTCCTTCAGGCTCTGCACGTATCGAATGCGATCCAGAAATGGAATGAGAAGGTTCAGACCCTGCAACAGAGACAAATGTTATACATGTGACAGGTAGTACCCCAGTGTATGGGGTAGGAGAGAGTGGCGTAAGGTACACCTGCTACATGGGTGATGAGACTGAGGTGCGTCAGGGCACAAATAGATCTGCCCAAAATAAAAGCCCTTTTAATGATATTACACAAAACTTGAGAATGTGGGTAATACATGGCAGCACTGACTGTGGTCAGGGAAGGGGTACACGTTGTATAGGCAATAGGTTAGTGTATGGTATATAATGAGGAATGAAGTGTATGGCATACGGCGGTAATGAGGAATAAAGGCCATGGCATACAGCGGTAATGAGGAATGAAGTGTATGGCTTGAGAAAGGCTACTGCCGAAACGTCGTACTTGTGTGTGCACTCATGTCCCCAATAAAAGTCACACTGGACACGCTGCTGTGATATCTTCTGTGAACCATTTAGGTCTATGGGACGGCGTTGGATTGGCTGTCCCTCCACAGCTGGTGCATTCCAGACAGGCCAGAAGGTCCATTTTGTGCTGCTCTACAAATACTGTTATCTCCGTATACAATCGGACATCCAATGGTTGGGTCCGCTGTATTATACTGCGCAACAAACCGTTCTACTTTGATTTAGAACATTGTATCCAGTGTTCCAAGTGTCAAGTTGTCACAGCTCGATACAGTTCCAAAGGTTCAACTTGCGCAGTAATATGAATCTATATGATTATATGGAAGCGCTTCCAAATAGTGCATCAAACAAAGTTCATCTCAGCATACGGTAGGATGTACGGGTGCTGCAATATTCTATACCAATATTCTTCCATGAACTCAATGAGCTACCTATATTGGACCCAACCATTGGATGTCTGATTGTATACTGAGGCCGTCCTATTATACTGCGGTATTATCAGATCACGGTAACACAGAACTGATGTACATCTGAAAGTCATCGATAACCAGCGCTATAGCGGTAATGATGAAGGAGAAGTGTGGCACATAGAGGGAACGAAGGCTATGGTATATAGAAGGAATGAGGAATGAAGTGTATGGTATATAGCGGCAATAAGGAATAAAGGCTATGGCATATAGTGGTAGTGATGAAGGAGAAGTATGGCACATAGCATGAGGAATGAAGTGTATGACATATGGAAGGAATGATGAAGTATACAGTATATATATAAGGAATGAAGTAAAATACATATAGCAGGAATGTGTATGGCATACAAAAGCTACGACGAAGCCACAGGATTGGGCAATTTCTTGCGATTGCTTATTTTTTTTTAAACCCACAAGGATGTCCATGAGCAGGAGCCTCCTGAGCACAGATGACGTAGAGAGCGTCCAGCACTCACCGGCTCCAGGATGCGGTGGAACCTGCCCATACGCTCCACCACCCAGGCCTCCTGCTGGGGAACAAACAAGATGGCCGTGTTCATGGGAAGTCCTGAGGATGCACAACGGCGCGCCTCTAAGTTCCAGGCTTTAGGACCATTTACTTGGGAGCCCTGCAGAGATAAGAAATGAGAGGAGATCAGGACAACCGCTTCAGGAATGAGAGTCTTTACTCACCAGAAAAAGCAGATAGAGATCTGCACATCTCATCACATACAGGGTTACTTTAAAGGGGTTGTCTCACTTCAGTAAGTGGCATTTATCATGTAGAGAAAGTTAATACAAGGCACTTACTAATGTATTGTGATTATCCATATGGTCTCCTTTGCTGGCTGGATTCATTTTTCCATATCCTGGGGTTACGGCCACTGCTGCAGTGCAGATACGAGATGGCCAGGACGGGGCATGCTGCACATTCGTGTCTATGTCTGCTCCCATAGTCCCGGCCCCTAGAGAGGCCAGAGCTTTTTCCTATAATGTGCAAGCACGGCCACTGCTGCTGGATTGCGGGGTGGTCATAACTCCTGGATATGAGCAGTGTATAATGTAATGGAAAAATGAATCCAGCCAGCAAAGGAGGCAATATGGGCAATCACAATACATTAGTTAAGTGCCTTGTATTAACTTTCTCTACATGATAAATGCCATTTGCTAAAGGGAGACGGACAGCCCCTTTAACATAGTCGCCATGTAGAAATCCATTTCCTTTCTATGCTGCCTGTACTTCTCCTGAATTTATAGCTGCTTGCACACAATCCATAAAGGGTGGAGGATCTAGAGCAGGGGTGCACAACCTATTCTGTTTGGGGGCCACATTTTCAGACTGAAGGGATCCCAAGGGCCAAAAGTTAAAGGGGTATTACCAACTGAAATACTGTATTTATGGTGTATTGTACATACAGTATATAATATAAATGTCTGATTACACCTCTAGGATTCCCATCTAATGGGAAAATACATGCATGCTGTTACCAGATGGTTGGGGGCCGCACAGAATGATATTAAGGGCCTCATGTGGCCCACGGGCCGCAGGTTGTGCACCCCTGATCTAGAGGCAGCGTGGGCATCACCTGGAGTACGCAGAGGGGTAGTTTACGTGATCTTGTGAGTAGTGGCCATCGGTGAGACTTCTCAACATTTACCACTGTATAGGGATATCCTGCCATCCATTACCCATAGACTACCACTACGAGGTATACAGCATGAGAGAGATCTTTTTACTGGAAAGCATAGTCTGCTAATCCATACAGCAAAACAAAGGGTATACAGAGGTGTAATGGCCCAACAGAGGGCAAACGGACACTTATGTGACCTCCATCGGATGAAGGACACCTATGGATAGCTTTCTCAGTGCAGGAGGAAATCATAGTGTGAAAACAGCACACGACCAAAAGATCACAACTACACAGCGCCGCTATTTTTAAAGGGGTTGGGCTACTTTCACACTTGCGTTTGGTGCGAATCAGTCATCGATCTACACAGACGGATCCATTCAGATAAGGCTACTTTCACACTGGCGTTTCTGGATCCGCTTGTGAGATCTCTTTTAAGACTCACAAGCAGCCCAAAACGGATCAGTTTTGCCCCAATGCATTCTGAATGGATAAGGGTCTGCTCAGAATGCATCAGTTTGCCTCCGTTCGGTCTCCATTCCGCTCTGGAGGTGCACACCAAAACACTGCTTGCAGCGTTTTGATGTCCGCCTGACGATGCAGAGCCAAAGTAGTCCCATAGAAGTTAAAGGAGCTGAGGATGCATGTGCGGGTCGGATGCATTTCAGCAGCACTTGCAAACCCGGTTCTTGTGATCGCTGGGGGTTGGATCTTCTATAGTAGGTACACCACATAGCGGGCACAATATTACAGGTAATTCTATCACATGGGCATGATGGAGGACCCACACCCTTCACATGTAAGGATCTGCTGACCCCTATTAACGTCAATGGAGGGGGGGGGGGGGGGGAATAAATAATAAACCACCAGGGCAGCTGGTAACCGCAGCATGTGAACAGAGTTCTGTAGCTACATGTATATATGTACAACCTGCCCTATACATGTCTATACGTAGAGGGCAGAGTCACACAGAGGGATAATGAAACAGATCGGTGTTTCTCATCATAACCCCCACCCGCCGTCCCGTCCTTACCCGTAGCAGGGCGCCCCCAACCCGGCTCACTGTCCTCAGCATGTCCCCTCCAGTAGCGCTTCCTGCACCTCTGCTGCAACCAATGTGCAATCTGTTCAGCGGCGCCGCCAGATGACGTCACGCTCGCGAGGCCTGTCAAACGCGAAACGGTGCAACGCACAATGATGACGACATGGATGGCAAGCGTGCGCCATACTGGGAAGGTCAACACCAGGCGAGCCGAGAACACCGCTCAGCTGGCTGTCGCCATATTGGGTGTGGCAAAGGGAAACATTTTTTTTTTCCTCCCACCTGATTTTCTTAAGCAAATAAACTTCTTAAAAATGTTCTCGTCTCAGAGTTTACTGAGAGACACCTCTCATAGGCACTTTTAAATAAAATAGTAGATAAGCGCTTGCAACTACTTAAAAAATGGTGAAACAATAAATTGCAAATTTTTCCAATAGAATTAGGTGCCCCATAAGACAAATCATTGTCCTAATTTTTTTTCTCTTTTCTACCTATTTCTAGGAAATTTGGTAACAATCACAATGGCAGTCCGGAAGTCTTCACCCGACTGTCCCAGACCCCTGAATGACAAACCTGGAAATTTGCACTGGCGCCCCTCTTCCATAAAATTCTTCCTTAGGGCTCATGCATACAAATGCGCGCCAGCAAGGCCCGTGCTGCCCACCGCAAATTGCGGTCCACACTGCACAGGCACCGACCCTAGTGCCGCCGTATGCAGACCCATTCACTTGAATGGGGTCCACACCGCACGCACTACTTTTTTTGCAGTGTGGAGGCACGGACCGAAAACCCACGGAAGCTTCAGTGGTCTTCCGATCTGTGCCTCTGCTCCGCACCCCATCTTCCAGATTGCGGACCCATTCAAGTGAATGGGTCCGTATCCGTGATACGATGTGCACACGGTTGGTGCCCATATATTTTGGACCCGCCCTTTGCGGGCTGCAATATGGACACGTCCCCTTATTATAGGCCATAAATGACTTTTTGACGGGCGTCCACCCTCTGAATCCCAGCTGATTGCTTTGGAAACAGCGCTAGCCACTAGTTGGCACATGGACGGCTATTGTATCAGTCACTGCTGGGTAGGACTGATGATTGGGCACACTATACCATGTGCTACTTCATTCTAGTGATAGGGGCCACAGCTGTCTTCCTCCAGATAGCAATTTGGGCTAAAAACTAAAATGCACAACAGTTGTCCATTATTTTCATATTGATGGACTATCCTCTGGACGGGCATCAATAGCTGATCGGCAGGGGGTCTGACACCCCGCGCCCCTGCAAATCAGCTGTCTCACAGTATCTCTAGTGCCATAAGTAGTCACCAGAACTACACAGCACCATCTACTGCGCAGTGGACGGAGCTGGTAACTGCAGTGCAGTACAGTCATGTAAATGAGACCTAGGCGTAAGTCATCATGCACATGGCTGTATTTTTCATCCAAGTGCTATGGTAATACCATTATTATGTTGGCACACTATAGCAGCATTATGTAATTACCGCATGAGGCAATATTATGGAGGCAATGTATTTCAGGGTTATGTCGACACTGTAAGGGCAAGTGCACAGTAAGGTTTTTGCAGCCGATTTTGGAGCATTTTTGCCTCAAAATCAGTCCCTAAAAATGCATCAGAACAGCCTCCCATTCATTTCAAGGGGAAAAAGCACAGTTTTTTTTTTTGTGTGGAAAAAAGAAGCAGAATGCCTTATCTTGGGCTGGAATCCGTGCTGAATCTCGAACTGACATAAAAGGGAAACAAAAAAGCAGTTACGTATGCATCCTATAGCACATTTTCTGTGGGGTTTTTTTTGGTGCAGATCCGTACCAAAAACCACGAGCTGAATAAGGTTTTGTACTGAGGCAAAAAACAAAAAAGCGTTAAAAAAATAAATAAAAAATACATAAAAAAACCGCACACGCTGAATTCTAAGCTGAATTGTGCAGGAGGATTTTTTAGAATCCAGCGTGTGAACATACCCTAAGGGCTCATGCACACGAATGCAAATTGCGGATCCGTAAAACACAGATACCGGCCGTGTGTGTTCTGCATTTTGCGGAACAGAATGGTCGGCCCATAATAGAACAGTACTATCCTTGTCTGTAATGCGGACAATAGGACGTTTTTATTTTTTTGTAGAACGGAAATGCTATGTGAATATTGTACGGTGGTATTCAGTGATGTAACTCAAGCTCCTTGGACCTAATACAAATTCTGTAACAAGGCCCAAACCTACCTACTGCCATTTATATCACTGCATCCTCTATAGCAGGCATGCTCAACCTGCGGCCCTCCAGCTGTTGCAAAACTACAACTCCCAGCATGCCCTGCTCTAGGCCGATAGCTGTCCGGGCATGCTGGGAGTTGTAGTTTTGCAACAGCTGGAGGTCCACAGGTTGGGCATCCCTGCTCTATAGTAACACCACTAGTGGTATTAGGTGAGCACCGTATGGCAGTATTATGTGGACACTGTATGGAGGCATTATTTAGCCATATTATGACAATAATTTTCTCACTCACCCCATTCCTGGTTACATCCCACCATTACCTCAGGTAGTAACAGACAGGACGCCGACTAACTAGTGGCCCAGGTCGCTCCGATGGTGGTAGTAAGTCTCAGCTCCAGACACAACGGTCGGAGGCCCAGCGGCAGTGCCATGGCTGACTCATGCTTACTTATAATCACGTGCAGTAATTACACATGCCTCATGTCATGAAATGCACAAAAATAATACACGTAACAAGAAATAAAAACAGAGTCGTTCATGGGTCTTGTATATTGCCAGTTTATTCTTAAATGAAGACGGCAAGGGTCAGGGTATACACGGGTGACATGATTTGGCACATATGTTTAACCCCTTTTGTGATGCAGTGTGAAAATGTAACTGCTCGCTACCAAGAAACTGTTTTCTACACATAAAACACATTAAATATGCACGGCAATGCCTTTAAAATAACAAACAATTGTGACACACTTGAGTCGAACTTTTAAAGTGGGCCCCTGCCGACGGTAGGTGGCCAAATCAGCTGGGGGTCAATCACATCACTAGAGGTATTACCCATAGCAACCAATCTGCTTGCCAACAGTCATTATAAAAGGGGTAAGTTGATTGGTTGCTATGGGCAACACCACCAGTCGTTAACTGCTCCAGTTGTTTAATGAATGAGGCGACCATTTCAAGAATGCGGCATATCGAGGAATACAGACATAGGACACAAAATGGCTGCCGCAGTAGTCCCTATGTGAGGAAAGTTTTACCTCTAACCATGGGGATTTTCAGCAAAATCTCCACTAAAGTGCTCGTAACAGAGCGCCATTGATTTCACTCACCGATATCTCCAGCTAGCGGCTCCTCTGGCTTTTCTTTTTCAGAACAGAACATGTTAGATGATGATTTAGGTGCAATTCCCCTTTAAAAATCAAAAAGTACGCTTAAGGAAAAAAAACTAACAAAAAAACTTGTAAACCTTCCCTCAAGTATTTAGTCAATTCAGCGGTTTCGTCAGTCCTACCTGTCCATAAGGCCTTATGCATACAACCGTGTTGCTGCCGCGCCCCGTGTTACCGCAAACCACAGGCATCAGCCGTGTGTACTCCTTATGACTTCAATGGGTCCACAATCTGAGGCGAAAGATAAGGACATGTTCTATCTTTTATGGTGCGGGGGTACGGTCCCGGAAGCCCACGGGAAGGTCTTCCATGGGCTTTGGTTTGCGGTCCACAACACGGGCACGGTGGCCCCATGGTCGTGTGCAAGCATGAGACTGAAACGGAAGCTGTAAAACTGTCACCGACCTCTCCCAGAAACAGATATATCACAAGAGAGAGAGTTTGAGACTAATTTATTTTTATTTTTTATTAATTATTTATTTTTTAAAGGTTTGTCCAAGATTGGAAAAACATGGCAGCTTTTCGCCAAACACCAGTCTATGGGTTGTGTGCGGTATGGCAGCTCTGTCCCATGGACTCCGATCCTGGACAGCCCTTTTTAAGTCTACCTGCTCGGACCTTTCAGAATCCTTTGCCCTAAAACACTAAAAAAATAAAAATAAATTAAGAGAATTGCCTAAAATTCTAATCCTTATTGCTTATGTTCGTAGACTGTAAATCCCTCAAGTCTCGCTGTGTTTCTATCTGTATTCACGGATGACAAAAAAAAAAAAAGAAGTATTTTGAGGCATCTTAATCTGTATGTACTGTATGTACGCAGAGACTGCGCGAGGGGAGGAGCCGGATAGGACGGACATGGATGCACACAGAACAGACGCCATTTATGAGCCATCCTGAGCAACTATACAGGGACTGTTGGCAAGTATAATTAACATAACGCCCTGTCACTTCACATAATGGCCACCAGGATGTCATTAGGACATCGCAGACTAACCAGTTAAAGGGAACTTCCGGTTTCTAAGAAGAAGAGAGTAAAAAAAAAAACTGCAAGGAAATAACTTGTGACCCATCTCGGCTATGCTGAAAGTCTCAATGAGGAGTTGACCCAGAGGTGTAGCTGATTTTTCTTTAGTAGGGGTGCCATTTTTACCCTAGTCCTGTATCTGAACACCCTGATACAGGAGCGCGGACCCATTCTCTTCAATGCGGCCGCAAAAGATGCGGACAGCACGCCGTTCCACGGCCCCGCAAAAAATATAGAGCATGTCCTATTATTGTCCGCAATCGCAGACAAGAATAGGCATTTCTATTAATAACGGAAAGGGCAACATCAGTGTTTTGCGGATCCGCAATTTGCAGACCGTGACACACTACACGGTCGTGTGAATGCGCCCTGAGGCAGAGTGGTTTCCTGGCACCACCCTGGTAAGCCAGCAGCAATGCCACAGGTAATGTCCACCATCTATGCCACAGAGTTGACCTGGCGTGGCTTCCGGTCCTATACGACAGCTGATTCAACAAAACGTGGGCGTAATTGAATAACTCCTGGATCTCTTCCCATGGCATCACCTGATGATTATGACACGTCATGTGATGGTCTCAGCATGATATCGTGTCATCCGTGAAAAAAATACACGTAAAAAAAAAAAAAAATGTGGAATCAGAGGGTGGCGCTCTCATCCTCCACACCTCTTTTTCTGGGGCCGTTTAGCGGAGTCAGGACATACTATAGATGTCCTCATCTAAGGCATTCAGCGTTGGATTCTCTTTAGTTAATCGCAAATTTCCTTTAATCCAGCATCGCATAGTCAAACATTTCCTACAGCCCTGCCTGCTAATCCAGAATATCATTAGAAGGGGGGGGGGGGGAATTTTAACTTTTTTTTTAACTTCAGAATGCGGTCCTTCAAATTAAAATTATACTTGTTTCACTATGTCTGTAAATCAGGAATATTTCAAAATAATCTGGATTGAAAGTTTTTTTTTTATACTTTTAGGTCTATCTTTAAAAATAAAAGTAACCTCTGAAAAATGGCAGATCCATTTTGCATCTGAGACAACGGCAGTGTAAAAAAACAAATAATAATAAAAATTGAATTCAAGATGGCCTCCGAGTAAGGTAATGGTTCATAGCTACACTGATGAGATCAGTCTTAGGTTAGGGTTCTCTCACAGATATTGGCGAGGCTCCAAATCTCCCCCCCCCAGTAAATTCGTAGGTGTCAAATCAGGTGACCTCAGACTTTCAGTTACTCCCTGGCTCTGCGGACATAGGCGTAAAAACTTGACATCACTTTCGGATTCATTAACAGAAGGTGTTCCTTAGCGTGGAGTGCGAATATTGTGCGATTCGCTTCTCATTATAATTAACCATTTTTACCTTAAAATTAAACTATATAAAACATAAAAATTATCCAGACATTGAATTCCATCTGTAAATTTTTTGGTGGGACCCAGATGGAAGATGGGTGGAAGGGACAGGAGGTAAGGGTGGGGGATTTTGAAGATTTTTTTTTTTTTTAAATCGGGGAGTGCATTTAATAAATAAAGGTGTGCGTAATCTTCAGGGGGTGAGGTGAGGGTGTATCAGAGCCTCATGCCTCTTCCCTGGGCTCAGTCCCTATAGCCTTGGAGAGTATTTGGGGTTCTTAGGGGCTTCGGTGAAGGATTTCAGTTCATAAGGGATGCCAGTGTCCATCTCGATGGATTTTCGGGAGAACAATAAGCGGATGTCTTCGTTGAGGTATATCTTTCCAGACTTTGAGCGCTGAAACCTGAAAAGATAGAGGTCTGTGAAGGTTCTCATTCATCCAAGTCACGGCATATCAGTAATAAAAAGTCAGGACAACTGGACTTGTTGCATGTTCTCTACACATGTTCTCTTCACGTCGTTTCACTAATTATCCAACTGGCTTTCTCATTTAGAATGACTCGTACCAGGAATCTCTTGCATTAAATACACTTACAATGCCGTTCTCACACCTCTCCCAAGGCAGTTTAATCATGCCTAATAGCTTCAGTCATTCAAACGTCATAAAAATCTTACCTCCATGGGGTCCTTGAACTCATGTTGATTATGATAAACAGATTATGACGACTAAAGCACGAGTCAACAGTGTTTAATGCTGGAGATTCCTTGTACAAGTCATTCTAATTGAGAAAGCCAGTTGGATGCCCAGCAAAACGAGAGAAAATACAAGTCCATATTACTACTGATACTGAAAGAACAGAGATAGATAGTCACCCAGCTTTCCAAGGATCGTGAAGGTCAAGTTTGCCTAGTTATACAGCAGTATAGGAGCCAGGGATGTGTTACAGAATAACTTTACATGGCTGCCATTCTGGACTCCAGGAAAGCTGGGTGACAAACAGTATGACAGATGAAACTGGGCCGTTTGCCTGTACCTCAGATGCATGAGGTAGCACAGGATCCTCTTGGCTTTCTCCTTAGCAGCAGCTCCTCCGGAGGCACTGTGTTGCCCTTCGTTTTCTCCATCATTCTCTTGCACTGGCACCAGGAAGATCCGGTGACGCAGGAAAGTCATATGGTTGACGGGCATGTCCTTAAAGTCGTAGGTGACGAGGAACATCTTCACCACGGTCTTGTTGGGGTTAAATAAGGTCTGCAAAAGAGTCCGAATGAGGAACATTCAGAATATACATTAAAAAAGACAGCACAAGTGTGAAGAGGATCCCCAAAATCTCAGCATTTCAACGAATGGGGGTCCCCAAGTTCCCTTCGTGAATGGAGTGGTAGTAACATGTCAGTCCACTGCTCCATTCACGCAAACCTAACTTCTTCAACCCCACAGAAGGGAATATGGATGGGTGGTCTGACATGGGCACTACTACATCAGGGACCCCGTTCTAAGGACTGCTGGGGTCAGGCACCCTGCGACCCCACATTTATCACCCATCTTTACCTTAGGGTATGCTCACACATGCCGCCTATTGCAAATTTGATACATTAAAGTTCCATGGATGGTAGAAATCCAACGCCGACATTCACATTTCTGCCATGGATCCGCACATAGGCCTCATACAGCTGGACCAGGGATGGTTTTGGCATTTCTTGAGTCCCCAAGAAAACTTGTGTCTGGAGGTTCCCTTAGCACAGCATTAAGTTCCACCCTGTTGTACAACTATGCTCCATCCCACCAACCAGATGCCCCATTAAGCCCCACCCCCATTCCATCACTAAGCCCCACCCCCCTGATGGCCTGCTAGGCCCCCCTTTATTCAGCCAACCGCTTGTGGACAGGAGGGGCCCCCCTGATCTCTGGGACCCCGGTGATAAAAGCCTCCTCTGAATGGGACTAATCTGGCGTTTATTTTTACGTGGAAACCGCGATTTTCTTTTTCTATCTCCCAAAGAGAATTTTCCTGGAAATGTGGAAAGGGTTACAAAAAGTTGAATGACAGGCATTGGAGGCGGACAATCATCAAATTGGTCATGAAAATCCATGTCAAACCTACAAAATGTGAACAGACCATTAACGAGTCTGTCCCACTGATCCCCCCTAGGGCTTGGGACATCACATGACGAATCTGGCCAATCAACACCTGCCGTGGTTACATTTTGTCCACGCTGGTGTGCCCAGCTACCACGATCACGTGATATTTCATCATTTTGTAAATGGGAAGGATCACTGATCAATAGGAAAACAATATAATCAGTTAGGATTAAGACAATTTAACAAGACAACCCCTCCACTGTTTACATGCCATAAAGCAGCGGGCAAGATGGGGTTAATCTGTTAGTAAAAAACATTATAAATAATACGATTGCCTTCATGTTCACTAAACAAAAATGTGAAAAATGTAAAATTCTCATTAGAGAGGCCGATCTGTTCATTGTGTGCTCCTCTCAGGGTACTTTCACACTTGCGTTTTTCTTTTCCGGCATTGAGTTACGTCCTAGGGGCTCAATACCGGAAAAAAAACTGATCAGTTTTATCCTAATGCATTTTGAATGGAGAGTATTCCATTCAGTATGCATCAGTTCAGTCCCTCTTACGTTTTCCGGCCAAAAATCCTGAACACTTACCAGAATGCCGGATCCGGCATTAATTTCCATTAAAATGTATTAGTGCCGGATTTGGCATTAAAATTGTCGCATTGACGGATCCGTTCTTCCAGTCCGCGCATACGCAGACCTTTAAATCTGTGAAAAAATAAATAAATACCGGATCTGTTTTTCCGGATGACACCAGAGAGATGGATCCGGTATTTCAATACATTTGTCAGACGGATCTGCCTGACAAATGCCATCCGTTTGCGTCCAGATTGCCGGATCCAGCAGGCAGTTCCGGCGACGGAACTGCCTGCCGGAATCCTCTGCCAAAAGTGTCAAAGTACCCTTACTGTAACTACATGGAGGAGGAATTATATAGGTATACTGCTGACACCCAGTGGTGAAAATGGAAACTGCAGGCTGGCTAAAGACGATAGAGGCTGCTAACCTATATCATCTGCCTACAGATCTCCCTGCATACAATGTATAACATTCACACAGAGACTGGTTGTCAACCATTTCTAGTGAATGGATAGGCTGCATTCTCACTGATATCATCAGTCTCAAGTGAATATATAGGCTGCATTCTCAAGTGATCTCCGATATGGACAGGATGCATTCTCATTGACGTTACTGATCTTTAGTGATTGGGTAGATTGCATTCTCAGTGACATCACTGCTCTCTATTTAATTGGATAGACTGCATTCTTAGTGATGTCACCACTCTCTGTTCAATGCATAGGTTGTATTCTTAGTGATTTCACTACATTGTAATAAATGGCTAGGCTGCTTGCTCAGTGATGTCACTGCTCTCCACTGAATGGATAGAGTGCACTGTCTGTGATGTCACTGCTCTCCACTGAATGGATAGACTGCACTGTCTGTGATGTCACTGCTCTCCACTGAATGGATAGACTGCACTGTCTGTGATGTCACTGCTCTCCACTGAATGGATAGACTGCACTGTCTGTGATGTCACTGCTCTCCACTGAATGGATAGACTGCATTGTCTGTGATGTCACTGGTCTCCACTGAATGGATAGACTGCACTGTCTGTGATGTCACTGCTCTCCACTGAATGGATAGACTGCATTGTCTGTGATGTCACTGCTCTCCACTGAATGGATAGACTGCATTGTCTGTGATGTCACTGGTCTCCACTGAATGGATAGACTGCATTATCTGTGATGTCACTGGTCTCCACTGAATGGATAGACTGCATTATCTGTGATGTCACTGCTCTCCACTGAATGGATAGACTGCCCTTTCTGTGATGTCAC
Source organism: Bufo gargarizans (assembly GCF_014858855.1). Classification (NCBI taxonomy): domain Eukaryota; kingdom Metazoa; phylum Chordata; class Amphibia; order Anura; family Bufonidae; genus Bufo; species Bufo gargarizans. Next base: position 702,136,882 of record NC_058080.1, on the reverse strand, counting down.
TGCTCTCCACTGAATGGATAGACTGCATTGTCTGTGATGTCACTGCTCTCCACTGAATGGATAGACTGCATTGTCTGTGATGTCACTGCTCTCCACTGAATGGATAGACTGCACTGTCTGATGTCACTGCTCTCCACTGAATGGATAGACTGCATTGTCTGTGATGTCACTGCTCTCCACTGAATGGATAGACTGCACTGTCTGTGATGTCACTGCTCTCCACTGAATGGATAGACTGCACTGTCTGTGATGTCACTGGTCTCCACTGAATGGATAGACTGCATTGTCTGTGATGTCACTGCTCTCCACTGAATGGATAGACTGCATTGTCTGTGAGGTCACTGGTTTCTAGTGACTGGATAAGCTGCATTCTCAGGGATGTCACCGCTTTCTACTGAACGGACAGATGGCATGCTCAGTGACGTCCACACTATTTATTGAATGAATAAACTGCATTCTTAGCGAGGTCACCAATAAAGAGGTTCTCTGGCAATTAAGAAAATAAAAATGCTTAAAATGGTTTTCAGTGATTTTTATATGGATGATCTATCCTCTGGATAAGTCATCAGTATCTGATTAGTGGGGGTCCAACGACCCAGACCCCCGCAGATAAGCCGTTTTGAGAAGGAAACGGCTCTCCTGCCTTCTCGCAGCTTACAAAGCACAGAGCCGTATATTGTATAGCGACTGTGCTTGGTATCGCAGCTCAGCCCCATTCACTTCCTAGGCCACGTGATTGATTAACGTGTCGTCGCTTAGTCTATGAAAAGACTTCTCAAAATAGCTGATCAGCGGGGGTCCTGAATGTTGGACTCCCACCGGTCAGATACTGATTCCCTATCCTGAGGATAGGTCATCAGTAAGAAAATCTCGGAAAACTCCTTTAAATATTACTTTTTTATAAATATATTCCCAAATACCTTTCATTAGTTCGTGGATCGTTTTGTCTAGGGAGCAATCATTAGGAGAGAAAAATAAAAATAATGGCCGCCCCCCTATTAGTGCACACAAAACCTGTCCTAATCACACAGGAGGACAAGTTAGTTCACAACACTGATCTGAAGAGCTGCCTCATCCTCCTGTTTGCTCTGCTTGTCGGGGATTATGATCCTGAATACAGTTTAATATGATCTTCTGCTGAATCTCTGTAGGAATGGAGACCATGAGGAGAGAAGGGTAGGGATGTGGCTGATGAGCAGCAGGACATGTATGCAGTCTCCATTACCACAGTCTGTCCTGTTTATCCTCTCTCTGTACTTAATGTCTCCTCATGAACTTTATTCCTACAGAGATTCAGCTTAAGATCTTATCACCTGCATTCAGGATCATAATCCCTGACAAGCAGAGCAGAGAGGAGGATGAGGCAGCTCTTTACCTCAGTGTTGTGAAGTAACTTGCCCTGCTGTGTGATTAGGACAGGTTCTGTGTGTACTAATAGGACGGCGGCCATTTTACTTCGGCTACATGCACGCGTCCGGTGTGTTTTGTGGTCCGCAAATTGCGGATCTGCAAAACACGGATGGCGTCCGTGTGCATTCCGTAATTTGTGGAATGGCGCGGACAGCCATTAATATAACTTTCTATTCTTGTCCGCAAAACGGAAAAGAATAGGACAGGTTATATTTTTTTTGCGGACCACGGAACGGAGCAACGGATGCGGACAGCACACGGAGTGCTGTCCGCATCTTTTGCGGCCCCATTGAAGTGAATGGGTCCACATCCAAGACGCAAAAACTGCGGCTCGGATGAGGACCAAAACAACGGCCGTGTGCATGAGGCCTTCCCCTGATGATTGCTCCCCGGACAAAACGAGCCATTATAACTAATGAAAGCTGTTTGGGAACATATTTATAATAAAGTAATATTTAAGTATTGTCAGTAATTTTATTTTCTTAATTCCTAGAGGACCCCTTTAACTAGTGAATGACTGGGCTGAATGAGCAATGATGCCACTGGGCACTAGTGAACGGATAGCTTGCATTCATGGTGATGCCACCAGTCACTGGTGGATGAATAGACTGCATTATCATGACATTTTAAAGGGGTTATCAAATCCTGTAAACACCCCCCGAAATGCCCAGGTCCCTCATACAGAACATACTTACCTGGTCCCCGATGCCTGCGTCCCTCCCCATCGTGCAGATCACAACATCCGGAGATGGGAGGGGGGTGTCTGTGCAGCCAATGGCAGGCAGCGACAGTGACCTGCCCCCTTACATCACAGGTGACGCTAGCGGAGCAAGTCACCATCGCTGCCTGCCATTGGCTGCTCCCCGCCCGTCGCTGGATGTTGTGATCTGCACGATGGGAGATGCAGCAGCAGCCGTGCAGGGATCTGGAGGGACGCAGGCATCGGGGACCAGGGAAGTCATTTCTGTATGAGGGACCTGGGCATTTCACGGGGTGTTTACAGGATCAGATAACCCCTTTAACTAAGCTGGGTGCATGCCTTAATCCTCTGATTCCAGTGCTTACCACTTGTATGGTTCCTGTGCTGGGGACACTGTAGCCCTTCCTGCCAACGGCTTCAAGATCAATCACTCCCTGAAGAAAATGGACAGAAATCACAGTTACGGGTTTATGAAAGGACGATACAACCAATGCATTTGGTGCAGCCTGATGGCGGTCATCATTGAGGTTTTACATCCTTTGAGTAATGAGAACTGAATCCTACCAGATCTGCTTCCTCTAAAGCTAGTCCACAGGTGCTGCACACATAATGGCAAACCATGCAATGTACCATCCTTACCAGGAAGGGCGAGGGGGCGCTGTGCTCGGAAATGTGAAAGTAAGTGACTTCAACTGGAAGAGTGACGTGCTGAGGACAGTACGAACCGCTGGCGCCAATTTCAGCGGTGAAACCTTCGATCTGACCGCATGGAGCGAATCTTCCTCTCAGAATGGACTCCTGGATGAAAATTGAAGCCGCATTAACAACGCTCACCTTCCCGACCACCCGCCACTTCTTCCCTGGTCCCCCACCAGTCTCTGTTCACCAGGCTTGGAAGTAGTAGTTTAACCACAGCAGCACAGGGTATTTCAGGAGAAGTGTGTTGACCATTGTGACAGTAACAGTGTAAGGAAGTGGGCAACTAGCAGCACAGAGCATCTCAGGAGAGGATTGTGCTGGTCTTCTGGGGGTAGTGGCCTGTCCACTTCTGTGTTGATGTCACCGAGGGTGTGACGGGGACAGCACAGCGATATGAGAGCTCACAGATGACAGTACCTCAAAGTTTCCAAGCAGCGATCGACTGATGCAAGATTTTGCCCAGTTTCCAGTGCAGCTCCTCCCTGCTTGTCCTTTCCTCAGACTGCGTAAAGTACGACTAAAAAGGTAAAAAAAAAAAAATATATATAAATATATATATATATATATCTCTCTCAATGTAGTCAGAATTTAACAGCCCAAGAGCTGACAATCTAAAAAGCCACCATTGAGGAGGAGACAACAGAGAGAAGAAGAAGAAGAAGAGGTGAGTGACTTACGATTTCAGACGCAGACCGCGCTTTGTCCTCCGACTCGTACAGTCCGTTGGGCTCTGATGGAAGGAAATGAGAACCATAAGAGAGGGAGGTGATGGGGGTAATGGAAATGTTATGGCCCGGTCTCCGATCTGACAGCCACTGACGAGGGAACGGACCGCCTCAGTGATGTCACAGGCACATCATCCATTATACTAAATACGAGGTCACGAGTTTATAAACCAGATCCGCTTACAGTCCCTAAACATTAAAGGGAAATTCTCATTTGTTGGCCTGCATAGACAGACATCGGACAGCGGAAGACTTTTTAAATTTAGAACTATAGTCATCTCCATTTACACCATATCTTATACTCCAGTCACATCCAAAGCTACGTCCACCATGGGGGGGGGGAGGGGGAAGTAAAATATTTCTGAATAAAAAAAAAAAAAAAAAAAAATGACTTGAAAGCTACTCCTATAAAGTAATCTTCTGATATCTGGTAGATAAATGAGAGAAGATGACGCTAGTGAAGTCTATAATCTGAAACCACGGCTGATTTCCAGAATTAAAGGATCTGTAGAGATCTCATGCCCCTTTGACCCTGCTCAGAGATTTCTAATCTGGCACATAGTTACAGGGCATCTGTCAGCAGTTTTGTACCTATGACACTGGCTGACCTGTTACATGTGCGCTTGGCGGCTGAAGGCGTCTGTGTTGATCCCATGTTCACATTGCTGAGAAAAGTGATGTTTTAATAGATGCAAATGAGCCTCTAGGAGCAACAGGGGCGTTACCATTACACCTAGAGGCTCTGCTCTCCCTGCAACTGCCGCACCCTCTGCACTTTGACAGGACCAGGCCAGGTGTGATGACATTTACACTGCCTGGTCCTGTCACTAAAAGAGCAGAGGGCATAACAGTTGCAGAGAGAGCAGAGCCTTTAGGTGTAACGGAAACGCCCCCGTTGCTCCTAGAGGCTCATTTGCATATCATAAAAAAAAACAACATTTTTCGCAATGTGTGCACATAAGTACATGCGACCAATACAGATGCCTTCAGCTGCCAAGCGCACGTGTAACAGGTCAGGCGGTGTTATAGGTACAAATCTGCTGACAGATGCCCTTTAAATCAGGTTGAAAATGAGACATGTTCATCGAGTCCAACTTGACTGTGTTGATCCAGAGGAAGGTAAAAAATAAATAAAAAAAAAATAAAAAAACACACGAGACGGATGCCAATTGCCCCATGTTGAAGGGGTTGTCGAGCTTTTATTTTTACTTTTTAAAATTTCAACCCCAGCCTGCTGTACCTGTACACACAAACCATACTCCCCTGCTCTCCGTCACCGGTCTTCTGGTCCCCATGTGTTACTTCGGAGTGGATGGGTTCACGTGCGCCAAGGTGGCCTCAGCAGTGACGTGTACCCAAGCAGCATGCCACTGCTGGGTCACATCACCATTGCACAGGTGGGGACTGGAAAACTACAGAACTGGAATGGAGTGGTGAAAAGCGGCGGAAGGGGTGTTCGCCCCAGAGGTAAAAAAAACTTTTTAAAAAAACTAAAAAAATATATAAAATCAGGAAGCTGGACAATCCCTTTAAGGGAGAAGTCTGCAAATGTGGCAATCAGAATGAATCTGTGGATCACCATCCCATGTCCAGAAATCTAGTCCCATAGCCAGTGAGGTTATATTCTTCAGGAAAGGCATCCAGACCCTTCTACAACAATCTATCTGCGCAGTGTCAAAGGGTGCGACCTCTCACTACAGCCCTTTCTTTCATCCGTGGTGATCTTCTCACCTGTATCGATGATGGATCCGATCATCCGGACTGTATTTCCGTTTTAAAGATAGTCTTTAAAATATTCCACAGCTCCATGAGATACATGTATAGTTAACGTCACATATAGTATATACATACACATATAGGGTCATCCCAGGAGTCTACCATGACCAGGTCCATTACGCCACGTTCTTCTTCCAGCCTCTCCCACACACAGTCTCTGCAGCTTCCTTGTAGACAGGGCCACATACTGGGGTCCCAGCGACCTCAGTGCCATGTCCCAAATGCAGCCTGCCCCTGTGCCACTCCTGTGACCCTCACTGCAGGGTGTTCTGTATTCTGCTCCCTACCTGCATGTCACACACCTGTCACATGTGGGGGGAGGGGAGAATATTCCAGGTGTGCAGGCACAATGAGAAGAGGCTAGGAAAGCCCGCCGGAGCCCCCGGCCCACAAATACACATCTATAAAATGGGGGTGCACATGGGGCATTGATTGTAAGATAAACCAATCATCAGGTGGCAAAGGAAAATATTTGTGATATTCTTTAAGGCGATTTTTTTTTCATTAAAATTCTCAACAGGCGTACATTATTTTCAGACAGTCGCAAATAAATATGAAAACATTCACGGGGCCACATCTGGAACAGCGCTGATCCAGCCCCTCCGGAATACAAGGAAAAAGGCATGGAGGTTCGTGGTGCCTCCTGTCTCAGTATAGTCAATCCACTAATACGCAAGGAGGTGGCAGGAGGAGGACACGGGGTTACATATAAAACGGTGGTGAAAAGATTAAAACCATAACCCGAAAGCTGACACCATGAAACGGCTGAGCCGCCCAGCGTCCTGCATCCTAAGTCAGGAACAGCAGTTCAGCCAAAAGCCGCAAGAAAACTACAACCAGATGTCCCTCTGAGCAGAGACGGAGGGGATTCCTGGCCTGGGATGGGGGCTACACTTTGGGAAGCACAGCCCAGAGACTTGCCCCTAAAAGGGAAATAATTCATTACTATAATATGAGCACCACGCAGACATAAGAGGAGGACGAAAATTAGATCGGATTATACAGCCATCAGGGTCTGACCCCGGGAGGGAACACAGTGTAACAGAGATGTGTGATACTGGATCCGGCCCCTGTGATGATGATGATGAAGAGGACACATGTGATACAGACAGTGCCATGCTAAGCAACTTCTAGAGACCAGGCATAGGAAAGAAAAAGAGACCGTACAAAAAAGAGGAAAATGGTGACACGCAAGAGACGGCATGCTCAATATATACACTGAAAAGAGATACCCCTAGACAAAACTACTATAATACTGCACCCATGTACAAGAACTACTAAGATTAAGAATATTATTACTACTATGTTATGCCCTCTATGTACAATAACTACTATGATACTTTCCCTGCTCCTATGTACAAGAATATAACTACTATGATACTTTCCCTATGTACAAGAATATAACTACTATAATACTGCTCCTATGTACAAGAATATAACTACTATGATACTTTCCCTATGTACAAGAATATAACTACTATAATACTGCTCCTATGTACAATAATATAACTACTATAATACTGCTCCTGTGTACAAGAATATAACTACTATAATACTGCTCCTATGTACAAGAATATAACTACTATAATACTGCCCCTATGTACAAGAATATAACTACTATAATACTGCCCCTATGTACAAGAATATAACTACTATAATACTGCCCCTATGTACAAGAATATAACTACTATTGTATCAATCAAGTTGTCTAGTCTCCATTTTGTTGATTATGACATTGTTCATGTGCCTGGTTAGAGATGATACTCTTGCTCGACATTTTGCCATGCAGACTGTCTTATATGATCAACATGATGTGTCATACCTTTGCTTATCGTGATATACTTTTTATGTTGGAAAATGTAAAATGTATCTTGTATCACTCTGCTTATGACTTTTTATGACATGACCAATAAAAAGAGATTTGGTTAAGAATATAACTACTGTAATACTGCTTCCTATGTACAAGAATATAACTACTATAATACTGCTTCCTATGTACAAGAATATAACTACTATAATACTGCTTCCTATGTACAAGAATATAACTACTATAATACTGCCTCCTATGTACAAGAATATAACTACTATAATACTGCTACTATGTACAAGAATATAACTGCTATATTACTGCTCCTATGTACAAGAATATAACTACTATAATACTGCTGCTATGTACAAGAATATAACTACTATAATACTGCTTCATATGTACAAGAATATAACTACTATAATACTGCTCCTATGTACAAGAATATAACTACTATAATACTGCTTCATATGTACAAGAATATAACTACTATAATACTGCCTCCTATGTACAAGAATATAACTGCTATAATACTGCCTCCTATGTACAAGAATATAACTACTATAATACTGCCTATGTACAAGAATATAACTACTATAATACTGCCTCCTATGTACAAGAATATAACTACTATAATACTGCCTATGTACAAGAATATAACTAATATTATACTGCCTCCTATGTACAAGAATATAACTACTATAATACTGCCTCCTATGTACAAGAATATAACTACTATAATACTGCCTCCTATGTACAAGAATATACCTACTATTTTATCAATCAAGTTGTCTAGTCTCTATTTTGTTGATTATGACATTGTTCATGTGCCTGGTTAGAGATGATACTCTTGCTCGACATTTTGCCATGCAGACTGTCTTATATGATCAACATGATGTGTCATACCTAGTTTGCTTATCGTGATGTACTTTTTATGTCGGAAAATGTAAAATGTATCTTGTGTCACTCTGCTTATGACATGACCAATAAAAAGAGATTTGGTTAAGAATATAACTACTATAATATTGTCTCCTATGTACAAGAATATAACTACTATAATACTGCCTCCTATGTACAGGAATATAACTACTATAATATTGTCTCCTATGTACAAGAATATAACTACTATAATACTGCCTCCTATGTACAAGAATATAACTACTATAATACTGCCTCCTATGTACAAGAATATAACTACTATAATACTGCTCCTATGTACAAGAATATAACTACTATAATACTGCCTCCTATGTACAAGAATATAACTACTATAATTATGGTCAGGGCTAGGACAACGTCGGCGCACGCAGAGACACCTGCCCTGAACATAGTGGCTGAATTGTGCCGGGAGCCACGGCGCGGGTACACCAGTGAAAAAAGGGGGCATACCTGAAGGGAGTTTAGAGAAAAAGGGCGGGAGGGAGGGGCGTGAGGCTCGGGCGCCTGGCTGAGCGGCAGGTAGGGGGATAAATAGCTCACGGACCCCTTCCCCTCCTTTTGAATACCCCGAAGGGTGGCTTTAGAAAACGAAGACAGAACCTGGGCGATCCGGGAACGCTGACAACCTGAGCGATCCGGGAACGCTGACAACCTGAGCGATCCGGGAACGCTGACAACCTGAGCGATCCGGGAACGCTGACATCCTGAGCGATCCGGGAACGCTGACAACCTGAGCGATCCGGGAACGCTGACAACCTGAGCGATCCGGGAACGCTGACAACCTGAGCGATCCGGGAACGCTGACAACCTGAGCGATCCGGGAACGCTGACAACCTGAGCGATCCGGGAACGCTGACAACCTGAGCGATCCGGGAACGCTGACAACCTGAGCGATCCGGGAACGCTGACAACCTGAGCGATCCGGGAACGCTGACAACCTGAGCGATCCGGGAACGCTGACAACCTGAGCGATCCGGGAACGCTGACAACCTGAGCGATCCGGGAACGCTGACAACCTGAGCGATCCGGGAACGCTGACAACCTGAGCGATCCGGGAACGCTGACAACCTGAGCGATCCGGGAACGCTGACAACCTGGGCGATCCAGGGACGCTGACAACCTGGGCGATCCAGGGACGCTGACAACCTGGGCGATCCAGGGACGCTGACAACCTGGGCGATCCAGGGACGCTGACAACCTGGGCGATCCAGGGACGCTGACAACCTGGGCGATCCAGGGACGCTGACAACCTGGGCGATCCAGGGACGCTGACAACCTGTGCGATCCAGGGACGCTGACAACCTGGGCGATCCAGGGACGCTGACAACCTGGGCGATCCAGGGACGCTGACAACCTGGGCGATCCAGGGACTCTGACAACCTGGGCGATCCAGGGACACTGACAACCTGGGCGATCCAGGGACACTGACAACCTGGGCGATCCAGGGACACTGACAACCTGGGCGATCCAGGGACACTGACAACCTGGGCGATCCAGGAACACTGACAACCTGGGCGATCCAGGGACACTGACAACCTGGGCGATCCAGGGACACTGACAACCTGGGCGATCCAGGAACACTGACAACCTGGGCGATCCAGGAACACTGACAACCTGGGCGATCCAGGAACACTGACAACCTGGGCGATCCAGGGACACTGACAACCTGGGCGATCCAGGGACACTGACAACCTGGGCGATCCAGGGACACTGACAACCTGGGCGATCCAGGGACACTGACAACCTGGGCGATCCAGGAACGCTGACCACCTGGGCGATCCAGGGACGCTGACCACCTGGGCGATCCAGGGACGCTGACCATCCGGGTGATCCAGGGACGCTGACAACCTGGGCGATCCAGGGACGCTGACAACCTGGGCGATCCAGGGACACTGACAACCTGGGCGATCCAGGGACACGAAACGAAAACCCGCTGACTTAAAACAGTAAAGTAAAAAGCTCCCCCACCTAGACCGTAAATTCTGGTACTATGAAGCTTAATTCTGCTATATAAATATATATATATACACATATGTATATACATATACACACACACATATATATATATACATACATACATACATACATACATACACATACATACACACACACAAACATGTGCACACATATCCATACCATACACTTTTTTTTTTTTTTTATCCAGCCTATGTAACGCTGCCCTGAGCTCTGAACGAGCACATGCACGGTGTTTTAACCCGCCGGTAACCCGCTGGAGGGGTTGGGGAGCCCAAATGAAGCTGCCCCCCCAGAAAACGGGAGTACCCCTGCAACATAAAAACCAGAATTTGTCAACACCTCCTGCGCTGGAAGCACAGTTTAGACTTTAATTACCAGTCTCAAAAATTGCCTCACACTGGCTCTAACACTAACTGAGCCTTTAAATCCTTCCTGACACATATCCTGATCGGCATGTGACCGGAAGGGCACGAAGCTAGGACACCGCTCCCCCAACCCAGCCGCCTGTAATTGCGTGGGCGGAACGTACTGGGGGAGAGCGGCATCTCAACCCCGCACCACCGGACCTAGACCCGGCCGGACGCGATACACAGTTGGAGCGGGGCCAGCTGCACCCCGATTACCTGACTGGCGTGTGGCGAGGCTGATGTCGGCGGCACGTGACCACGGTAACCCGGAAGTGACAATACTGACCGGAGGAGGGAGCGCGATGCCGCAGTACTGCGTGAGGCTCGGGCGCCTGGCTGAGCGGCAGGTAGGGGGATAAATAGCCAGACGCCCCTCCCACAAATGCAGGCTGTTAACAGCCTTATTATTAGTGCTCCTATGTACAAGAATATAACTACTATAATACTGCCTCCTATGTACAAGAATATAACTGCTATAATACTGCCTCCTATGTACAAGAATATAACTACTATAATACTGCCTCCTATGTACAAGAATATAACTACTATAATACTGCCTCCTATGTACAAGAATATAACTGCTATAATACTGCCTCCTATGTACAAGAATATAACTACTATAATACTGCCTCCTATGTACAAGAATATACCTACTATAATACTGCTCCTATGTACAAGAATGTAACTACTATAATACTGAGCTAGGCCAATCTGTTATTCGGGGGTCTAGGAAAGCTGGGTGACAACCTATGTAGAAGCTGTAGCAGGGTATTTATTTATTAAGCCGCCTTCTAAGAATCAGCTATAATGAAGGGGAGGACATAGGGAACCTGTCACCAGGCACCATGTATTGCAGGACCAGCTCAGCTGAATGTACTGATACCTTTCACTTAGCGATCCGTTGCTTTACTCTGGGGGGAAAAAAAGTACTTTTAATCCATACGTAAATGATCAGATAAGTGCAGCAAAGCCGGTTCTAAGCCACTCTGTGCACTCTTGCTCCTCCTGCTTTCATTTCCTTCCGTCCTCTTCTTCTTGGTTGACAGGGCATGGCAAGATGACCATGCAGGAACCTGGCCCTGTCTGTCAAGGTGTAGTGGGAGAGGCTGGCAGAGATACCAGGAGGAGGTTGCACAGAGTGGCTCGGGCCCACCCTCGTTGCACTTAACTGCTCATTTGCAAATAGATTAAAAGTATTTTTTCTCCAGAATGACGTAACAGATTACTAGATGAAATGTATCATTGCATTCAGCTGAGCTAGTCCTACAAGACATTGTGCCTGGTTTAAAGAGGTCCTCTCCCCTCCCCTGACATGTCTGTTTTAGTAACTACTCACATTCCCCATGTAACAATAATTCTGGAACATCTGTTCTTATGTCTCTATGTTCTGCCATTCCTTTATTATTCCCACTAGAAGTTATGAATGAATTGCTAGCAGTTTGCAATGAAGGTCCAGCTGGGTGTTACAAGCTGGGGGGGGTCCCTGCACTGGCAGCACTGATTCGATAATGTCAGACTGGTAACACCCAGCTTGACCAGTCACACACTGCTGGCACTTCATTCATAACATTTAGAAGGAATAATAGAGCACTGGCAAAACCTACAGTTACAAGAGCAGATGCTCCAGAATTATTACATGGAGGATGCAAGTAGTTCCTAAGGCCTCTTGCACACCACCGTATGGCTTTTTCAGTATTTTGCGGTCCGCAAAAAATACGGATGACGCCCGTGTACATTAAATTTTTTGCGGAATGGAACAGCTGGCCCCTAATAGAACAGTCCTATCCTTGTCCGTTATGCGGACAATAATCGCACATGTTCTATCTTTGAACGGAACGGAAAAACTGAAATACGGAAATGGATGGCAAATGGAGTACCTTCTGTTTTTTGCGGATCCATTGAAATTGAAACTGAGAAAAAAAAAAGAGGCCTAAAACAGACATGTCAGGAGAGGTGACGGATCCTCTTTAGCTTTTAATTTTCTGGAGACAGGAGAGGACCTCTCAGGGACTTATATTTACTGATGGGGGGGGGGGGGGGGGGGATGTCTTGATTTTAAACGGACATGAGCTTTGAGATTGCAGTTCATCCTACAAGTGTTAGGTCTCCTTTAAGAGTTTATAACTGGGACCTTTGTTTCGAGCCGCCTTAACTTACAAGGTAAAATTGAAGATCTCATCAGAATGAAAAATGTTCCTTTACCTTAATAATTTTTTCCCTGGTATCCTCTCCCCCCCCCCCCCCGTGCTTCCTGTTACACAAGTGTCTGTTGGGTTGTGTAGTCGTTTCACGCTTATTCTTCCCAGTTACGTTGCACAAGATGCACGGAGCGCTCGCCGCGCTATTCACAAGGTAGGGCTCTCACAGACGCCCACGCTTTCATTATCACTGACTCCTTCAGAAGTCTTACTGCAAATCTAGCGTCTGTCTTAAAACTTTAAAAAGGGGTTGTGCCACAATTGATGTAAAACATGAAAACTATACATCGTATAGTACACGGCAATACCTTTCTAACAAAGCCGGAACCAGCCCTGCACCTCGCATGGATCTAGAGATCTCCCCATTCATTGCTCCAATTTTTCTGCTAGATTTATGATACGACTGGGCGTGTCCTTTCGGCTGCAGCTCTTTCCTTGTAACTGCCACATCTTCTGGTTGCAGTTGAAAATTCAAACTGAGCACGTGCGACCGCCTCAGTGAGGTGGAAAAGAACAAACAGCAGGTGGCGCTATAGAGATACATTTTATTGAATAGCTCACTGGCTACACTACCTTTTTTATGACATGCAATTACAAAAGTATTCAGATCCAGGTGCTGGTTTGAAAAAGGTAAAAATTTTTTTTGTGGCACAACCCCTTTAAAAAGGGAAACTCCACACAAAAGGTCTCAATAAAACCTAAATATTCAGTGTCGGGGAGGACCAAGCCTCCCTAGATTCACCCGCAATGCAAGGGAGGCTCAACACCGTCAACGCCTGCCATCCCCCCGACACTGGATGTTTTCATCCGCACACTAGGAGAAGCAGCAGCGGCGGTGCGGGGACCAGGAGCGGCACGGGGAGTGGGGTAAGTATATTCAGTTTGGGGGGCCCGGCATATTGGAGGGCATTTTATAGGATTGGATAACTCCTTTAAAGGGGTATTCCCATCTCAGACAATGGGGGCATATCGCTAGGATATGCCCCCATTGTCTGATAGGTGCGGTTCCCACACCTACAACGAGAATGAAGCGGGGAGCGCTGTGGCTGGAGGACTCCGGTTTTCCCGGGGTCCGTCCACCACCAAGAGCTGCTCCCATAGAAGTGAATGGGAGCGCACCGCGAATGCGCGGCCCATGCTCCCATTCATTTCTATGGGGCAGGCGGCAATAGCCGAGCCAGCGCTCGGCTATTTTCAGCCGTCACACAGAAATGAATGGAGGGCGGCTGCGCATGCGCCCTCTGTTTATTTCCCCACTCCGTTCTTATTGTAGGTGCGTGTCCCAGGTCTGAAGTCAGGGCTGGAACTACACAGCGCCATCCATTGTGTAGTGGACAGAACTGGTAACTGCAGCGCTGCTCCCAATCACTTCAATGGATGGAGCTGTGTAGTTCTGGCATCAACTTCCAGCACTGGTACTACAAGGTAACAGCTGATCATCGGGGGTGGGAGTGTAGATCAAAATCCTGAACAACCCCTTCAAGATTACTTGGATGATCAAACTACAGCCTCGAACCTGAGAAGCAGTATCACAGAAGGGCAAGTTCCATGCGCCATAGGGGGAACTTACAGGACACCAGCACAATGCTGAGTGCAGCTTTGGATGTGACTACAGAATAAGACATGGTTTTTACAACAAAATAAGAGCAAAGCATTTTCCCAATTTCATAAAATTCTATGTAGATTTACCCTGTATAATATCCTAAAGTGGGACACCCAACAGGTTTATTTTCAATGGAAGTGGTAAGCGCTTAAAGGGGTTTTCTGGGAGTTCAATATTGAGGACCTATCCTTAGGACCGGGGGAATGCCGCAGCCTCTTCCAAGGATTGTGACGTCACGTTCATTGGTTGTAGGAGAAGAAGACCGGCACTCACTTGCTTGCCACATTATAACTTCATGAGACGCGTTTCGGCTATTAAAGCCGTTCTCGAAAGGCTGTAATAGCCGAAACGCGTCACATGAAGTTATAATGTGGCAATAAATATATAATCCTACTTCAAGCAAGTGAGTGCTGTTTTTTTCCCTTCTACAAGTTATCACGGAGTGCCTCGTCTAAGACGCGCACACCACGGAGTGCCGACTTACATTACCGTCACGTTCATTGGTCATGTGGCCTAGACGCAACTTAGTCCCATTCATGGACCCGGGCTGCAATACCAAGCACCACCACTATACAATCTACAGCAGTGGGTTTGGTACACTATGAGGAGGCCTCTTCAAACAGCTGATTGGCGGGGGGTGCCGGGAGTCGGACCCCCATTGATCAGATATTGATGACCTATCCTAAAAGGACAAGTTATCAATATTCTACTCCTAAAAAACTCGATTAAAAAGGGGCTCTCCAGAATTAGAAAAACATGGTCCATTTCAAACATAAACAGCGCCACCCCTGTCCATGGGTTGTGTCTGGGATTGCAGCTCATGTGAACGAGGCTGAGCTTGCAGTACCACACATACACAACCTGTGGATATGCGACACTGTTTTTGGAAAAAAGCAGCCATGTTTTTCTAAATTTGACCAAGCACCAAATTGCAGAATAGGATGGATTTACACTGACCAGATCTGAGCCTGTAAGAACCTATTTACATGGGCAAAGCACAGGTCAGTGATCATAAAACAAAAATTACGTTCCTTCCGTGTCGTTGCTTGCTCATTTCATAGCAATTTTCCCTCTGTATGGTGATGAACTATCGCTACTACGATCATTCATCCCCATAAGGATTTATAGTTCGAGGGCAGCACACACCGGTTTACACAGGTCGATGTTCTGCCCTCAGATGATGGTTTTAGGTGCTGCATGAAAGATGTGATCACCCAACAAACAAGCACCGTGTAAAAGGGCCTTAGTTTTGTAAGAGAACATACGGCACCCAAGTATGGCAGATGGCGGTCTTACCTTCTGCGAGTTCCTGGCTGTTGGCAAAAGATGGTTCCAAAAAGGTGCGGCCTTGGAATCTGTGCTTCTGCAGGACCCAAGGAGTGTCTGACAGCTCTCACTTCCTCTCCATCTTTTGCCAAGTCCTTCATCTTCAGAACAGGATTCATCCATCTCGGTGGAAGGAAGAAGCTTCCTCTTGACTGCCGTGTTACCACTTCCTGGGGAGCAGAGGCGGGCAAGCCCAGGAGGAGTCCTCGCTAATGAGCTGGGGTCTTCTCCATCGGCAGTCTGTGGCTTTTGATCTTGCATACAAGGAAGTGAGGTTTCCTTTGATGGGTCTTCAGATGACAGAACCCCGACAGAGTCGCCATTGGCACTGCTGTGACTGCCACCCAGGCTACCTGCCTCCAAGTTTTCGGTCAACGTCTCTGGATGTGCAATGTTGTGCAAAACATTATCAAGTATGTGCTGGTTGCTGGTGGACTCCTTATAAGTCCTAGGTTCAACGTAGACATTTGACCCATTGGTTTCAGAGAAAGTGGACAATTCAGCGGAGTTCCCCAGCTGTGCCTCTTTTGGGCTCCTGTTGTGCAAAGTGGTGCAAGGTGGAGGAGAAGGGGAGTCAGTCTTTCTGCAAGCATTTTTAGGGAGAGGCTGTGTGGTTAGTCGCCTGCCTTGAGGTTCCTTGGAAGGGAACGTCTCAACTCTGTGTTCAATGACTTTCAATCCGCTATGGGAAAAATGCTGAGCAGAACTGCACATAGGGATTTCTTCTGTAAGCAACCCATCCTCGAAAGTGTCTAGATCCTCCTCATCATCCTCATCAGCTAACGAGCAACTCAGATAGTCCGCATCAGACTGGTAATTGCCAGATGGACCCTCATTCTTATTGTGACCCCAGAAGGCTCTCCTCGGGCTCCTAGATGGCTCAGGAAGCTGCTCTGGTGGTCCCCTCTTCAAGGCTTGTCGGCAAATGGCTTTAGGCCCGGGGCCATCAGATGTTATGGACACGTGATAGACTTTTTGGAGTTTGTGCTCATTCTCAGGGTATTCCACCAGCACCCTGCAATCCTGAACAGCATTGAGAACCGCAGCCTGGCCTGGAGAGGTTAAGTCCGCAGATGTTGAGTGGCTGTTTTCTCCACCATCCTCCTCCTCCTCCTCCTCCTTGGGTGCTGGGTCCATCTGGATATGCCTCATGGGTCCAGCACAATGGAGCCTCCGAAGAGTTAGATAGACTGTGGAAATGGGCAACCCCTTGTGCAGCCTTACGTGTATAGATGGGGCCAGTGAAGAGCTTTCCTCCAGCGGCTTACACAAACCCCGGTGACTCCAGACGGCTCTGCATCTGACAAAAGACAGAAACATGCGTAATGTGCGGAAAACATCTGTAACGCCACGTCAGTTAAAGGGGATCTCAGGTTTTTTCACACTTCCATGGGGCCATATTGGAGGCACCCACAGTGCAGTAAGTATGCTTTATGGCAGCTGAAATGAATGGCGGTCAATTGACGCCTGGGACCTGCACATCCAGCTTTATAAGGGGGTATAAACATTAGACTGCTCAGACGCTTTACATAGCCGTCAGCTGAACGCCAAGCATGCATGTGGGGACGAGCTGCTCAGACACCTCAGGCGGCAGTTTAACTCCTCTGAGCACAGACAGCCCAGGCATGGTGAAATCCAATATGTCCGACCCTTCGCTCCTCTAACACCTGCCACTGGATGAGGCTGGGGTCACCTCCCCAGACACTCTGGCTGACACTCATTTGATGTGTATGGCCACCTTCAGGATCTTGCCTTATCTGGACCTCTGGCAGCAGCACAATAGAGCCGTCATTAAAGGGAGGGGGTCACCAGGCAATTCACTGATAAACCAGGCACCATGTACTGTAGGACCAGCTCAGCTGAATGTACCGATACCTTTCACTTAGCGATGCGTTGATCCATTCTGGATAAAAAGTCCTTGAACTGCACTGAGGGCGGCCCACGCCGGTCTGCGCACGCTTGCTCCTCCTGCTTCCTCTGCAAGCCCCTCCCTTTTCATCTTGATTGACAGGGTCAGGTCCCTGCATGGTCTTCTTACCTGGCCGCGTCAATCAAAAGGGAGTGGCTAGCAGAGGAAGCAGAAGGAGCAATGGTGCACAGGGTGACTTGGGCCCGCCCTCAGTGCACTTAACTGCACATTTGTATATGGATTAAAAGTACTTTCTATCCAGAATTAAGTAATGGATCATTACATTCAGCTGAGCTGGCCCTACCAGGCATTGTGAATGGTCTACATCAGGGAATTTCCCGGTGACAGATTACCTTTACCTAGTTCACCCTCTAATAATGTGAATCTTCTTACTGCCAAGAAAACAAGCCCATTGTGACTGCTCTCAACACCTAGCACTAAAAGTAGCACAAAGGAAAAGACCACCAAATAATAATAATAAATGGGGCTATCCAATGATTAATATAAAAAATGAAAACCAGACATCATACAGTACATGACAACCTCTTTCTAACAAAGCCAGAACCAGCCCTGTACCTCACATGGGTCCAGAGAGCTCCCCATTCATTGCTCCAATTACTGTGCTAGATTTATATTAATCTGGCAACTCGGGGGCGGGGGGGTTTATGTCCCCATCACAACTCATGGGGACATGTCCTTTCTGCTGCAGTTCTCTCCCTATCCCAGCTCAAGGGCCATGTCCTTTCTTCTACAGCGCGCTCTCCCTATCATGGCTAAGGGGAATGTCCTTTCTGCTGCAGCTCTCTCTATCATGGCTAAGGGGGGTGTCCTTTCTGCTGCAGCTCTCTCCCTATCACAGCTCAGGGGGTTTGTTCTTTCTGCTTCCTCTACATCCCTATCACAGCTCAGAGGCCGTATTCTTTCTGCCTGTCACAGCTCAGGTGCCTTGTCCTTTCTTCTGTAGCTCTTTTCCCATCACAGCTAGCTCAGCAGGACTGTCCTTTCCACTGCAGCTCTCTATCACAGCTCAGAGGACGTGTCCTTTCCGCTGCAGCTCTCTATCACAGCTCAGAGGACATGTCCTTTCTGCTGCAGCTCTCTATCACAGCTCAGAGGACGTGTCCTTTCCGCTGCAGCTCTCTATCACAGCTCAGAGGACATGTCCTTTCTGCTGCAGCTCTCTATCACAGCTCAGAGGACGTGTCCTTTCTGCTGCAGCTCTCTCCCTATCACATCTCAGAGAAAGGTGGGAGGGTACTTTTATGAAGCAGCTTTCTCCCTGTAACTGTCACAGAAGATCCAGCTGGTTGCATTTAAAGGATAGAGCTGAGCATGTGCGACCACCTTTAAAAATTCTCAGAAACAAAAATACCTAAAAATGACTTCCACTGTCTAGTGATGGCAACAAATTCTGGAAAATGTACCGATATTTATTTATTTTTACATTTTTGTCTGTGTTCCAGGTTCTTACCCCTGTGTGTCTCTGTGCCGCCCCTGGCAGGATGACCCCTCCTCTAAGGCAGCTAATACTCCAACCTGGCACATCTAGCTGGTGAGTGCGATCATCCTGGCATCTACAGCTTCGAGTGGCGCGCAGGACGGGAGCGATACTCCACAGCATCCCGGAGAGGAACCCCGCCTGGTACCAGCGCTTCGGCAATCCCAATCCAATTGCTGCAAAAAGATGGAGGGAAGCAGAAGATGATGAGCAATATACAAAATCCGTATATAAACAGACTACAATATCCCATCACAACGTATAGACATCGAGCTAAAATCAGAGCGCCAACCTGGAAGGGAAATTGTCTGAGCGCTAGACGTGGCGATGTGTCAGGCGGGGGGGTTGACGCACGGTCAGGCAAGGACAAGGCCTGGGGTCAGCACATTTGCTCAGCATTTTGTGGCAGTGAAAGGATTACCACTTAACCCTAACATTGCCAGGCACTAGTGGAGTTGAGTTACCGTGCAGTGCTCGGCAGCATTTCTGGGGGCTGGAGCAGGGTCCGTCATGCTGCGATCACCAGCCTCACATCACCCAGGGCCCGGGCAGCACACCTAACAAATACATCTGGGGAGGGGGGGATTAACAGGGATTTCTCCAGACCTTCACATAGGAGATTAGGAATTTGCAGGAGGCAGGAATGAAGAATATTCGGCATGTATGCAGGAGGCAGGCAGCCTCATTATCATCATCTGCAGGCTGCACAGGAGGAGACGCTCTGCAGCACGCCTGATAGAGAATTCCTAGCTCGTGAGATAACCACAGACAAGAAGCAGAAATAGCTTCATATAGAAAGAGAGACGGCGACACGCCCAGAGACTCTGCGGGTGTTACTCATTACATAGGAAGTGTCACCAGGGAGCCTCTCCGCACAATGGCACACGCAGTGGCGATGAAAAAGACCACTCTATAGGTTCATCAAAGCTGAGCCATTGAGGAAGTGCAAGCTCTTCAGGCAAGAAACTCAAAAGATAAACAAAGACTTAAATGGAAAGAAATATTTAAGTGTAAAAATCTTGTTTTAGTGCATAGGGTTCAGAGTGGCTTTATACTTAACTGCAGCAATGAGAAAAAAAAAAACCCAAAAAAAAAAAAAACCCAAAAAACCACAAAAAAAACAAACAAAAAAAAAAAACCTTACCTGTGATGTCCTGACGCAGCCTGTGTTATAGTCCAGAGAGGCATTTATAATGGTGGAAAC
Source organism: Bufo gargarizans (assembly GCF_014858855.1). Classification (NCBI taxonomy): domain Eukaryota; kingdom Metazoa; phylum Chordata; class Amphibia; order Anura; family Bufonidae; genus Bufo; species Bufo gargarizans. The sequence goes on along the minus strand of NC_058080.1, from coordinate 702,116,704 downwards.
AGTCAGCAAGTTTCAAGACACACCTCTAAAAGCAGCTCTGGAGTATACTACAGAATGTAACCCAGGATCAGTACACGATAAGTAATGTATGTACACAGTGACTTCACCAGCAGAATAGTGAGTGCAGCTCTGGGGTATAATACAGGATGTAACTTAGGATCAGTAGAGAATAAGTAATGTAATGTATGTACACAGTGACTCCACCTGCAGAATAGTGAGTGCAGCTCTGGAGTATAATACAGGATGTAACTCAGCATTAGTACAAGATAAGTAAGGCTAGGTTCACATGCGCTTCCATTTGTCTGTTTCAGTACTGTATAGGAACAGCAAAAAAAAACAAAAAAAAACCTGAAGCATCAGATGAGCATATGCTGGACACCAACTGCATCTAACAGACCCTTTGACTAGAATGGGCTTCGTCGGGTTTTGGTTATGGTTTCTGCCATTCTGCATGCAGCAGCAGTTTGTTCTGCTTTTTCCCCCAGAATCTGTGAAGGAGGCCCCCAACAGAACCTCCGCCACAGATGTAAATGTAGACTAGTACAAAGTGATTAACAGAAGGATATGGACCTGTTTAATACCCCACTGCTCCAGCACCTCCACTTCCATGGTCTCCACCAGACCTTGTTTACTTTGCTGCAGCAACGATGCGCCCATCTATCCATGTGACCGCTGGAGCCAAATCACTAGCCTCAGCAGTGTATGGAATGAGAATGCTGAGGTCAGCGATTGGCTGCAACGGCACAAAATAATTAAAGATTGTCAGAACGGAGGACTCTGACCCTCCGTAGCCTGACCTGACCTCCGTATTGAAACTTCACTGCCTGACCTGGCCTTGGACCTTCTACCATATAGCATGTACTTTTTTGCCTGACCCCTCGGTGGTCTGTTCTGGTGTCTGACACCAGTGGTTCAGCTGTTAACCCCACAGAGACTACTTCAGGAGGTAGCGGCCAGGTGGTCCCCCTGCAGCGAAGTCTATATCCCTGTATAGGGGTTAAAGGGTGAATAACAGGGGAATGCTAAAATAACACCCTTAGAATTAGCCCAAAGTCAAATCCGTTGGTTCCACACCCCCTGCCGTAACACAAACTGGAAAATTAGAGTTTAGCTTATACCTGCCTGGTTCAATGAGCAGAAGTATGTTGGGCAAAGGACTGCATCTGCTATATATAATGATTCCTGTAACAGTCAGAAGACCTAGCCAACCCCCCAACTGTGCGACATCACATGAAAGCCCCCAGTTATATACATGTAAATGCAGAGTAACATGCAGCTCAGGGACACCTATATATAGGGGTCAGGAATTGTTTAGTCATGGGCATGAGGCTAAATTCACATAGCAAGTGCACAAGAGACACAATTTCCTACAACCATATTCACACCATCCAGGGACGACAGTCTTAAAAAGTTAATAACAGATCACCTGCCATTTTTGTTATTTTGGAATCATGGTGCTTTGTGGGGACAACTGAGCTTCTACTATAGAATATAAAAATATCTTCAGAAGGAGCTCCATGTGAAGAATGGAAGCACTGATGAACCATCTAACATAAAGAAGGGAGGCTGGAAGCAGTATGGACCACCAGAGAACGAAGAATAGAAACTCTACTGAATAGTCCAACATAAGGTTAGAAGACTAGATGTTCTGGCTAAATGGTCCATCCACCACAGAGATGTAAGGGAAAAAACTTTGTCAAACAGACCAACCTAGATGTGAAAGATTGAGAGCTCTACTAAGCAGCCCAAAAAGAAGGGAGACAACTGGAAGCTCTACTGAATAGTTCAACATAGAGATGGAAGACCAGAAGCTCTACTGAATAGTTCAACATAGAGATGGAAGACGAGCAGATCTTCTGAATAGACCACCACAGAGATAGAGGGAAGTCCAGGAGCTCTACTGAAAAATCCAACATAGAGATGGAAGACCATAAGCTCTACTGTATAGTCGATGTACAAAGACTGGAAGTCCTTCAGTAGGACCCCATTGTAAGGAGGCAAGACTTGTAGTTCGGCAGGAGAGCTCAACAGACATGTAGAACCGAAGGCTTGTAGCTCTAAAGAAGTAAATAACTTGCTGTATTTGAGAATGTTTTGCAAATCAGAGGTTTTACTTGAAGCTCCTGGGCCCCAATGCAACGTGGCATTTCCTATATGACTGCAGGGACTTTAGGCCCCCAGGCATTAAGGCTTATGTGCAAAAATGACGATACACATTACATTAACTGGGTTGTCCCATCTTGGCAGAGATGGGAATAACCACAGTTAGTGCCAACTATGGGAGCTACGTAAACCGTGGAACGCTGTTCGCTCGGGTGTTTCCGTAACTACGTCCAAACCTGGCAGGCGCTTGCTGGGGTTATTTTCATGGCCAAGATGGGACAATCCCTTTAATGTCAACCAAACCCACCAATTTTGGTGGGACAATCAACCATCTAGTGTTTATGGGGAGGGGAGGCTGACTCACCCCTGACAGAAGATGAAATCCAATGACTTTTCCTTTTCTTCTCAGGAAGATAAGCTGCCAGAGATGGCTGGCAGAGACTTATTCCCTTCACTCTGTTCTGCCAATCATGCATGTGTTCTGAACAGAGAAAACATGTGTATAGGCGGGGGCAGGAGAGATACCAGTCAGCAGACAAGTATGTATGGCCAACTCGACTGCTTCCACTGCATCCCCTATAGCTACGCCCTGCCTGAAACCATCTGAATAGACGAATGTTCTGCATGAGAGCTTCAAGCAGAGACGAAGACCGACGCACAAAGAGTGCAGGAGAGGTCCAAATTCAGGCCCATCTTCCACCTCAAGTAATAGAGGAAAGACAAAGACATCAAAAGGGTGAGACAGATACCTAGACAGCATGAAACCCAAGTGTAGGAGTCGGCACAAATCAGGAACATTTAATCCCTTGATCAAGAAAGTACTAGTTTTCTCAATAAGGACCCACATGTATTCATATCCTAGGCGTAATCCTGCAGACGCTGGCCTGGCGCCTGGGCATGCCTAAGCTCAGAAGACGGGTGGGCAGGGATGCCAGCTCTGCTGTGCCGGCTCTTCCAGATAAGACAAAGGCTCAGAGCTTCCCCAACTTCATAATCGGATATTAACCCTTTCCTAGCGTCAGCTCTCCTGCTCACAGGACTCCATGAATCTGAAGTTTATGCATGAAACAAAACCTTATAGAACATTAAGGCCTCTTTCACACGGGCGTTGCGGGAAAAGGTACGGGTGCGTTGCAGGAACATGCGCGATTTTTCCGCGCGAGTGCAAAACATTGTAATGCGTTTTGCACGCGCGTGAGAAAAATCGGCATGTTTGGTACCCAAACTTCTTCACAGAAGTTTGGGTTTGGGATCGGTGTTCTGTAGATTGTATTATTTTCCCTTATAACCTGGTTATAAGGGAAAATAACAGCATTCTGAATACAAAGTAGAGCTTGCTGCAAATTTCACGCAACGCACAAGTGATGCGTGAAAATCACCGCTCGTGTGCACAGCCCCAGAGAAATGAATGGGTCCTGATTCAGTGCGGGTGCAATGCGTTCACCTCACGCATTGCACCCGCACGGAAAACTCGCCTGTGTGAAAGGGGCCTAAGGGTTAAACAGCTAAAAGGTCCATTAGGCGATCACTAGGAGCGATTGTCCTGCTAACGATTTTCTGGAGATTGCAATATCGTCTGTATTCATTGCTAGGAATGAATCAAAATTCAACAACCAATAGTGGTTGTTGAATTTTGATTTAAAGGGAACCTGTCACGGTGATTTTGTGTATAGAGCTGAGAACATGGGTTGCTAGATGGCTGCTAGCACATCCGCAATATCCAGTCCCCATAGCTCTGTGTGCTTTTATTGTGTAAAAAAAAAAAAAAAAAAAAAACATCTCAGGGACAGGACTCCTCTCAGATTAATTTGCATATGTATCAAATTGTTTTTTTTTACACATCAAAAGCACACAGAGCTATGGGGAATGGTAGAACAGTTTAACCAAACATTAAAAAAATATGTTGAAAAAGGTAGTGTCTAAAGATGGGAAAAACTGGGACCTCCTTCTACCCTATCTCATGTTCGCAGTGTGAGAGGTACCCCAGGCCTCTACTGGGTTCTCACCCTTCAAACTGCTATATGGCAGACACCCTCGCGGTCTCTTGGATGTGGCCAAGGAGGCGTGGGAATAACAACCCACTCCACATAAAAGAAGTGTCATTAAGTACGTTACCCAGATGCAAGATCAGATAGAGACAGTGTTGCCTTTTGTTAGGGAGCATATGGAGGCAGCTCAGAGAGCCCAGTGTCGGTTCTATAATCAGCAAACTCGGGTCCGGAACTTTAACCCGGGTAATCGTGTTTTGGTTCTGGTGCTGACCGTTGGCAGCAAGTTCCTGGCTAGTTGGTAGGGGCCCTACGAGGTACTTGAGAAAATTGGAGATGTAAACTACAAGGTACACCAGCCAGGGCGGCAAAAGCCGGAGCAGGTTTACCATGTGAATTCACTCAAACCGTGGAAAGATAGGGAAACCTGTACAGAAGACAGCCCGCGGCCGGGTTTCCTAGGAGAAGAGGTACCGGCCCCTCTGTCTGATGCAAGAAAGGCGGCTGCCACAGTAAAAATTGCTGACAGCCTCTCCTCTAAAAAGACTCAGGAGGCCAGGGAGTTCGTTAGTCAGAACACGGATGTGTTCTCGGACCTCCCTGGACGCACTTCCATAATCCAGCACAACATTGTCACTGAGACTCAGGCAAAAGTCCGATTAAAACCATACCATACCAGCCATATCGAAAGGAGGTGCAGCTAATGTTGCAGCTAGACATTATTGAGTAGTCAAGAAGTGAGTGGGCCAGTCCTATAGTATTGATACCCAAGCCAGACGGGACGTTGCGGTTTTGTAATGACTTTCGAAAACTTAACAAGGTTTCCAAATTCGATGCGTATCCCATGCCCCGAGTTGATGAGCTCATCGAGAGGTTAGGACAAGCCCAGTATTTTTCTGTTTTGGACCTCACGAAAGGGTACTGGCAGGTGCCCTTAACGGAGGCTGCCAAAGAGAAAACTGCCTTCCTCACACCTGTCACAGGTTAAGGGGAAGAAAAAACACAAAATACACACCACAACGAATAGACAATCTAGGCCTCAAAAGCTAAGGAAGAGGGATGGTGACCTCCTAGTAATCCCTAGGGCTTTCCCTAACTCCTGCCAGTATGAGCAGATCCTGATGGTGGAAATACTCATACACCAGATACCTAAAGCCCTGCTAAAACTGACTAGCCCTATGATAGCTAGCAGGGGATAAGACAGCAACTCCAAGCAGAAACTATCAACCGCTTGGTCATCAGTGTGAGACGGATCTAAATAGAGCCTCATCACTGATAACGAGCGACACCTGAGGAGAAGTGAGATCCTGCCAAACAACAACATACATAGAGGATAACAGAGAGACCTGACAGATAGCCTCACGTGCAGCAAGTCTATCCGATCTTCTCACCTCTCTCACAGGAAGGACCATGACAATAACCTGCCTTCTAGGGGTGGCCTCCAGACACCCAGGACCGACTATCAGGATTCCCCGTGTGAAAGGCCCTCACAAGGCGACTGGCATTCACGTTGGTTGCAGAAACCCACATTCTTTCCTCTGGACCGTAACCCTTCCAGTGCACGAGGTACTGAAGAGATCCACGAAGAATATGTGAGTTTACTATGCTGGCAATCTGAAACTCAAGATTACCATCCACCATGACAGGAGGTGGTGGTAGGGAGGACAGTTCAGCAGGTTCAACATATCTTTTCCGCAATGACTTGTGAAACACATTATTAATCTTCAAAGCCTGCAGAAGCTCAAGACGAAAAGCAACCGGATTAAAAATAGCAGAGATCTTGTATGGCCCAATAAACCTTGGCCCCAAATTCCAAGAGGGTACTTTGAACTTAAGGTTTCTTGTGGACAGCCACACAGAATCACCCACTCTCAGGTCCGGACCACTCACACGTCTCTTGTCAGCCATACGTTTATACTTTTTACCCATTTTATTTAAATTGTTTTGAATCTTCCGCCAAATAGATAGACAAACGAAGAGGAGAATCTTTCCTCTTCAGGTATACCAGACGTCTCAGAACCATAAAATGTGCCAAACTGCGGATGAAACCCATATGCACCAAAAAACGGCGACTTATCAGTGGACTCCTGTCTAAGGTTATTTATGGCAAACTCAGCCAACGACAAAAATGAAGACCATTCCTCTTGATTCTCAGAGACAAAACATCTCAAATAAGTCTCCAGATTCTGGTTAGTGCGCTCAGTCTGCCGGTTCGACTGAGGATGAAAGGCCGAAGAGAAGTACAATTGGACCCCCAGACCAGTACAGAACGCCTTCCAGAATCTGGAAACAAATTGAGTCCCTCTATCAGACACCACATCAGAGGGAATGCCGTGTAGTTTCACAATGTTGTTATCGACAAACACTTGAGAAAGAGTTTTGGCATTAGGTAAACCTGACAAAGGTATAAAGTGAGCCATCTTGCTGAAGCGGTCAACAACCACCAGAATCACAGTTGTTCCAAAAGAAAGGCAAATCTGTGATAAAGTCCATGGACAAATGAGTCCAGGGTCGGGATGGGATAGACGAGGGAAGTAGAGATCCTGAAGGCAGAGTATGAGCACGTGCGCAAGTCTCACAAGTTGCCACATAGCCCTCAACACATTTACGCAACCCTGGCCACCAGAATCTTCGAGAAATGAGATCCACAATGGATCTGCTCCCAGGGTGTCACGTAAGAACAGTATCGTGATGTTCCTAAAACACCCTGTGTCATAGTTCCGAAGGGACAAACAACTTCTCCGGAGGACAGGAATCGGGTGTCTCTCCCTGGGCCTCCAAAACCTCTGCCTCAAGTTCAGGATAAAGGGCGGATACAACCACCCCATCAGCCAATATCGGAGCAGGATCCCCCCGGGAAAGCTACACGACAAGGCATGCACCTGACGTTTTTAATCCCAGGACGATAAGTGACAATGAAATTAAATCTAGTAACAAACAACGACCATCTGGCCTGCCTTGGGTTCAGACGTTTAGCCGACTCCAGGTACGCCAGATTTTTTTATATCAGTATTTACCGTAACGGGATGAATCGCTCCTTCCAACCAATGATGCCACTCTTCAAAAGCCAATTTAATAGCCAGCAACTCTCTATTACCCACATCATAATTTTTCTTGGCAGAAGATATTTTTTTTTTTTTGAGAAAAAAAAAGCACAAGGGCGCCATTTGCTAGGAAAAGAACCCTGCGACAAGACTGCTCCAACCCATACCTCTGATGCGTCAACTTCCACAATAAATGGTTGAGACACATCCTGTTGCACCAGAATAGGACCAGAAGCAAAAAACATTATTTTAATCGCTGAAAAAGCATGCAATGCTTCTTCAGACCAGACTGAGAAATCCATTCCTTTCTTAGTCATATCAGTTACGGTAATTCAGTTGAGTAATTAAAGATAAATTTACGGTAGTAGTTGGTGAACCCCAAAAATCCCATGAGTGCCTTCAGACCTTCGGGTCGATCCCAGTCCAACACAGCACAGACTTTTTCCGGTTCCATATGAAAACCAGAAGATGAGAGTAGGTACCCCAGGAATTGCACTTCTGGGACCGCAAATACACACTTCTCCATTTTGGCATACAATTAATTATCTTCTGGGATCTGTAAGACCTGTCTCACGTGATCCTTATGCGCCTCCATATCAGGGGAATAAATTAAAATATCATACAGATAAACCACCACAAAGCTGCCCACCAGATGATGAAAGATGTCATTGATGAAGTGTTGAAAAAACGCAGAGCATTGGACAAACCAAAAGGCATGACCAGATTCTCAAAATGACCTTTAGGAGTATTAAAGGCCATTTTCCATTCGTCCCCTTCCTTGACTCTTATCAGATTATATGCCCCCCTCAAATCCAACTTAGAGAACACCTTGGCGCCGACAATCTGATTGAATAAATCGGGGATCAAAGGAAGGAGATAGGGATCACGGATAGTGATGCGATTAAGTCCAAACATGGCCTAAGAGTTCCATCCTTTTTCTAACAAAGAACCCTGCCGCCATTGGCGATTCGGATGGTCTAATATGACCTTTAGCCAAACTCTCGGTGATATACTCTTGCATGGCTACTCTTTCGGGTTCAGAAAGATTATACAACCGAGACTTTGGCAATCTAGCTCCGGGAAGAAGGTTGACGGGGCAATCATACTCCCGATGAGGAGGCAACTCCTGGTCTCCACCCTTAGAGAATACCTCAGAAAAATCTGAAAGGAAAGGATGTAACATTTTAGTAGTTACAACAGAAACCGACGTGCTAAGACAAATGTCAAGGCAGAAATCACTCCAAACGAGAATCTGTCTCGCTTGCCAATCGATTAGGGCTGTAACGATTAATGAAAGTTATCGAAAATATTTGATAACGGGATTCGTTGTCAACGAATCCCGTTACCGAAAAATCGGCCGATTGGTTGCTATGCGGGGCGGGAGCGGGCGGTCAGGGTCCTTAACCAGCAGTAACTTTTACTTCAACTTTAAATCAGAGCATCTTTACTAACTTACAATGAAGCTCCGATAATAGGCAGAGCGGGCGGCGGCATTACGTCACTTACTCACATGATGCGCCTGCTCCACCTGCTTCATTCATAAAATGGGCGGAGCAGGCGCGTCACGTGAGTGACGTGACGCCGCCGCCTGCTCTGCCTGTTACTGGAGCTTCATTGTATTTGTAAGGTAATAAAGATCATAGAGCTGATTTAAAAGTTCAAGTAAAAGTTACTGCCAGTTAAGGAATAGTCTGAATACTGATGTGGCCGGTGTATTGGGAGATCTGTGGATGGCACTGTTATGGGGGATATCTGTGGATGACACATATAGCATACGATGCTATATAGTGTCCTCCACAGATCCCCCTCCCCATAACAGTGCCATCCACAGATCCCCTCCCCATAACAGTGCCATCCACAGATCCCCTCCCCATAACAGTGCCATCCACAGATCCCCTCCCCATAACAGTGCCATCCACAGATCCCCTCCCCATAACAGTGCCATCCACAGATCCCCCCTCCCATAACAGTGCCATCCACAGATCCCCTCCCCATAACAGTGCCATCCACAGATCCCCCCTCCCCATAACAGTGCCATCCACAGATCCCCCCCTCCCCATAACAGTGCCATCCACAGATCCCCCCCTCCCCATAACAGTGCCATCCACAGATCCCCCCCTCCCCATAACAGTGCCATCCACAGATCCCCCCTCCCCATAACAGTGCCATCCATAGATCCCCCTCCCCATAACAGTGCAATCCACAGATCCCCCTCCCCATAACAGTGCAATCCACAGATCCCCCCCTCCCCATAACAGTGCAATCCACAGATCCCCCCTCCCCATAACAGTGCAATCCACAGATCCCCCCTCCCCATAACAGTGCAATCCACAGATCCCCCCTCCCCATAACAGTGCAATCCACAGATCCCCCCCTCCCCATAACAGTGCAATCCACAGATCCCCCTCCCCATAACAGTGCAATCCACAGATCCCCCCTCCCCATAACAGTGCAATCCACAGATCCCCCCCTCCCCATAACAGTGCAATCCACAGATCCCCCCTCCCCATAACAGTGCAATCCACAGATCCCCCCTCCCCATAACAGTGCAATCCACAGATCCCCCCTCCCCATAACAGTGCAATCCACAGATCCCCCCTCCCCATAACAGTGCCATCCACAGATCCCCCCTCCCCATAACAGTGCCATCCACAGATCCCCCTCCCCATAACAGTGCCATCCACAGATCCCCCTCCCCAAAACAGTGCCATCCACAGATCCCCCTCCCCATAACAGTGCAATCCACAGATCCCCCCTCCCCATAACAGTGCAATCCACAGATCCCCCATAACTTGTCTTTTTTTACATTGTAATGCAAAATTTTAATAATTATGTTACTCCTAAATTTGTTTTAATGTGGCCTTTGAACATAATTTTTCAAGTAAAATCATATAAACCCCCTTTTTTTTTGTCATTTTGGTGTTTTTTTCCCGATTAATCTATGAAATTATCGACAACTAATCGATTATTCAAATAATCGTTAGCTGCAGCCCTACAATCGATAGTAGGGCTTATGTATGGTTAACCATGGTAAACCTAACACCAGAGGAGCAGGCAAACCCTCCAGCACAAAACATGAAATGGATTCAATATGAGAATCTCCCACCTTTAAGCTAATGTCCTGCACCATTTGAGACACTTGAGAGAGAGGGGCGGAATCACAGAAATATTTTTGTCTAATGCGCATGTTCTCAAACCATGCATACGGACAAACTGGCCATCCACTAAGTTAACCCCTGCCCCACTGACAAATACTTCCATTTCCACTGTTTGAGTCTAGCGCCACCTTGGCAGGTAGGAGAAATCGGGTATTACTGGTAAAAGACTAAAGTACATTCGCAATTTCCCTATCCACAAGAGGACTAGCCACATTAGGACTTTTTTTTTTCTTTTCACCTTGATGTTTAACATAAGGACATAAGTTAACAAAATGTCCTCCTTGACCACAGAAAAAGCAAAGTCTTTTCTTAAGGCCCCATGCACACGGCCGTGTTTCACAGCCGTGTGCGGGCCATGGAACCGCGGCCTGGATCCCTCCTGAGAGCAGGAGCACACGGCGTCACTGGTTGCTATGACGCCGTGCGCTCCCTGCTGCCGCCGCAATACAGTAATACACTGGTATGATCTATACCAGTGTATTACTGTACTGTGCCGGCAGCAGGGAGCGCACGGCGTCATAGCAACCAGTGACGCCGTGCGCTCCTGCTCTCAGGAGGGATCCAGGCCGCGGTTCCATGGCCCGCACACGGCTGTGAAACACGGCCGTGTGCATGGGGCCTTACCCTAAAGTTTTTATCACCTGGTCCAGGTGTGACCTGACCCAATTGCATTGGCTCATCACCAGACACGAGCTCGAGTGTCTCTTTACCCAGAGTGTGAGAAGAGACCGCTTCCCTGTATGATAATACGTCCCGAGCGAGAGGCACTTTAGATCTCTCTCTCTCAGGCGTCTATCAATATGCACCGCCAGAGACATTGCCGCCTCCAATGACTCTGGATTTGCGTGAAATGCCAAGGCGTCCTTGAGGTTCTCAGACAGTCCTTGACAAAATTGACTACGGAGAGCTGGGTCATTTCACTCCGTATCAGTTGCCCACCTACTAAATTCAGAGCAATAGGACTCAACTGAACGCTGTCCCTGTCGCAAGCAATGCAATTTAGATTAGGCCAGGGAAACCCGATCTGGGTCATTGTAGATAAGTCCCAGAGCTCTGAAAAATTCATCTACCGACCGGAGGGGGATTGTGAACCAGTCGGCAAAGAGAACGCCCAAGACTGAGCGTCTCCTTTCAGCAACGAAATAATAATCCCCACTCTCCGACTCTCGTCCCCAGAAGAGCTAGGACACAGTCTGAAATATAATTTGCACGATTACCTGAACCGAACAAAGTTGTCACTTCCCCCGGAAAACTTATCCAGGAGAGCAACCTTCGGTTCAGGGCAGGCCTGGTTCCCGCTGCCGGAACCCACCGCCGTCTGTGATCTCTGAAACAGCCGTGCGGAGATCAGCCACCTCCAAAGACAGCCCCTGCATACGATCGATCAGTGCAGAAACTGTATCCATAGCTGCACTGATAAAACAAAGGATAACGGTTTAGGCGGTTGATAATGTCACAGGTTAAGGCTACATGCACACAAACATTGTTTGTTTCTGTGTCCGTCCCGTTGTTTTTGTGGATAGGATACGGACCCATTCATTTCAATGGGTCTGCAAAAAATGCGGACAGCTCACCGTGTGCTGTCCGCATCAGTATGTCCGTTCTGTAGCCCCGCAAAAAAAAAAAAAAAAATACATGTCTTATTCTTGTCCGTTTTAGTCATTGTTACAATGTATCCGTAAAAAAAAAAAGGAAGAAGGATGGCATCAGTTTTTTTTTTTTTTTTGCGTAACCGCAATTTGCAGACCGCAAAACACATACTGTCGTGTGCATGTAGCCTAAGGGGAAGGGAAACCACAAAAAACACGCCACAACGAATAGACAACAATCTAGGCCTCAAAAGCTAAGGAAGAGTAATGGTGACCTCCTAGTAATCCCTAGGCCTTTCCCTTAGGCCCCTTTCACACGGGCGAGTTTTCCGTGCGGGTGCGATGCGTGCGGTGAACGCATTGCACCCGCACTGAATCCTGACCCATTCATTTCTATGGGGCTGTGCACACGAGCGGTGATTTTCACGCATCACTTATGCGTTGCGTGAAAATCGCAGCATGCTCCTCTTTGTGCGTTTTTCACGTAATGCAGGCCCTATAGAAATGAATGGGGTTGCGTGAAAATCGCATGCATCCGCAAGCAAGTGCGGATGCGGTGCGATTTTCACGCATGGGTTCTAGGTGACAGTCTATTCACTGTATTATTTTCCCTTATAACATGGTTATAAGGGAAAATAATAGCATTCTGACTACAGAATGCTTAGTATAATAGTGCTGGAAGGGTTAAAAATAATAAAAAAGTTAACTCACCTTCTCCTCCTGTTCGCGTAGAGGCCGGTCTGTTCTTTAGCTGTGGCTGAAGGACCTTTGATGACGTCAGATCACATGCTCCATCACCATGGTGATGGACCATGTGATCTGACGTCACCTCAGGTCATTCAGTCCACAGCTAAAGAACAGACCGGGATCTACACGATCATGGGGATAAGGTGAGTTAACTTTTTTATTATTTTTAACCCTTCCAGCACTATTATACTAAGCATTCTGTAGTCAGAATGCTATTATTTTCCCTTATAACCATGTTATAAGGGAAAATAATACAATCTTCAGAACATCAATCCCAAGCCCGAACTTCTGTGAAGAAGTTCGGGTCTGGGTACCAAACATGCGTGATTTTTCTCACGCGAGTGCAAAACGCATGACAATGTTTTGCACTCGCGCGGAAAAATCGCGCATTTTCCCGCAACGCACCCGCCTCTTATCCGGGCAAAAAACATGACGCCCGTGTGAAAGAGGCCTAACTCCTGTCAGTGTGAGCAGATCCTGATGGTTGAAATACTCATACACCGGATACCTAAAGCCCTGCTAAAACTGACGAGCTCTAGGATAGGTAGCAGGGAATGAGACAGCTGGTTCCTTCTGGAATGAAGGAATCTGCGTCTCCCTGAGGCCTAGAAACAACACACACCAGATAAAAAGTGAAGGCAACAAGTACTTAACTTAGAGATGTATGGAGAAGCAGGAGATCCAAGACAAACCAGCACTAGCAACTCCAAGCAGAAACTATCAACCAGATAGGTTATCAGTGTGAGATAAATCTAAATAGAGCCTTATCACTGATAACGAGCGGCACCTGAGGAGAGGCGAGATCCTGCCAAACAACAACATACACAGAGGAAACCAGAGAGACCTGACAGATAGCCTCATGTGCAGCAAGTCTGTCTGATCTTCTCACCTCTTTCACAGGAGGGACAGTGACAATGCCTAAGGGGCTGTGTCAATATAAGGTCTTACCTTTGGGTCTGCATGGCGCCCCCGCCACTTTTCAGCGACTAATGGACATTGTGCTTCGTCCACATCGTCGGTATGCTTTGGCTTGCCTGGACAATATTGTCATCCACAGTACCGACTGAGAAAGTCACCTACCCAAAGTGCAGGCTGTAGTGGACTCCCTTCAGAAAGCTGGCCTAACCGCTAACCCCAAAAAATGTGTGATAGGGTTAGAAGAGACTAAGTACCTGGGGTATGTCATTGGGCGAGGAGTCATCAAACCCCAAGAGAACAAAATAGAGGCGTTACGGAATTTGCCTGACCTGTCACCACTATGCAAATAAAGTAATTCCTGGGAATGGTGGGCTATTACATGAGGTTTGTTCCCGACTTTGCTACTCTAGCCGTGCCTTTGTTGAGGCCCTTGAAGGGACGAAAATCAGTGATGGTTCGCTGGGATGATCGGGCGGAAGAGGCTTTTGCCGCTTTGAAGTCGGCCTTGTGTGGGTCACCGGTTTTGGCAACAAGAGGGAGTTTGTGGTACAAATGGATGCCTCCGAAGTAGGCCTCGGTGCTGTACTGTCTCAGGAAGTCAACGGAGAGGAGCATCCAGTTGTCTTCCTAAGCCAGAAGCTCACCCCAGCCGAAACCAGGTACAGTATAGCGAAGAGAGAGTGCCTGGCTATCAAGTGGGCACTCGAGCCAGGGGAGGTCAAATACCGGACCGGAGTTTAAGTGCAGGTCCGGGTTTTGGCAGCACCTGGCTGTCCTTAAATAGGCAGCTGGGCTCAGCAGACATGTCTCTGTTTTTGGGATCTGAGGCTTGGTGCCGTGCTGAGAGCTGCATTCTGGGGAAACAGGCCCCCTAAAGCCTGCTGTGGACTACTGGAGGCAGAACTGCCAGCAAGGTGACTTGTGTTATATGAACTTTCCATTGTGTGTTAACACCAAGACTGCAAAGTTACGTACGGTTTTGTGCAATTGCCTCAAGTGTGAATAAACACTGACGTTTTAAGTTAAGAACTTGTATTTTGCCTCTGCACTGTGCCCGCTTATCGTATCTACCAGAGCGAAACCCCGCAAGGGTTAAAAAAAAGAAACTCACCTTATCCACTTGATCATGCTGCCGTTCTCGTCTTCTTTCTTCTTCTTGCAGGACCTGCAAAAGGACCTGCGCTGACGTCATCACGCTCCTGGTGAGCGTGATGACGTCAGCGCAGGTCCTTTTGCAGGTCCTGCAAGAAGAAGAAGAAAAAAGAAGACGATAACGGCTGCGCGATTAAGTGGATAAGGTGATTCATTTTTTTTTACCCTCAATAGACATTTTACTATTAAAGAATGCTATTATTTTCCATTATAACCATGTAAATGGACTTTAATGGGGTCCCGGGGCTCATCCCTATTTATTATCATCTCCCTAGCAACCATCCGTGAAAAATCGCATTGCATCCGCACTTGCTTGCGGACTGCCATGTGATTTTCACGCAGCCCCATTCACTTCTATGGGGCCTGCGTTGCGTGAAAAACATCGCTCATGTGCACAGCCCCATTTAAATTAATGGGTCCGGATTCAGTGCGGGTGCAATGCGTTCACGTCACGCATTGCACCCGCGCGAAAACCCACCCGTGTGAAAGGGGCCTTTTACTGTGTAGGGACCCTTCCCCACCCAAACTGTTAACATCCATCTGGACCTTTATTGCAAACCGCTAGTAATTTATTCAAAACTTCCAGTAGGAATAATAATGGCACATCATAGAGTCATAAGAACAGATGCTCCAGAACGGTTATTACATGGGGGATGCAAGTAGTTACTAAAACGGTCACGTCAGGAAAGGCGACAGCTCCTCTTCAATGCAAATCTGGCAACCTTGGACTTCTGCCACAGATGCTGCGGCTCAGTTTTCTTGAGTGTGACCATACACCTATGCAGAGACCGGATCCTCCCAGACCAAGATGGGGTTTTTTCTGAGCCGCTTTCCACTCTGGCTAAGGCCGGGATCTAGGACACAGAGTTTGGGTCAGTGAAACCCATTGTCGGGCTGTGACACATGTGATTAAGGCCTCGTGCTCAAGACCATATGTATTTTGCGTTCTGTAAATTGCGAATCTGCAAAATATGGACACCGTCCCTGTTGCATCTGGATTTTCTGGAGACAGATTGATTTCTACGGGTCTGTATTTTGGGTCCAAGTATAGGAGATGTTCTACCATCCGTATGTCCATTTCGCAAAAAGGTAGAATATGTCCGCAATATGTGGAACACGGACTCATTGAAGTTAATGGGTCCACAAATTGCCCATTCGCAAAACATGGATACCAGCCGTGTGCATTCCGCATTTTGCGGAACAGAGGGGTCAGCCTCTAATAGAACAATCCCATGATAGGACATGTCCTATTTTTGGCGGAACGACCATATGGACAAGAAATGTACAGTCAAATGCACAAAACAAAACGGAACGGACACGGAAACGAAATACGTTTGTGTGCATGAGCCCTAACATAAAGGGATTCTGATAAAGGGAACCTCTAGAGCAGTGTTTCCAGACCAGCGTGCCTTCAGCTGTTACAAAACTACAACTCCCAGCATGCCCAGACAGCCTTTGGCTGTGCGGGCATGCTAGGAGTTGTAGTTTTGCAACAGCTGGAGGCACGCTGGATGGGAAACACTGCTCTAGAGGTCCCTAATAGGACATTCGCGAGTCGGTTTCCTGAACCAGACACCGGCCGTAGAGATCCACACGTGTCCCAAACCACAACATCATTTCACAGCCTGAGAGACCAGCACGTTCCAACCTGTGACCCTGCTGCAAGACTACAACTCTCAGCATGCCCAACAGACTCTTGCTTGGAGCTGTAGTTTTGCAACAGTTCTTTTTACAGGATGGAAACCACAGCTATAGAAGACAACCATGAAAAGTCCTGCGTGCTCGGGGAACCCATTTGTAGACATAGTCCATACTGCCCCCCCAAGCCTCCAATCGGTGGTCCTTGTTTTCTATCACTGTGACACTAAATCTCATCTTAGTCCTTTAAAGGACTAAAAAATACATCTGTTTTCTTCCAGAAACGGCGCCACCCTTGTCCATAGGTTGCGTCTGGTATTGCAGCTTAGCACTTATGAAGTGAACGGGCCCGAGCAGCGATTTCACACAAAACCTGTGATAGGCGGCTGTTCGTGGAAAAAAGCAGCCGCGTTTTTCTAATTCTGTACAACCCCTTTAAATATAAAAAACGCTCTAAAAATGCCCTATTTGCCCCCACAGCTAACAATCAGAGGATGGACACGGAGGCACTACTGTGGCGAGATGCACCTCAGCGGTAAGGGGGTCATGCCACTCACCATACAGGGCGTAACGGGTGGTTGTTTTTTTTTGGGGGGGGGGGGGGATTGGGTGTTTCTAAATAAAACCCTCATGCAGTCTGATCACTGCACAAGCAGGGAGGAGGCTCAGAGGATCCCTCATATTAAACGGATGACGTTATCCCAAGCTGGCTGTCAATAAGGTGTGGGCCGTTTAAATTAACCCTACCCGTGACTAAAGCCAATGATGCACATTACACCGTCGTGCGTCAGGATAATTATATGCCGTCCCCTCACGCAGTCACAGTGGATTCATCTCCTATAGGCGAGTCAGGGGCGTCCATGTAAAAAGAGAAATCGGAGTGACAACCTGTATATTGGGCCCAGACAAGTATACAGGCAAATCCAGCCTCACCCCCAATCATTAAAGGGGCTAGCCCATGATTAATATAAAAAATGAAAATCAGACGCATGGCATGGCAACCTCTTGAACCAGCCCTGTACCTCATACAGATCCAGAGATCTCCCCATTGATTGCTCTGCTAGATTTATTTCAAGCTGTCAGCTTAGGGGGCGTGTCCTTGCTTAGGGGTGGCGTGCCCTTTCTGCTGCAGCTGGTGGCAGATGAAGGATGGAACTGAGCATGTGCGGCCATCTCAGTGAGCAGGACAGAGAAATTCGAAAAAGAGAAAACAGCAGGTGGCGCTATACAGGTAGATTTCATTGCATACATTTTTAATGACATGCAATAATAAAAATATTTCAGATCCAGGTGCTGGTTTGAAAACTGTAGAAGATTTTTCATGGGACAACCCCTTTAAGCATTTTAGTCATCTTAGAGAGAGACGCTTTTATGGAAACAGCGCCCACAACGGTCCACAGGCTGCTTCCAGTGAAGCAAATGGGAATCCGCTGCAGTACCACACACAACCTGTGGACAGGCGTGGCGCTGTTGTTGGAAGAAAGCAGTCCTGTTTTTATAATTGTGGACAGAAGCAAATTCTCACAGCTCTGAAGCACTGGAATACCTACCATGGAGGCAGAACACGCAACTGGTATGGAGTCTTGGGGGAAGAGGGGTCCGCACGAAGCCCCTTCTTCTCTTCCTGACATAAATCCATTGCCTTTTCCTAGGGGAAGCTCAGGGCAAAGACTTTTTTTTTCTTTATTTATTTTTTAAAACACAGCTGCCATTGCATTCAGCAGTAACTGCATTAATTCCTATGCTCGATGCTCCCCCCTACTGGTGGCAGCAGGAAAATGCAGTGAACTTATTTCTGGAAGTAAATATGGAGCTCGGTGCCCTGGCTCTCTATCAGTCACGAGGTCTGTAGGTAGGTACCCCTGAACACCAAAGCTATGAGAATTATTTGCTTCTGTCCACAGTTATAAAAACATGGCCGATTTCTTCCAGAAACAGCGCCACGCCTGTCCACAGGTTATGCGTGGTATTGCAGTGTACATTTAAAATACATTGAGTGAGTGGGTGACAGAGCGCTATTTATTTATTTATTTTTTTCAATAAAAATTTTTAATTCTGCAAAGATCTCACTGGGGTGGAAGAACTGCCCAGACTCATTTTTGCTATGGAGCAATGTACACCCCCCCACCCCACCCCTGCGCCTATATGATAGCATGATGGTTATTGCCCGCAGTGTCCTCTGGTCCCCATCGCGCTATACCGTACAGGACGACCGCCTCCCTGTGCTTGAGATCAGTTAACGCGTTTCAGCATTTCCAGGCTCCTTGTATTATATTTACTAAGGAGGAACCATCTCACATCGAGTCACATGAAAACCTGTGCACTATAGCGCTGCGCAGCGCAGCGACACACAATCCACTGTTAACACGTCGCTGTCCCTATTATTCGAAGTATCAGCGAGAAAATCTCCCGACCATCATTTATCGTACAAGCTGGATGTAGGTTTTACATTTTTCACAGGTGAAATAACGTGTATGAGTCCGGTGTATTCATGAGAAGAGCGTCCCGTCCCCCCCTCCCTGAAGAAACTGACACAGCAGCCAGTCACCTTCACAGGAGGCAGGAGAGGGGGGGGGGGCAGCGCATGATTAGGGCCTCTTTCACACGACCGTATGGCTTTTTCAGTGTTTCGCGGGCCGTTTTTTTCCAGATCCGTTGTTCCGGCTTTTGTTTCCGTTTCGGTTCCGTTTTTCCATATGGCATATACAGTAATTACATAGAAAAAATTGGGCTGGGCATAACATTTTCAATATATGGTTCTGCAAAAAAAAAAAAAAACAGAACAGATACGGAAGACATACGGATGCATACCTTTTTTTTTGCGGACCCATTGACATGAATGGAGCCACAGAACGTGATTTGCGGACAATAATAGGACATGTTCCGATAGGATCCGTTTTTTTCAACGGAACAGAAAAACTGAAATACGGAAACGGAATGCACACGGAGTACATTCCGTTTTTTTTGCGGAACCATTGAAATGAATGGTTCCGTATACAGAACGCAAAAAAAGCGCGTAAACGAAAAAATAAATTGTCGTGTGAAAGAGGCCAAATTCCTTTTTTTTTCCAGCACTTATATTAGCCAAAGGAACACTTTTTTGTGCCTTTTTTGCTACTAGGAATGCAGACCTATAGCTGCCCTTACATAGGCGTTACCATCTTAATAAAAAAAAAAAAAAAAAAGTACACTACATGTAAGGCTACATGCACATGACTGTTCCGTTTTTTGCAGTTTGCGGACCCGCAAAAAACGGAAGCCGCCCATGTGCCTTCCGCAATTTGCAGAACAGAGCAGGCGGCCCATTGTAGAAAGGCCTATTCTTGTCCGCAAAATGGACAAGAATAGGACAGGTTATATTTTTTTGGCGGGGCCACGGAACGGCGCAACGGATGCGGACAGCACACGGAGTGCTGTCCGCATCTTTTGCGGCCCCATTGAAGTGAATGGGTCCGCACAAACTGCGGCTCGGATGCGGACCCGAAAAATGGTCGTGTGCATGAGGCCTAAATGGCATAGTCTACCCACCTGACCCCAGACTGCAAGAAGAGGGCTCAGTATTGCATCCGTTTTTTTTGCGGTTCCATTGTAACAATGCCTGCCCTTGTCCGCAAAACTAGGAAATGTTCTACTTTTTTTGCAGAACATACGAAAACGGAATGCACACTGAGTTGAAATGAACGGTTCCGCATAAGGACCTGTTAAAAAAGGAAAAAAAAAAAAAAAAAAGTGTGTGCATGAGCCCTGAGGCTGTAAACAAGAATGGTTCTGTTCACTGACAGCTAGAAGAGCTTTTGACCATGGCGAGGAACGAAACCGTGCCGGGAATGTAGCGTAATCCTGCAGCAACCGCCATGTGTGATAAACGTAACGCGTGAAAGCTACAGGGGGCGCTGTCCAGCTTCGGACACTGGGCAGATGATGGGACTGGTATGGGGGTGCACTGCAAGCTATACTGTCCAGTACAGCGTCCCACAAAAGTGGCGCACCATCGCTTCCCACTACGACTGCAATTAACACCTGAGCTTTATATGTAGAAACGTCTATGAAAATAAAACATCTATATATATAGCAAAGCAAACCTCAGCTGCTGATCCTGTGAGTCACCGCGTTACTCAGCGGAGCCTGCGGATAACGAAAACCATCCAGGAAATGGTGAAGACAGAAGAACCATGAGCTGCGCCTGGCAATACCAGACATAGCCAGTGAACAAGAGTGGCGCTGTTTCTTAGAGCCATCCTCCTAAAGGGGTTGGCCGTCACCATAACATTATTTCAAAATAAGCTTATTTTATAACTTAAAACCGATGCCCTGCCACTCCCGGTCCGACTTACTGGTTCCTGGCACAGGGCGCTGTGTGAGCCATTTCCTGCGTGCCAAACCGGGGCCAGGAAGTGGAGTCAATCAGGGACCTGCTAAGTATCGGGATGGCGGTGCGGGATCAGTGAGGCAAGTAACTTTTTTTTTTCATTTTACCCCACTTTTATTAAAAAAAAAAAAAAAAAAAAAGTTTATCCCGCTGGACAACCCCTTTAGGCCCCTTTCACACGAGCGAGTTTTCTGCGCGAGTGCATTGCGTGACGTGAACGCATAGCACCCACACTGAATCCTGACCCATTCATTTCAATGGGTCTGTGTACATGAGCGTTGTTTTTCACGCATCAGTTCTGCGTTGCGTGAAAATCGCAGCATGTTCTATATTCTGCGTTTTTCACGCAGCCCTGGCCCCATAGAAGTGAATGGGGCTTTAGTGAAAGCAAGTGCGGGTGCGATGCGTTTTTCACTGATGGTTGCTAAGAGATGTTGTTTGTAAACCTTCAGTTTTTTATCACGCGCGTGAAAAACGCATCAAAACGCATTGCACCTGCGCGGAAAAAACTGAACAACTGAACGCAATCGCAGACAAAACTGACTGAACTTGCCTGCAAAATAGTGCGAGTTTCACTGAACGCATCCGGACCTAATCCGACACTCTCGTGTGAAAGGGGCCTAAAGTCAGTGTGGCACAAGTACGGTTAAATGACACGAGCCACTGAACTCGATGCTGCTGCATTAACCCATTCACTGCCAATTCCAGTACGCAGTGGGTGTTTACACGCTACACACGTGCGACATAATCACCGAGAAGGAGAGCGCAGCGACGCATACAAGTTAATGTCCCCCTGTCGTTAAGAATATTGCAAGTCACCAGAGAGGACGACTACCGTGGAGGGGCCGCCGAAATCCACACACATTGATAGTTAAAGGGGGATTCCAAAAGTAAAATATCGATGGCTGGAGTGGGCCACCCCGGGCGTCGCTAGACCAAGGCATCCCGGGCTTGGTTCACGGACGTTTTGCCCAGGACCCCGAAAGTAATGACCTACCGGAAATACAACTGTATTGCTGCCCTTAGAAAGGCGATATAGTAAAATAGTGCAGCGGGGAACAGGTACCAATGGTTCCCCACCGTTCACTCTCAGATCAGAGGTCACTAGGCCTCAAGCCTATTGGGCAGCACAGGCAGTTGTGACATGATGACATCATAGGGACTGTCTGCACCGGGTCTCTGGTGGCTGAGATGACGTCATGTGGGGAAGTGAGGCCATTGGCCAGAAGAGGCCGGCGGAGCTTTAGGGGGCCTCGTTCCTGCCGGCGGAGCTTTAGGGGGACTCGTTCCTGCCGGCGGAGCTTTAGGGGGACTCGTTCCTGCCGGCGGAGCTTTAGGGGGACTCGTTCCTGCCGGCGGAGCTTTAGGGGGACTCGTTCCTGCCGGCGGAGCTTTAGGGGGACTCGTTCCTGCCGGCGGAGCTTTAGGGGGACTCGTTCCTGCCGGCGGAGCTTTAGGGGGACTCGTTCCTGCCGGCGGAGCTTTAGGGGGACTCGTTCCTGCCGGCGGAGCTTTAGGGGGACTCGTTCCTGCCGGCGGAGCTTTAGGGGGACTCGTTCCTGCCGGCGGAGCTTTAGGGGGACTCGTTCCTGCCGGCGGAGCTTTAGGGGGACTCGTTCCTGCCGGCGGAGCTTTAGGGGGACTCGTTCCTGCCGGGGGAGCTTTAGGGGGACTCGTTCCTGCCGGGGGAGCTTTAGGGGGACTCGTTCCTGCCGGGGGAGCTTTAGGGGGACTCGTTCCTGCCGGGGGAGCTTTAGGGGGACTCGTTCCTGCCGGGGGAGCTTTAGGGGGCCTCGTTCCTGCCGGGGGAGCTTTAGGGGGCCTCGTTCCTGCTAGTGTAAAACTGTAAATATAAGATGGGCGGGGTGTGGAGGGGGATGCAGCTGCAGTAAGTGCCTCCTGGACTCCTCCTCTCTCATAATGGAGACTGATGATGTAAACAGGGAGGGGACATGTGACTGGCTCAGGGCACTCAGTACAGCTCTGACATCGCACCATAAAGAGCACGCCCTCTCATTTTCAAAAATGACCCCGTCTGCAGGCCACACACCCCTACAGGGTATTTTCACTCTGCATCTGCAGTGTACGTTCATCTTACGCACCGAAAAAGCTCTTGCCGCATACGGTAAACGCACCCATGGGTCTCCATTATACCAAGGGATGCCAAGAGTGTTTTTTGGGCCCCTGTCAGGTGGGTATCTGCGGGGGCCTCCAATTGGAAAAGAGGCATTCACATCTGCATGGGATACTTTTTTATTTCATGGCTGCCTATGGTTTAATTTGGCAAATTCTCCCAACAGAAACCTCGGGCACACGCAATGTGAAAACAAGCCTAAACTCCTCGCCATCTTCAAAATTTGTGCTTGTTGTCTGTGAACGGAAAATAATTCCGACGCAGTTCTGCTCACAAAGCTTCCAGGGTTGAACGGTATGAGGAACACAAAAACAGGATGGATCTTCAGCCTCATCCTCCATCCTGTTTCTATTCGCTGACAGCAAGCAGGGGTCTTGAACATAATAATGATGATTAAATCGAGACGCGAAGTACAGCCTGCTGATGGGAAATACAAATGACAGCAGAATAATAATTTTAAGCAGGGTGTCGTCTTTGCCACCTTCAATGAGAGACCTTGGGTACCTTCCTGTAGCTCAGACCTATGTGGGTGCACTTGGCGCCACCACACGGGCAAAGTCGCCATAAAGCCGGAGTAATATGGGTTTACAATCTGTGGGGAGGGCAGGGCCACATCGTTAGGCCCTAAAGCTGACTCAGTACATGAAGGCCCTGTGTATGTGATTGCTGTGGGGTCACCTACCTGCAGAAGGGCAGACATGTGTGTGACCTACTGGCACCATGTACTATTACCTACAGTATAAGGGTATGCTATATGGCGGTGCCAGTTTCTTTGACACCCCACCCCCAGCACTTAAGGCTCTATGTATTACAGACCACCTGTAGGTAGCTGCCCCTAATGCCCTCCAGCCTGGTCATACCCTGGCACTGCCACACCTTATGACTGTATATAGTGAGGTAAGCTCTTCTATACATACTTTATACATGGGAGGCTGGCACCAGCAGCTGGCATCACTGATCTGTCCCTTGTCCTATGGCAGGGGTATAAACACAGGTCATCATTCAGGATTCCATTGGTGGAGGTGGGAGGAGGGGTGATAAGAACATTAGATTGCAAGCCTTTAGGTCAAGGCCCAGCAAAGAGATGCAAGTCACAGTACATAGCTGTACACAGCACTGACTCATCCACTTCCCTGCTTAAACCCCCTCCCAAATCCCAGGAGGAGGGGAGCTGCCCCCCAGACGACCCCCTCCCCTGCCCGAGACAAGCAAAACAACCAGACTTACCCCAAACTTTTCCAAGGAAGAGAAGCTGGAGGGGGGCAGGGTGCAGGATGAGGAGGGGGCTGTGCAGGGAGGGAGCTCTGCTGTCAGTGTGAGTGCCAGGGGCAGCTGATCCTGTGGCAGGGGAGAGGGGGTGCCCGGCTGCTGGGTGGAGGGGGGCAGCGGAAAATGCCCTGTGCACTGCCCTCTGCACACTCACTGCTCCTGCCTGCTGCTGCTGCTGCCAGCTGATTGTGCTTCCCCTGCCCACCCCTCCCACAAACCACGCCCCTCAGGCCGGGCGAGGCCTCTCATTGGTGCTCAGGGCTTCATTGCCATTGGTGGGCAGGGATGTCACTGCAAAACTGCCCCCTCCCGGCCCTGACTGCCACTCTCACCTTGCAGCATTAACCCCTGGAGTGCCAGATGTGATTGCAGCATTAACTCCTGGACTGCCAGCTCTGGATGCAACATTAACCCCTGAACTGTCAGATCTGTCTACAGCATTAACCCTTGGACTGCCACCCTCACCTTGCAGCATTAACCCCTGGACCAGCTCTGACTGCATCATTCTAGACCACCAGCTCTGACTGCATCATTAACCCCTGGACCACCAGCTCTGACTGCATCATTGACCCCTAGACTGCCAGCTCTGACTGCAGCATTAACCCCTGGACTGCCTGATCAGACTGCAGCACTAACTCTTCCACTGCCAGCTCATTCTGCCCAAAATGTAAAAATAATACATTTCCTGATACTTCATTGTTGTCGCTGTTCCGTTCCGCCACCACATATCTGTCCATCGGACGATGTGTCACCCATGGGTATGACACCCCATTTATGGCCCGCCGTCCTGATATCGCTATGGCAGGGATGGCCAACCTGCGGCTCTCCAGCTGTTGTAAAACTACAATTCCCACCATGCCCTGCTGTAGGCAGTCTTTGCATGCTGGGAGTTGTAGTTTTGCAACAGCTGGAGAGCCGCAGATTGGCCACCCCTGTGCTATGGTCATTGTTCACACAATCCTGTAAACATGCGGCGGAGACTTGAGTGGAGGCGGCGAGGGATTGGTGACGAATTAATGAAAACCTCAGTAACCCCTGCACTGCCAGCTCACCTTGCACTCCTCTCTGTAACTTAGTTTTTAAAGGAGTTGTCTAGTTTGAGCAAGAACTGTTTGGAAATAGGTTACATCACTGCTCCGGTAATAGGTCCAGCGGGGCCGCCGCTGATCACCCGCTGAGCTTTACTCAACTATATCGCTGATGTCACGTCTACAACATGTGACCACTGCAGCCAATCACTGGCCTCAACACTGTACCTTTGAGGACACCGATTGGCTGCGGTGGTCACGTGTTGTAGACATGACATCATCAATGCCACCAGTAAGCAAAGCGTAATGGGGAGAACTGGAGCGGCACCGCTGGCTATACCAGATGAACAGTGATGGACTTTTTATTTATCTCTGAAAGCAGACGACCACTTTAATAGTGGTTCGTGAGATAACATTTTTTGGATTCCGTTGTGGCAGCCATTTTTGCAAAAGTGACAACAGAAGCTGCCACCACACAGGCTACTGATGACTGTCACTTTATTACCGGTTCTGCTGAGAAAGCTGCTGAGAAACGAAAAGTGATAACCAATATGGCGGGGGTCCTGGTTGCTCACATTGGCATGGATGGAGACAGGACACCAGAACCAATGCAATCAATGTGTTGGTGAACCAGCCAGGGGGGTCAGAGTTGTGAATGGGGTTCTGTGGTTTGGGAGCTCAGAATAGACAATTCCTGTCACACCATCAGTCTCTACTTCATGTTTTCTCCATACAGGTCCCGGATTCTCCTGAAGCCATCACCCGGCACTCCACACCCTTAGGCTGTGCGCTCCTCACTGCCACACACCCAAACTGTCTTGTCAGAATCTGGGTTTACATATACCTGCCTGCTACACTCCTCTCAGGTGGGTCCCACAGCCACACATAACCGTGCCCATGCCAGGGGTCCGGGGCTGTGCCCTTTCCCTCCTCGACAGATGTGGCACCACAAGACCTCTTTCTTTGCAATGGTGGCTGGCTGAACTGCAATGGAGGCTCCTCTGCACGGTTACACTGTTAGGCCTCATGCACACGTCAGTGTTTCACAGACAGCACACGTGCCTATTCATTTTCATGTGTGTATTCACACATCAGTGTTTTAGAACGGTCCGTGGGTCCGTATTTTTAGCACAGATGCAAGCTCTATTTTGTCCGTGTTCATGAATCCATTACGCCCATTAAAGTCTATGGGTCCGTGAAAACCACGGATGCCATCCGCGTTGCATCCGTGTTTCACGGATCATTAAAAAGAGATTCATTGAAACACGGACCCAACACGGACAGCAAAAAACGGACCCAACACAGATCTGTCACGGGAGAAAACACGGATTGAACACGGTCCGTGTTACCACTGGTCCAAAACTGACACGGACGTCTGCATGAGGCATTACACGGTTTATGGTGGTACTGTGGTACTGTTTATGGTGGTACTGTGGTACTGTTTATGGTGGTACTGTGGTACTCTTTAAGAGGTACCTTGGTACTGTTTATAGGGTACTCTAGTACTATTTATGGTGGTACTCTGCCACTGTTTATGGGGTACTCTGATACTGTTTATGGGGGTACTATGGTACTGTTTATGGGGGTACTCTGGCATTGTTTATGGTCATATTCTGGTATTGTTTATGGGGCTAATCTGGCATTGTTTATGGGGGTACTCTGGTACTGTTTATGGGGGTACTCTGGTACTGTTTATGGGGGTAACCTGGTACTGTGTATGGGGAGAGGACCACCGCCATGTCACCCCCCCGGCAGCAGTGTAGGAGGAAGAGGAGGTATTTTCTGGTTTTAGAAGGGCACTCTGACTGTAGGTGTTATTACAGGACCAACTGTGTATTATTATAGTGCATTATGACTGTTATAATATAGCAGGCATGCTCAACCTGCGGCCGTCCAGCTGTTGTAAAACTACAACTCCCACAATGCCCTTCTGTAGGATGATAGCTGTAGGCTGTCATGGAATGATGGGAGTTGTAGTTGGGGACATTTTGACTATTAGTATGCAGGCATTCTGTAATAATGTCACTGACTGTCAGCATGATGCCACTTTAGCTGCCCCTGGTAACACCTTAGCACGTTAGCAGTCGTTATAGGGGGCTCTGGCTGTGGGGGAACTCTGGCTGTCATCAAGTTGTCATAGAAGCAGTCACTGAGGACAATGTGGGTGTCAGAATCAGGGCACTCTAGCAGTCATTATTGGGGTGCTCCGGAAGGTCACTGTATATGAGGGCACTCTAGTCTTCATCCACCCTGCCATCATTCCTGGCTTCTGCCTGTACCGACCCTGGCTTCTACACCATTTCACATATACAAGGCATTTGGAAAGTCTTCAGATCCTTTCATTTTTTTAACATTTTGTTATGATGTTGTTGGGCTAAAAAAAAAAAAAAAGAAGGTTTTCCCCATCATTCTGCACTCAATATCCCATGATCAGAAAGTGAAAACAGAAGGTTAGAAATCTTTGCTAATTTACCGAAAAGGAAAAACTACAATCCTGCATTGACATAAGTATTCAGACTCTTTACTCTTTACTTAGCTGAAGCCCCTTAGGCAGTGATTACAGCCTCCGGTCCTCTTGGGTATGAGGCCACAAGGTTTGCACACCTGGATTTGGGGATTTTTCTTTTCTGGAGATCCTCTCAAGCTCTGTCAGGTTGGATGGGGACCGTCGGTGGACAGCCATTTCCAGGTCTCCAGAAATGTTTGATTGGGTTCAAGTCAGGGCTCCGGCTGGGCCACTCAAGAACATTCACAGAATTGTCCCTAAGCCGCTCCTGTGTTGTCTTGGCTGTGTGCTTAGGGTCATTGCACTCTGGATCAGGTTATCATTAAGAATATCGCTGTACTTTGGTCAATTCAGCTTTCCCTTAACCCTGACCAGTCTCCTTGTCCCAACCACTGAAAAATATTCACAAAGTATGATGCTGCCACCACTATGCTTCACTATGGGGATTATATTGGGCAGGTGATGGATAGTGCCTGTTTTCCACCAGACATGGCTCTTGGAATTGAGGTAAAAAAAAGGTCAATCATGGTTTTATCAGACCAGAGAATCTTGTTTCTTCCTGTCTGAGAGTATTTTAGATGGTTTTTTTTTTACCTAGGAGAAGCTTCTTTCTGGCCACTCTGCCATAAAGCCTAGATTGGTGGAGTGCTGCAGTGATGACTGACCTTCTGGATATTTCTCCCATCTGCAAACAGGATTTTTAGAGCTCAGCCAGAGTGACCACTGGGAGTTTGGTCAATTCTCTTACCAATACTCTTCTACCCCTGATTACTTAGTTTGGTGGGGCTGCCAGCTCTAGGAAGAGTCATGGTTGTTCTAAACTTCTCGTATTTGAGAATTATGGAGGCCACTGTGCTCTTAGTGGAACTTTTAGTTCAGCAGAAATCTTTTTGTCCCTTTTTCCAGATATGTCCCTCCACCCAATCCTGTCTCTGAGCTCTACAGGTAGTTCTTTCCTCCTTGTGGCTTTGTTTTGTCTGATATGCATTGTCAGCTGTGAGACCTGATATAGACAGGGCTGAGTCCAATCAACTGAACTTACCTCAGGTGACTCCAATCAAGAAACATCCTAAAGATGATCAAGAGAAATGGTAGGCCGCATAAAATCTTAAGTGTGTTGTAGAAATATTAATAGTTGTAATCTGTTTGCATCAAAGTTTTTGTAAGGAAAAAGGTAAATCCCTATTCCCTTAGCCGCAGTCAGAGCCAGACCCAAGTGTTACCATATTGAATTCTTGCTGAGCAACTCCTCCTCCTCCCTGCCCAGCCTGTTCCTTTTATTTACTCACAAAAGGTGTAAAAGGGGCTGGCCCAAGACAAGGATACAGGAAGTGATGACATGTCAAAGAACAGGGAGGGGCAATCAATGTGGCTGGACAGACAATGCACACACCCCATCCCTGTATAAGGAAGGATGAGTCATGTCCATTGTCTGACCAGCCAGGTGGCCGCCCATCCCCCATCACTGTCAGCATGGACCTCATTCAATACTGCTCAAAAGTGACCAGTATCTAAAAAAAGGTCATTCTACTGGTTCTTATAGGTTTGAGATTATCTGCGAGACATTGCTACGGCTATTGTCAGTATACGGTACGAGTATACCGACAAGGCAGATATGTATGTCTTAAAAGCAGATATGTATCCAGAAAGGGATAGCGAAGCCGCAGCAGAGGTATAATATGTATCTCTCGTTATGCAGACTTCACTTCTCTAATGTGTATAGACATTTGAAGGGAAGAAGCCCATTGCTTGCACTTAGTGCTCACAAACCGGCAAACGCCCCCCTACACACTGAGAACACGTCTCCAAGCCCGTGAGAAGGTTTTCATACTGACGGCTTTACCACTGGTCCCAATTCAGCCAAAGTACCCTCTGCTAGAGCGTTCTTTGGCTAAATCCGACACAGGGAGACAGATGACAATCTATAAAAACACACACACATCCTAAAATAAAATGTCTGCATAATAAAATTTCCACAAGTGTCATCCGTCTGAATACTTATGTCCATGTGATGTATATTTTCCTTCATAATAAATTAGCAATAAATTAGAGATACAGGGTGCAGATTGATGAGGGAAAACTTGACATTTTTTGCATTTACCACAAGGCCACAACATATCAAAATGTGAAAAAAATGTGATAGGCTCTGAAGACATTCCGAATGAACTGAAAGTACATGCCTTTTTTGCTTTTGTGATAGGAAACAATGGAAGTCACATCATGACCGTGAATTTCACACCTTGTAGCTTTGACCTTAGTGAATCCATACTGGATAGCCACGATGTGAGTGATGCTGTGGGCGCAGGTAGTATAACAGAGAACAGGCCCAGCAGCTCATATGATGATAGATCATCTCCAGCTAATCCTGATCATTATCATACGGAGCAGACAGCGGCCTCCCCGCACTGCACAGCATGGGAACGTCTGCACATCCAGCAACATCATTATTATCCTGCAATCACAGCCATCAAGGCCTCAGACAATGGGCATAACCCACAATGCACCAGGATCAAGGCAACAAAGATGGGGCAGGCTGGAATGAAATGAAACTTCCCGTACGACCCTCCATTTATTCAATGGGCAGCATGGGTTTGTATCATATTGCTCAGAACTAGTATCAGAAGGGATTGAAATGGCACCAAAACTGCAGGGGGAAAAAAACATGTAAATACGAATTTTTGCAGTGCATTAATAAATTCTGTGCACCACCACCTCTGCTTGTGGCAGAGCCTTTTGTCCAGATGGTTGGGCAGTAGGTTTACAATGCCCTTCTCCTTTTAGAGAGAGCCTGAAATAGCATCAAATCACATATATCTAATAAACATCGAAGCATGAATATATTCTTTGCAGTGCAGTAATGATGGTTTTGACATCTGCAGTACCCCAGACTAAGGGGTATCTGCAAATGTTTTTATATGTAATATACTTGTAAGTACTGTCATGTTATGTATTTGTATCCAGCATAATTATGTATGGATGGCACAGCCGGGGTTGACAATCCTGGCTCAGCCCTTGTATGAGATATTAGAGTCAGTCTAGACTGGAGTTCAGAGAGAGAGGAAGCTGTGGCTTGTGCTCCCCCTTCTTAGGCTCAAAAAGCTACAGAGACTCACCGATCCCTGTATGATCGAGAGAAGGAGAAAGACAAAGCAGTCACGACCCTGACCCACCAATTCTCCCTCCTAGCCGAAAGCATGGAGAAGATGTGGAAGCATCTGGAGCAGCTAGAACAGTGTCCACCAACGGAGAGAGGAGCTCCAGAGTCTAGGAGTCGGCTTCCTTCGGGTTCCAAAGAGAATCACCAACTGACTACAGGTAGGCTGCAGACAGAATGGTACAAGGAGTCCAAGACACCCATCTGCAGGTATTGCCACAATACAAGTGGGCACACTGAAAAGATGTGCTGGTGTAGTGTCCCACTATGTAAATGTGGGCACTACTCAAGGGTCAATTGGGTCACGTTGTTCTCCACCTCCTGTGGAACATGGTCATTGTATTTTATATGGTATTTTTAATGTGTATTTTCCTGTTATCTCCTGTACCAGGCCTGTTAGGGGTGTAGTTCCTCCTCCTAGGCAGTAGAGGGAGCTAGGGAACCCTCTAGTATATATGTAGTTAGGCCCAGACAGGAAAGAGTCAGTCCAGAAGGGAGTGAAGTTAGCACTTTAGCTAGAGAGGAGCTGAAGTTTAGCTTCTAACATGCAGCTAGATAGCCCAGGTTCCTAGCTTGCATCCTGGGGAAGAAGTTGCCTCCTGAGGATATCTAGTACCTTTAAAAGTACAGTGCAGAGCCACTTTTATCCAGTAGAGAGCTGAAGGGCAGAAGGATATTTTACAGCAAGAGAATATATGCCAGAGGAAGGTTTCCCTACCCAAGGATAAAGCCAGCAATAGGGCATACGGGCCTTGGAGAAAGCCAGACAGGACCTAAGGAAAATGCAGCCTGATCTGTAAGTGTTATTCCCTCTGAGTATCTTGCAAGGACTTTGCCTGCCATTTTTATGAAGCCTGCCTGTTACCAACCTTTTACATGTGGAACTAACTAAAGACTGTAAATAGTTGAACTGTTCAGTAAAAAGAAGTTCTAGTTCACTGACACTTGTGTTCCTCAATTATTCCTACAACAAATCGGTGTGCCACCGTTACTGGCACTGGCGTCACGAACTTTAAGGGATCTTGCCACCGGCACACTAAACCTGCAACACCCAGGGCACCTCACCTACCACCCGGCCTGGTCCCTATACATAGAGAGTGCCCCAGAGGATCCATGTGCCAGCCTCTCCATCACTGCTGTACGCCTGCCCAGGGTATATAAAAACTGTGAGTACCAGAAACACCCTCGGTTAGTAACTACCCCTGTGACCTCACCATTCGCTCACCCTGCAGGGCTGCGTACTGCACTGGCAGTTAAACTGGCATCTCCCGGGGCCAAGGACTGCCCTTCAAGAGGTGGAGCTTTAGGTCCAGAAGACTCAGGTTGGATGTCCAAATACTTGGGATCCCATCCTCAAGTCATCCTCTGTATTAACGTATCAATCAGAGTTCCTTTTGCTGCCCTGCTAGATACAGAATCACAAGTCACCACCATACAACAGGCTGCATATGAGAAGTGCAGGACTGACAGCTGACACAACCACCATAGTCCTGGCTGAATATCATCGCCAGTAATGGTAAGCCAGTACCAGTGCATGGGTACTGGGAACCTACTCTGGAGATAGGAGAGACCAGACTCCCACAACAAAAAGTCATAGTAGTGCAAGTACATGACAACAACAATAACTTTCCAGTTGTACTCATAGAGTTCTTGAAGCGCCATGTGCAATGAGCAGGATACAGGGAAAATCCCTACCTACAGCACCTCGGGCAACCCAAAAAGTCATCCAGCAGACAATCAGAGTGCTGTCTGTCTGCCAAACAAAAATTTGCAAACCTGAAAGGAGACATGTATCACATATATTATCCCTACATCAAACATGTGCAACCTGTAGTGCTGCAACCAAGCGCAGAAACTTTGCTATGGTGCCATGCCTGTGTAGTTATACGAGGCCAAGTGTGTCAGGCCTTAGTGGATGGTATCCATTTAGAGGATCACCATTTCATCCTTGCAGCGAGATGTCAAATCACAGTCTACCAAGGGAGAGTACCCATTTGCCTTGGCAACCTGAGTGACCAGCAGGTAGAACTCAAGAAACACTATCCAGTTGTCCAGCTACTCAATTTTCAAGATATCATCAAATCATCACCATTCAACAGTCTAGTCAAACACCAAGTGCTGCGCCAGACACTTCAAATAAACCATGGTAGGCAGAACTCTAACACTAAGTTAACTACTTCAGCAAATTAAAGGTGTACTTAGTATGGCAAAACATCACCAAGCCTTCCGCAAACATTCAATGGATTTTGGCAAAGCCAGCCTCATAAAACATACTATACTAACTGGCAAACACCCTCCAATCAAAGAGTGACATATGTGCAGTACGCAGCCCTGCAGGGTGAGCGAATGGTGAGGTCACAGGGGTAGTTACTAACCGAGGGTGTTTCTGGTACTCACAGTTTTTATATACC
This sequence comes from Bufo gargarizans, assembly GCF_014858855.1. Lineage (NCBI taxonomy): Eukaryota > Metazoa > Chordata > Amphibia > Anura > Bufonidae > Bufo > Bufo gargarizans. Next base: position 702,083,496 of record NC_058080.1, on the reverse strand, counting down.
CTGGGCAGGCGTACAGCAGTGATGGAGAGGCTGGCACATGGATCCTCTGGGGCACTCTCTGTATATAGGGACCAGGCCGGTGGTAGGTGAGGTGCCTTGGGTGTTGCAGGTTTTTAATGTGCCGGTGGCAAGATCCCTTTAAGTTCGTGACGCCAGTGTCGGTAACGGTGGCACACCGATTTACTGTTGTAATAATTGAGGAACACAAGTTGCAGTAAACCAGAACTTCCTTTTACTGAAACTGTTCTATTTACAGTCTTTAGTTGGTTCCACATGTCAAAAGGTTGAATACAGGCAGGCTTTATATATACGGCAGGCAAAGTCTTTGCAAGATACTCAGAAGGCATAGACACTTACAGATCAGGCTGCACTTTTCCTCAGGTCCTGTCTGGGTTACTCCAAGGCCAGTATGCCCTATTGCTGGCTTTATCCTTGGGTAGGGAAAACCTTTCTCTGGTATATGTCTCCTTGCTATAGAATATCCTTCTGCCCTTCAGCTCTCTGTTCGGCTGGAAATAAACTTGTCTCTGCACTGCACCTTTAAGGGAACTTGGTTTCTCAGGAGGCAAACCCTTCTCCTGGTGGCAAGCTAGGAGCCTGGGCTATCTAGCTACATGTCAGAAGCTGCTCCTCAGCTCTGCTCTGGCTAAAGTCCACACTGACTTCTTACTACACCCCCTCTCAGGGCCGGCTCCAGGTTCATGTGGGCCCTTGGGCGATAAAGCCTCAGTGGGCCCCCCTGTGCTAAGGCCCCTTGCAGACAAGCGTTCCTCCCGCAGCGAGTCCGCATCGCAGCACCCAGCCTGACCTCCCAGCACTGATGGGATTCACATAGCATTATATTGATTTATGATGCTATGTAACCCTTATAGTCCTGGAATGTATTAGATGACACTAACAGCATTATGCCAGTTATCCAATACATTCCAGAACTTTAAGGGTTAGATCAATCAATATAATGCTATGTGACCTCCGGCAGCGCTGGGAGGTTGGGCCGGGTGCTGCGATGTGGACTTGCTGCGGGAGGAACGCTAGTCTGCAAGGGGCATAAGGGCTCTTTCATACGAGCGGATGCCGTGCGGGTAATCCGCTGCGTGAAAGAGTGCCAAGCCCCGTCCAGGACAGCAGAGACACGGAGCAGTAACATGATTGATAATGCTCTTTGCCTCTCTGTGATAATTTTACTACAAAATCACAGTGACAACTGTATCTCACTGTCATTTTGTAGTAAAAATGTCAGAGAGGCAAAGAGCATTATCAATCATGTTACTGCTCCGTGTCTCTGCTGTCCTGGACGGGGCTTGGCACTCTTTCACGCAGCGGATTACCCGCACGGCATCCGCTCGTATGAAAGAGCCCTTAGGCCTCATGCACACGGCCGTTGTGCATCCGTTGCGGTCCCCAATGCACGGGCAACGTCCATGCAGTGGCCGGGACGAATCCGGACCCATTCAACTTGAATGGGTCCGTTAACCGTCCGCCCCCCGCAAAAAAATTGAATAAGTTCTATTTTATTGGGGTGCGGAGGCACGGCCAGAAATACCACGGAAGCACTCCATAGTGCTTCCATGGGGTTCCAATCCATGCGTTCGTTCTGCATCTCTGTGATTGCGGACCCATTCAAGTGAATGGGTCCGCATCTGTGATGCGGAGTGCACATGGGCCGGTGCTCGTGTATTGCGTTGCGGACCTGCCGTATGCGGGCCGCAATACAGCCATGGGCACACAACGGCCGTGTGAATGAGGCTTAAAACAAACTCCTATAAGAAAATGATAATCAATAATACACTTTATTGTCAAAAATTCATAAGAGGAAAATTTCCTCTTATGAAGTTTTGCCAATAAACTGTATAATTGATTTCATGTGTTCTGGTATTTTCTTATAGGAGTTTATATTGTGTTTTAGGCCGAATGCACACGTCCGCGTTCCACGGCTGTGAGCGGTCCGTGGTATCCCGGCCTGGCATCCTGCTGAGAGCAGGAGCGCACGGCGTCATTGGTTTCTGCTATGACGCCGTGCGCTTCATGCCGCCGCTGCACTACAGTAATACACTCGTATGATCTATACGAGTGTATTACTGTAGTGCAGCGGCGGCATGAAGCGCACTGCGTCATAGCAGAAACCAATGACGCCGTGCGCTCCTGCTCTCAGCAGGATGCCAGGCCGGGATACCACGGACCGCTCACAGCCGTGGAATGCGGACGTGTGCATTCGGCCTAAAACACAATATAAACTCCTATAAGAAAATACCAGAACACATGAAATCAATTATACAGTTTATTGGCAAAAATTCATGAACTGGTCTTGGTATGTGACTGTTACTAGTTCACCTTAATTCTAAATTTAAAACGAGTCCAGCAGCAGCATTCAGCTCCTCCAGGTTTCCTCTGGGCTGGGCGCCAGGTTTCCTCTGGGCTCGGCTATCAGGCCTGCTGCTGGCTGGGGGCGGGCTTACAGTGAGTCAGACTCAAATGAGGATCATCGCTGGATTCGTTGATCTGTGCGGCGTGCGGTGCCTGGACTCGGAGTCAGAAGAGAAGAGGATCACGTGAGAGAGGGGGCGGGCGCTGCGCTGCGCAACATGAATAATTATGGTTCGGACGGCGAGCAGGCGCTGCGCTGCGCTGCGCAAATATTTCTGGCAAACATTTTAAAGGGGCCGCCGCGGAGACGAGTGGGCCCCCTAACTTACAGTGGGCCCCGGCACTTGCCCGGGTTTGCCGGGTTCTGACGCCGGCCCTGCCCCCTCTCCCTGAACAGTACCTGACTATATATACTGGGGGTTCCCTAGCTCCCTCTACTGTCTAGGAGGAGGAACTACCCCTAACAGGCCTGATACAGGAGATAACAGGAAAAATACACATAAAAACATCATATAAAATACAATGACCCTGTTCCACAAAAGGTGGGGAACAATGTGGCCCAATTGACCCTTGTATAGTGCCCACTTTTACCTAGTGGGACACTACATACAGGGAGTGCAGAATTATTAGGCAAATGAGTATTTTGACCACATCATCCTCTTTATGCATGTTGTCTTACTCCAAGCTGTATAGGCTCGAAAGCCTACTACCAATTAAGCATATTAGGTGATGTGCATCTCTGTAATGAGAAGGGGTGTGGTCTAATGACATCAACACCCTATATCAGGTGTGCATAATTATTAGGCAACTTCCTTTCCTTTGGCAAAATGGGTCAAAAGAAGGACTTGACAGGCTCAGAAAAGTCAAAAATAGTGAGATATCTTGCAGAGGGATGCAGCACTCTTAAAATTGCAAAACTTCTGAAGCGTGATCATCGAACAATCAAGCGTTTCATTCAAAATAGTCAACAGGGTCGCAAGAAGCGTGTGGAAAAACCAAGGCGCAAAATAACTGCCCATGAACTGAGAAAAGTCAAGCGTGCAGCTGCCAAGATGTCACTTGCCACCAGTTTGGCCATATTTCAGAGCTGCAACATCACTGGAGTGCCCAAAAGCACAAGGTGTGCAATACACTAAGACATGGCCAAGGTAAGAAAGGCTGAAAGACGACCACCACTGAACAAGACACACAAGCTGAAACGTCAAGACTGGGCCAAGAAATATCTCAAGACTGATTTTTCTAAGGTTTTATGGACTGATGAAATGAGAGTGAGTCTTGATGGGCCAGATGGATGGGCCCGTGGCTGGATTGGTAAAGGGCAGAGAGCTCCAGTCCGACTCAGACACCAGCAAGGTGGAGGTGGAGTACTGGTTTGGGCTGGTATCATCAAAGATGAGCTTGTGGGGCCTTTTTGGGTTGAGGATGGAGTCAAGCTCAACTCCCAGTCCTACTGCCAGTTTCTGGAAGACACCTTCTTCAAGCAGTGGTACAGGAAGAAGTCTGCATCCTTCAAGAAAAACATGATTTTCATGCAGGACAATGCTCCATCACACGCATCCAAGTACTCCACAGCGTGGCTGGCAAGAAAGGGTATAAAAGAAGAAAATCTAATGACATGGCCTCCTTGTTCACCTGATCTGAACCCCATTGAGAACCTGTGGTCCATCATCAAATGTGAGATTTACAAGGAGGGAAAACAGTACACCTCTCTGAACAGTGTCTGGGAGGCTGTGGTTGCTGCTGCACGCAATGTTGATGGTGAACAGATCAAAACACTGACAGAATCCATGGATGGCAGGCTTTTGAGTGTCCTTGCAAAGAAAGGTGGCTATATTGGTCACTGATTTGTTTTTGTTTTGTTTTTGAATGTCAGAAATGTATATTTGTGAATGTTGAGATGTTATATTGGTTTCACTGGTAAAAATAAATAATTGAAATGGGTATATATTTGTTTTTTGTTAAGTTGCCTAATAATTATGCACAGTAATAGTCACCTGCACACACAGATATCCCCCTAAAATAGCTAAAACTAAAAACAAACTAAAAACTACTTCCAAAAATATTCAGCTTTGATATTAATGAGTTTTTTGGGTTCATTGAGAACATGGTTGTTGTTCAATAATAAAATTAATCCTCAAAAATACAACTTGCCTAATAATTCTGCACTCCCTGTATGCTAATACCACCTGCTGTCAAAAACCAGCGGGTGTGAACCCACTGTGCCACATGTCCTACCTCCTCTAAGGGCGTTGTCTAAGTGAACCCCTCTATCTTCACAGTACTCCTGATGGTGGGGATAGACTTTCCTGAGGGGAACACCAGGTCGCTACCTCTTGAGGAGGATAGGCACACGAGGCAGCTGGTCCAGGCGGACCAGGAGGTACCTAACAAAAGTACCAGAGGTGCAGGACCGAAGGATGAGGCAGAGGCGTAGTCAGACAGGTAAAAAGTCAGGGCAGGCAGCACAGGTACAGGTCAGGCAATCCGGATCGGCAACAGGAGAGTCAAGGGAAGCAGGCAGGGATCTAGCAGGTAGCAAAGTCCAGGAATACAGAGTCATGGAACACCAGCAGAAATCAGGAACCTTAGCAGGACACAAAGACCTTGACACTGAGGCATCTGGGAAGGAGGCTTAACCACTTATATATGCGCAGGAGGGCTAGGATTGGTCAGCGAGGTCACATGACCTAACCCATAAAGCCTAGGAAGTGATGCACGCCAGCCCTTAAGGAAGTGCTGCAGGAAACAAGCAGCAAGCATGCTGTGGCCAGGGCTGAGAGGAAACTGTGGAGCGGATCCTAGAACAACAGAGCCCAGACAGAGCCCAGGACTGCAGCGGTGAATGGGAAGCACTGGCCGCAGATCACTGCTGAACACGGTGCATGGGACCGCGATGGTAAGCAGGGTTACAGTGGCGCACAGCAGCCGCTGTTACACCTACATTGTATCAGCCAGTGAAGTAAATGATCCAAGAAATGAAAGACACAATCGTCATCCAAAACAGTCACAGCCCATGGGCTGCCCCCATAGTCCTTGTCAAAAATAAGGACCGATCTATTAGCTTCTGTTAGGACTGCAGAAAGATCAACATTATGACGCACAAAGCTGCGTATTCCTTGCCATGCATAGAACAGCCTTAAAAGCCCTCAGGTCTGCTGCCTACTTCTCAGCACTGGACTTAACCAGTAGCTATTTGCAAGTATCTATGGAACCAGAAGACAGAGACAAAGACTGCCTTCACTACTCCCATGTTTAAGTACTGTACATGAGATTTGAACTCTGCGACACACCTGGTAACTTCAAGAGACTGACAGAGAGATTCCTTGGACACAAAAACTTGGAGACAATCCTGTTTGTTCCTAATCATATGAAGAACACCTACAACATCTGGTCGAAGTGTTCCAGACCATTATCAAACATGAGCTGAAGATAAAACCTTCCAAGTGACATCTGCTCAAGCCTCGAGTCAAATACTTGGGACCTCTTACCATCTACACAGATAAGCCACCTGCTCATTTGAACACTGCTTGACTACGAGCCCTAGAGCAAAGTTGGGCTTCCAGGCTTGCCAACTTTCACTTCACAATCAAGTACTGTACTGTGAATCTATAAATTCTGAGGATCTGTCCAGATTGCCTGCGAATGAAGATCCTACTTCTTTAGATGACTACTAGTAAGATGTAATAATGCTATCATTCTACTCCCAGCAAGATACTAATCACACCAAAACCAAAACTCAAAGAGTTGTCGACTCTCAACAGAACCACCGACAGAGAAAGGACTCTGGTTCCAACTCCAGACTGAGTGCAGAGTCATTGGAAAATTACCAAACTACTTCACAAGTTAAAGAATTTCAGAAAAAAACAGAAGGGGTAGAGCTGATCCAGAATAGTTCCGCATATGGCTACAAAGAGTTGCAAGAAAAAGTATGTGAACCCTTTGGAATGATATGGATTTCTGCACAAATTGGTCATAAAATGTCATCTGATCTTCATCTAAGTCCCAACAATAGACAATCACAGTCTGCTTAAACTAATAACGAACAAATAATTAAATGTTACCATGTTTTTATTGAATACACTATGTAAACCTTCACAGTGCACGTGGAAAAAGTATGTGAACCCCTAGACTAATGACATCTCCAAAGGTTAAGTGGAAAGAGGTGTTAGCCAACTGGAGTCCAATCAATGAGATGAAATTGGAGGTGTTGGTTACAGCTGCCCTATAAAAAACACACCCCAGTTCTGGGTTTGCTTTTCACAAGAAGCATTGCCTGATGTGAATGATGCCTCGCACAAAAGAGCTCTCAGAAGACCTACGATTAAGAATTGTTGACTTGCATACAGCTGGAAAGGGTTATAAATGTATCTCCAAAAGCCTTGCTGTTCATCAGTCCACGGTAAGACAAATTGTCTATAAATGGAGAAAGTTCAGCATTGATGCTACTCTCCCTAGGAGTGGCTGTCCTGTAAAGATGACTGCAAGAGCACAGCGCAGACTGCTCAATGAGGTGAAGAAGAATCCTACAGTGTCAGCTAAAGACTTACACAAGTCTCTGGCATATGCTAACATCCCTGTTAGCGATTCTACGATACGTAAAAAAACTAAACAAGAATGGATTTCATGGGAGGACACCACAGAGGAAGCCACTGCTGTCCAAAAAAAACATCGCTGCACGTTTACAGTTTGCACAAGAGCACCTGGATGTTCCACAGCAGTACTGGCAAAATATTCTGTGGACAGATGAAACCAAAGTTGAGTTGTTTGGAAGAAACACACAACACTATGTGTGGAGAAAAAGAGGCACAGCACACCAACATCAAAACCTCATCCTAACTGTGAAGTATGGTGGTGGAGGCATCATGGTTTGGGGCTGCTTTGCTGCATCGGGGCCTGGACGGATTGCTATCATCGAAGGAAAAATGAATTCCCAAGTTTATCAAGACATTTTGCAGGAGAACTTAAGGCCATCTGTCCACCAGCTGAAGCTCAACAGAAGATGGGTGTTGCAACAGGACAACGACCCAAAGCATAGAAGTAAATCAACAACAGAATGGCTTAAACAGAAGAAAATACGCCTTCTGGAGAGGCCCAGTCAGAGTCCTGACCTCAACCAGATTGAGATACTGTGGCATGACCTCAAGAAAGCGATTCACACCAGACATCCCAAGAATATTGCTGAACTGAAACAGTTCTGTAAAGAGGAATGGTCAAGAATTACTCCTGACCGTTGTGCATGTCTTATCTGCAACTACCGGAAACATTTGATTGAAGTTATTGCTGCCAAAGGAGGTTCAACCAGTTATTAAATCCAAGGGTTCACATACTTTTTCCACCTGCACTGTGAATGTTTACATGGTGTGTTCAATAAAAACATGGTAACATTTAATTCTGTGTGTGTTATTAGTTTAAGCAGACTGTGATTGTCTATTGTTGTGACTTAGATGAAGATCAGATCACATTTTATGACTAATTTGTGCAGAAATCCGTATCATTCCAAAGGGTTCACATACTTTTTCTTGCAACTTGTAACTCTTCATCAAAAAAGGCCTACTACTCAGAAGAACTCTTGATCCTATTACCGACAAGTGCTTACATCAAGTGGTGGTACCCTGCAGAGACACAAAAATGGCAATAGAAATGTACCACAACCGATATGGACATTTTGGTTCTAAAAAGACCAAAGCTACCATCAGACATGGTTTCCACTGGATAGGAATAATACAAGACATAGTAACTTGGTGCCATAAGTGCACAGCGTGTTGTGAGCAGAGGAGAAAAGCATGACCAATTGTGATCAAATGACCTCTTGAAATTGTGGCCATTGATCATGTCAAACTTGAACCTAGCAGGGTTGGGTACATTTACGCAATGACCATCATTGATCACTATACCAAGTTCGTGATTGCAGTACCCATCAGAGACTTCACAGCAAAGACCACTGCTACAGAATTTGGAAATAGCTTCTTACTACCCTACAATTCTCCAGACAAAATCCTTAGAAATCAAGGTTCAGCATTTAAAGCCCAATTGCTCCAAGAACTTTCTACCTTGTATAGCTGCCAAAAATTAAGAACAACTGCCTATCACTCTCAATGCAATGGCATATGTGAGAAAATGAATAAGACCTTGATAAACGTGCTGAAAGACACACCATCCCACAAAAGAAGTCATTGGTCTTTACTACTTCCATAGTTGGTATACCAATACAACAACACCACTGCTGAGTGCCCCTTTAGGTATACCAAAATAATACCTATTGTTTGGATGTCAGGGAAAATGCCTGTTACAGCTTTTGACGTGACAGTAGCAGACACTGAGAATCCACTACCCCAAACGGGTAATGGGTTAAAGAATATCAAAGACACTTGAATGATGTCAGGGAAATAGTTGACTTCAAATGGTAAAGGTCCACCAAAAAACAGGACTTTGACCAAAATGCTAAGGCTGAACCACTGAAAATAGGAGTGTAATGCTAATGTAATGATAAAGCCAAACTGACTGCCAGCAAACGCGGTGTACCAGACACACTTTGCGCAAGCCGTCACACTCTGAACACCCTTGAGGGCCGGGTACTCTTCACCTGCCTCCAGCAGGAAGCGGGACTTTGGCAGAGCCCTTCCCAGGTATCAGTAGCAGTGCGCCTGGTGGCTGGGCACAGCGGCTGCAGTTGGGCAAAACCCCAAAGTAAATACTGTGACACTATGAAATGGTCAATAGGGAAACATGATAATAGTCAGTAAACATAAACCAGGGCATAAGAACCAGAAGTAAAACTAAAGATAGAGTCAATAACCAGAAAAACTACTCAGCAGATAGCTTCAGATCTAGAACCAGGGAAGCAACTGAATAATCAGCAGTGAGTGGGGGAAAAGACCAGGTTTAAATATCCCTCCACAGATCGCCTGACACTGCTGACGTCACACCCGATCTCCACCCTCAGACCAGGGAAGCAGAGGTGAGGGCTGGTAGTGTGCAGAGGAAGGAACCTCCCACCACATGTCCAAGTCAGGAGACATGACAACATAGGTTCCCTGGCAACAGCTTAGGCTAGGGGTTCCGGCGTCCCGGGAACCCTGACCAGCGTCAGCGCTGGGAATGACAGCGTTCTGTCTCCCAGCAGCACCAAGTTCCGGAGTGGAACTCACAGAGTGACGCGCGCACGTAAAGCGCAAACCTTTACTAGCTTCGTCTTCCTGGGCAGACACCCCGCCACTCGTGGCCAGCGAGGGGAGAGGGATGTCCCGCCGGAGACCCCCTGGGAGAATGAGAGACATGTCTTTGCGTGGTGACATGCTTCCGGTGAGACTGCATCTGTCTCCCTGGCTGCCTGACAAGGAAACTAAGTCTGGCTCAAAAATAATCACTCAACCACCAAATTAGACAGTCAGTGGGAACATGAACCCTATCTCATCACGGTGATGCCATTTCCAGAAGTCTATGAGATTTCCTGAGGAGATAAGGGGAACTAAGTTGTGCACCGCAACAGGCTCAAGAAATGTCTACTAGAATCTGTTCAAAATGAGCTAAGGGAAGTGGATAACATACCTAGGTTGTCACAATCACCAGTTCCTGAGGAAGCGTCCATTCACACGTCCGCAAGTGTTTTGCAGTCCACAAATTGCGGATACGCAAAACACCGGACCACACATGGCCGACACCCCAATAGAAATGCCTTTTCTTGTCCGTGTCTGCGGACAAGAATAGGACATGCTCTATTTTTTTTGGGGGGGGGGGGGGGGGCTGCAGAACAGAAGTGCAGATGCAGACAGCACACTGAATACGGGCGTGTGAATGGACCCTCAGAAGCAGAACAAGCTCCCATTCCTGGAGCCATTACAATGGTTTGTACAGTCACTGATATGTTTCATTGCACCGACTGCCAGTTCATCAGCCTTACCGGAACCAGCCAGTACCCCTGCCCTTCTGGAAGTTACAGAGAATTGTGACCCAGCTAACTTGAGCATAGAGTCCCAGTTGAGAGGGTCAGAGAAAACTACTAATAGTAGCCATATACCAAGACTGAGTTGTTTGCAATGTTCTAAGAACCAGTAACCAAGGAAAAGGCTCAAACATGACCTGAGCTCCTTGAGACCATCACTTACTTTTTTAACCTCTATGAGCCCTGTATTTGTGCTTCAATGGACTCTAATGTTATCAGAGCTGCCAAGCCAACATCCGATTGTCTTCTGTTATCAGGAATGGACTCAGACGTATTTAAGCCGCTGTAGCTAGTTAGATAGGCACCCTATCCTATGGACTGTCACTTGGGACTTTGCTTTTAAGCCACTGTGGTAATTAGTCAGTGCCTAGGCTAATGTTTTGCATATGCCTTAACCCTCTTTCCTTGCAGATGAAGTACATTGGGAATGAGACAGCTAGTACATGCATCTCTGAGCATATGCCTCCTGCTGTCACAAATGGATCCAGGCACCAATCCGAGGATGGCTGTACTGTGTACAGTACCTCAGAGCAGGGGGTATTGCAAATGGTTTGTTATGTAATATACTGTTATGTATTGTACCCAGCATAGCTATGTATGTACGGCACAGTCCAGGTTAACAATCCTGGCTCATCTCTTGTAGGAGGTTAGGTGTGGGCTGGCCCAACCCCTAACCTTAGAGTCAGTCTAGACTTGAGTTCAAAGAGAGAGGAAGCTGCGACTCCCTTTTTTTGAGGCCCAAAAATCTATAGAGACTCACTGATCTCTGCATGGTGTACAGAAGGAGTCAGACGGAGGAGAGAACTATAGAACCTAGAGTCTGCATAGCCGAGCATTGGAGTCAGTAAGGTAACCTGCTACCAAAAGGTGTTAAGACTTTACTGAAGTGAGGGACACTGTTTAGACATCCTTCAGACCTGGACACAACCTGGCCATTCATTTTTCTAAAACCCTGAATCCTTCAATATACATAACCTCCGCATTTTCAGTACAATTGCCTGCTTCTTCATTTATTCTTCAGGAAGAGACTTGAGTTAGATAGAGAAGATGGCCAAAACCTCCATCCTTGCCCCTTATCTGGGAAGAATTGCACTTTGTGCAGGTGAATTGTGCTTTGCAATCATTATATGTACTACAACTCCTATTTTGCCCTTCAGTAAAGAGGGACGTATATTCTGCTACATCTGCCCTAGTCATTGACTCCTGCACCTTATGCCAGCCATTGCACTCTACACGCACTGCCTTGCACCCATGCAAACACTGAACATCACAGGCACCATGACTGCCATCACGTTCAGGAAGAGACTTGAGACATACATTACCTCAGCCACTGTGACGTACTGGTACATCACGGTGGCTGAAGGGGTTAAGGGGCTGGCCTGTCTCAGACTTTGATGTAGGATATGCCATCAAAGTCAGATAACTGTGGGTCCAGCCTCTGGGACCCGTTCCTCCTGAATTAGACAGAGAGCAGCCAGGCATGCGTGACCACCTTCTGTTCAATGCTACGGGAGTTCTGAAAACTAGCTGGGGGCTGGCATTGTGCTCTTCTTCACTTTGGGGGCCTCGTTCTAGAGATAGGAGTAGGCTTTAGAGGTGGGACCCGTATTTGTTTGACATTTGTGGCATATTCTAGCGATATGTCATCGATATGTCTTAGATGAGAGCACCCCTTTAAGAGTCAGTTCACACTAAGGGCCAGTTCACAACAGAGTTGTACTGCAGTATGAGACACTACTGTAAGATATTATATACTACCTAATATACTGTAGTATATAAGGTAGTATGAGGCAGTAGTGCAATGTAAGACCGTTCTATGGTATAGAAGGTAGTTGGAGGCAGTACTTTAGATTATAGTCAGTACTGTGACCTAGTGCTGTGCACTGTACTAGTAGTGTAAGTGTCAGCATGCTGAGGTATGAGACAATATGAAAAGGGCAGTATGGTAAGGTATTGGTTAGCATGAAGCAGTAATGTAGTGTATGAGGCAGTGTGATGATATATAGAGCGATGAGAGGCAGCACTGTGGTGTGGTGTATGGGGCAATATGAGGCAGCGGTGTGGTGTATGGGGCAATATGAGGCAGCGGTGTGGTGTATGGGGCAATATGAGGCAGCACTGTGGTGTATGGGGCAATATGAGGCAGCACTGTGGTGTATGAGGCAATATAAGGCAGCACTGTGGTGTATGGGGCAATATGAGGCAGCACTGTGGTGTACTGTATGGTGGAGTATGGGGCAATACGAGGCAGCACTGTGGTGTAGTGTACGGTATGGGTGGGATATGGGGCAATATGAGGCAGTATTGTGGTGTAGCTTACAGTATGGGTGGGGTATGGGGCAATACGAGGCAGCACTGTGGTGTAGTGTATGGTATGGGTGGGATATGGGGCAATATGAGGCAGTATTGTGGTGTAGCTTACAGTATGGGTGGGGTATGGGGAAATATGAGGCAGCACTGGTGTAGCGTACAGAATGGGTGGGGTATGGGGAAATATGAGGCAGCACTGTGGTGTAGTATTTGGATGGGTATGGGGAAATATGAGTAGCGTACAGGACAGTACGTTGAGGGGTGGGTCAGTATGAGGCAGTATGGTGAGGTATGTGGTAGTATGGAGCAGTACAATGAATGATGGTTGAGTACTGTAGTGTATAGTGCAGTTTGGTGAGATACAGGCAATATGACAGGGGTGGGGAACCTCCAGGCTGTATGTGGCCCACGGGATCATCTCATGTGGCCTTTGGCCTGTAGACGCGCACTATGACCTGACACTGTGCGCTGTCAGGTCACAGTACAGACCAGCGAGGGTAAGTGAATCTGCCGAGTGGTAGCGCAGTCCAGAGCCGGAGAGGTAAGTTTATATTTTATTTTTAAACGTCTGATCTGAGGTCTGATTGGATGCTGGGGGGTCTGATAGGGTCTGATCTGAGGCTAATGGAGGGTAGGGAGGGTCTGACAGGGGTCTGATCTGAGTCTGGTGAGGGTCTCATCTAAGGCTGGTGTGGTCTGATCTAAAGCTGGGGGTTTCTGATGGGAGTCTGATCTGAGGCTGGGGGGTCTGATGGGAGTCTGATCTGAGGCTGGGGGGGTCTGATGGGAGTCTGATCTGAGGCTGGGGGGTCTGATGGGAGTCTGATCTGAGGCTGGGGGGTCTGATGGGAGTCTGATCTGAGGCTGGGGGGTCTGATGGGAGTCTGATCTGAGGCTGGGGGGTCTGATGGGAGTCTGATCTGAGGCTGGGGGGTCTGATGGGAGTCTGATCTGAGGCTGGGGGGTCTGATGGAGGTCTGATCTGAGGCTGGGGGGTCTGATGGGGGTCTGATCTGAGGCTGGGGGGTCTGATGGGGGTCTGATTTGAGGCTGGGGGGGGGGGGTCTGATCTGAGGCTAGGGGTTCTGATCTGAGGCTGGGGGGTCTGATGAGAGTCTGATCCGGGGCTGATGTAGACTGTGAGATCTGATAGGAGGCTGATGGAGGTGGGGGGTTCAGATCTGATGCTGACAAAGGGACAATGGCAGGGATAGTTGCGAAGGAAAAGGCAGGGACAGTGGCAGGGAGAGTGAAAGCTGTCTGAACCTCCCTCCGGACCCCACTGGGTTTAGCTTGGCTGCCATTAATGCCAAATAAACTAAATACATAACATTCTGAACTAAAAAATTATGACTATGTGTGGTCAAAATGGCACCTGTCCTATATGTAACATGTAGCGCAGGCACCATTTTGGGCTGCACATATGCAGAGCTCTAGATTTTTTGGAATTGAACCTCAATTTATGTAACTTACTAAGTCAATTATATGTTAGACCAAATATAGCAGTCAAATTTTTAAGTTAAGAATTTTGTATGGCCCGCGAACAATGTTACAAATATCCAAATGGCCCCCAGCAGCGAAATGGTTCCGACCACTGCAATATGATGTAGTATTGCAGGGTGTGGGTCAGTATTATCAGGTATGGGGTGGCATAAGGCAGAATGGTGAGGCATGATTAAACACCTTGGTGTATTGTGTATAGAACAGTATTATGCAGTATCTGTAGTGTACGCATTAATTTCATTGGGTATGGGGTAGTATGAGGCAGTGTTGAAGTGTATGGTGCTGTATGGTCAAGTATAGGCAATATGATATAGTACTGAAGCATATGGCGGTGTGAGTCAACACTGTAGTGTCCGTGCAGTATAGTGACACATAGGACAGTGTGATGTAGTACTACTGTACTGTAAGCGGCAGTTTCGTGAGGTATAGGGTACTATGAGGCAGTACTGACGTGTATGGGGCAGGATATTGTGACATAGAGCAGTATGAGGCAGTACTGACGTGTATAGGGCAGGATATTGTGACATAGAGCAGTATGAGGCAGTACTGACGTGTATGGGGCAGGATATTGTGACATTGAGCAGTATGAGGCAGTACTGAAGACTATGGGGCAGGATATTGTGACATAGAGCAGTATGAGGCAGTACTAAAGTGTGCTGTATGTGACATTATATATCAAGAGGAGAAAAACAGAACTGGATCGCACATCCACAATGCTATGCTTAGATCTAATTAAACTCGCTTCTCAGCACAATATTAAGTGTACAGCCCCCCCATACTGCATGCTGTACAAGAGGCATTAGTGTACATTTTGATCCTGGGTCTTGCCGCCTACTAGGGCAGTGCGGCTCTGTCACCGCACTGCGCTGCGCCTTTTTGTCAGAGTAGGTCCCACTCAAAGAAGCGACCTTGGCTTGGTGAGTGGGCTTATGCCTTTTGATCAAAATGTACACTAATGCCTCTTGTACAGCATGTAGTATGGGGGGCTGTACACTTTAATATTGCGCTGAGAAGCGAGTTTGATTAGATC
The DNA here is from genome assembly GCF_014858855.1 of Bufo gargarizans. Classification (NCBI taxonomy): domain Eukaryota; kingdom Metazoa; phylum Chordata; class Amphibia; order Anura; family Bufonidae; genus Bufo; species Bufo gargarizans. Next base: position 702,068,347 of record NC_058080.1, on the reverse strand, counting down.
TAAGCATAGCATTGTGGATGTGCGATCCAGTTCTGTTTCTCTCCCCTTGATAAACAGTGGATATAAAAAGTCTACACACCCCTGTTGAAATGTCAGGTTTCTGTGATGTAAAAAAATGAGACAAAGATAAATAATTTCAGAACCTTTTCCACCTTTAATGTGACCTATAAACTGTACAACTCAATTGAAAAACAAACTGAAATCTTTTAGGTAGAGGGAAGAAAAAATATAAAAATAAAATAATATGGTTGCATAAGTGTGCACACCCTTAACCCCTTAAGGACTCAGCCCTATTTCACCTTAAGGACTTGGCCATTTTTTGCAAATCTGACCAGTGTCCCTTTAAGTGCTCATAACTTTAAAACACTTTGACTTATCCAGGCCATTCTGAGATTGTTTTTTCGTCACATATTGTACTTCATGACACTGGTAAAATGAAGTCAAAAAAATTTTTTTTTTTTGCATAAAAAAATACCTAATTTACAAAAAATTTGGAAAAATTTGCAAATTTCAAAGTTTCAGTTTCTCTACTTCTGTAATACATAGTAATACCCCCAAAAATTGTGATGACTTTACATTCCCCATATGTCTACTTCAGGTTGGAATTATTTTGGGAATGATATTTTATTTTTTGGGGATGTTACAAGGTTTAGAACTTTAGAAGCAAATATTGAAATTTTTCAGAAATTTACAAAAACCCTATTTTTAGGGACCACTACAGCTCTGAAGTCACTTTGCGAGGCTTACATAATAGAAACCACCCAAAAATGACCCCATTCTATAAACTACACCCCTCAAGGTATTCAAAACTGATTTTACAAACTTTGTTAACCCTTTAGGTGTTGCACAAGAGTTATTGGCAAATGGGGATGAAATTTGAGAATTTCATTTTTTTGCCTAATTTTCCATTTTAACCCATTTTTTCCACTAACAAAGCAAGGGTTAACAGCCAAACAAGACTGTATCTTTATTGCCCTGACTCTGCAGTTTACAGAAACACCCCATATGTGGCCGTAAACTACTGTACGGCCACACAGCAGAGCGTAGAGTGAAAGGTGTGCCGTTTGGTTTTTGGAAGCCAAATTTTGCTGGACTGGTTTTTTGACACCATGTCCCATTTGAAGCCCCCTGATGCACCCCTAGAGTAGAAACTCCATAAAAGTGACCCCATCTAAGAAACTACACCCCTCAAGGTATTCAAAACTGATTTTAAAAACTTTGTTAACCCTTTAGGTGTTGCACAAGATATAATGGAAAATAGAGATACAATTTCAAAATTTCACTTTTTTGGCAGATTTTCCATTTTAATATATTTTTTCAAGTAACAAAGCAAGGGTTAACAGCCAAACAAAACTCATTATTTATGGCCCTAATTCTGTAGTTTACAGAAACACCCCATATGTGGTCGTAAACTGCTGTATGGTCACACGGCAGGGCGCAGAAGGAAAGGAATGCCATACGGTTTTTGGAAGGCAGATTTTGCTGGACTGGTTTTTTTACACCATGTCCCATTTGAAGCCCCCCTGATGCACCCCTAGAGTAGAAACTCCAAAAAAGTGACCTCATTTTAGAAACTACGGGATAAGGTGGCAGTTTTCTTGGTACTAGTTTAGGGTACATATGATTTTTGGTTGCTCTATATTACACTTTTTGTGCGGCAAGGTAACAAGAAATAGCTTTTTTGGCACCGTTTTTTTTTTTTGTTATTTACAACATTCATCTGAAAGGTTAGATCATGTGGTAATTTTATAGAGCAGGTTCTCACGGACGCGGCGATACCTAATATGTATACTTTTTTTTTATTTATGTAAGTTTTACACAATGATTTCATTGTTAAAACAAAAAAAGTTTTAGTTTCTCCATAGTCTAAGAGCCATAGTTTTTTCAGTTTTTGGGCGATTATCTTATGTAGGGTCTCATTTTTTGCGGGATGAGATGGCTGTCTTATTGGCACTATTTTGGGGTGCATATGACTTTTTGATCGCTTGCTATTGCACTTTTTGTGACGTAAGATGACAAAAAATTGCTTTTTTTAAACCGTTTTTATTTTTATTTTTTTACGGTGGTCACCTGAGGGGTTAACTCATGTGATATTTTTATAGAGCCGGTCGATACGGACGCGGAGATACCTAATATGTATACTTTTTTTTATTTATGTAAGTTTTACACAATGATTTAATTTTTGAAACAAAAAAAATGATGTTTTAGTGTTTCCATAGTCTAAGAGCCATAGTTTTTTCAGTTTTTGGGCGATAATCTTGGGTAGGGTCTCATTTTTTGCGGGATGAGATGCCGGTTTGATTGGCACTATTTTGGCGTACATGCGACTTTTTTGATCACTTTTATTACCTTTTTTGGGAAGTAAGGTGGGCAAAATTTAAATTTTCTCATAGTTTTTATTTTTTTATTTTTATGGCGTTCACCGTGCGGGGAAAGTAACATGACCGTTTTATAGATCAGGTCGTTACGGACGCGGCGATACCAAACATGTGTAGGGAATTTTATTTTTTTCATTTTTAATTAGTGATAAATGTGTTTTTTGATTTTCACTTTTTTTTCACTTTTTCTTACTTTTTTTTTGACCCAGACCCACTTGGTTCTTGAAGATCCAGTGGGTCTGGTGTCTGCATAATACAGTACAGAACCTATATATGTTTCTGTACTGTATTTTACTTACACTGAACAGATCTATGCTTTCAGCACAGATCTGTTCAGCACCATGGACAGCAGGACGCCTGAGCAGGCGTCCTGTTGCCATGGGAACCTTCCCCGTCTGCCACAACTTCGCAGACGGGGAAGGGTAAGGACTGGGGCTTCGGGGGGCTGTCTGGGGGCTCTCTCCCTCTCCCATCGGGGGGCTGCAAAGGCACAGCAGCCCCCCGATGGGAGAGGGAGGGAGCCGCATCTTACTGTTAACTCTTTCCATACAGTGGTCCGTACGGACCGCTGTATGGAAAGGGTTAAACGGCTGACATCCATTCACAGATGTCAGCCGTTTATACCAGGGTGCCAGCAATGTGCTGGCACCCTGGTATACCCACTAGAAGCCAACGATTATTCGGCGGGAGGCGGGCGGGGGATCGCGATCCCGCCTGCCGCACCGCCCGCCTCCCGCACCGCCCACACCGCCCGCAACACCCCCCCTGCACCTCCCACCAGGCTAAAATCATGCAGGGGTGCAGGGGGGGTGATCACTATAGATTTGTGCCACACTAAAGTTTCTGATCGCCGCGGTCAGGGACCGCGGCGATCAGAAACAGCAGAAATAGCAACAAACCGCAGGTCTGAATTGACCTGCGGTTTGCTGCGATCGCCGATACGGGGGGGGTCACATGACCCCCCCAGGCGTTGTGACAGGATGCCGGCTGAATGATTTCAGCCGGCATCCTGTGCGGATTAACCCCTGGGGCGCCACAATCTCAATTTAAACTTATGACGTACCGGTACGTCATGGGTCCTTAAGGACTCGGGAAACATGCCGTACCGGTACGTCATGGGTCCCTAAGGGGTTAAACTTATACTTTGTTGAAGCACCTGTTGATTTTATTACAGCACTCAGTCTTTTTGGGTATGAGTCTATCAGCATGGCACATTTTGACTTGGCAATATTTGCTCACTCTTCTTTGGAAAAACACTCCAAATCTGTCAGATTGCGAGGGGCCCTCTTCAGATTACTCCACAGATTTTCAATCGGATTCAGGTCTGGGCTCTGGCTGGGCCATTCCAAAACTTTAATCTTCTTCTGGTGAAGCCATTCCTTTGTTGATTTGGATGTATGCTTTGGGTCGTTGTCATGCTGAAAGATGAAGTTCCTCTTCATGTTCCTAGCAGAAGCCTAAAGGTTTTGTGCCAATATTGACTGGTATTTGGAACTGTTCATAATGCCCTTTAGCTTAACTAAGGCCCCAGTTCCAGCTGAAGAAAAACAACCCCTTGGCATAATGCTGCCACCACCATGCTTCACTGTGGGTATGGTGTTCTTTTGGTGATGTGCAGTTTTGTTTTTGCGCCAAACATATCTTTTGGCATTATGGCCAAAAAGTTCAACCTTGGTTTCATCAGACCATAACACCTTTTCCCACATGCTTTTGGGAGACTTCAGATGTGTTTTTGCAAAATGTAGCCTGGCTTGGATGTTTTTCTTTGTAAGAAAAGGCTTTCGTCTTGCCACTCTACCCGATAGCCCAGACATATGAGGAATACGGGAGATTGTTGTCACATGTACCACACAGCCAGTACTTGCCAGATATTCCTGCAGCTCCTTTAATGTTGATGTAGGCCTCTTGGTAGCCTCCCAGACCAGTTTTCTTCTCGTCTTTTCATCAATTTTGGAGGGACGTCCAGTTCTTGGTAATGTCACTGTTGTGCCATAGTTTCTCAACTTGATGAGGACTGTCTTCACTGTGTTCCATGGTATATCTAATGCCTTGGCAATTCTTTTGACTGATACCTTTTAACAATGAGATCCCTCTGATGCTTTGTAAGCTCTCTGTGGACCATGGCTTTTGCTGTGGGATGCAACTAAGAATATTTCAGGAAAGACCAACTAGAGCAGCTGAACTTTATTTGGGGTTAATCAGAGGCACATTAAATGATGGCAGGTGTATGCTGACTCCTATTTAACATGATTTTGAATGTGATTGCTTAATTCTGAACACAGCTACATCCCCAGTTATACGAGGGTGTGCACACTTATGCAACTACATTATTTTATTTATTTATTTTCCTCCGCCTAAAAGATTTCAGTTTGTTTTTCAATTGAGTGGTACAGTTTATAGGTCACATTAAAGGTGGAAGAAGTTCTGAAATGATTTATCTTGTCTCATTTTTTTACAGCACAGAAACCTGACATTTTAACAGGGGTGTGTAGACTTTTTATATCCACTGTATGTATGTGACAGTATAGTGGGGCATAGAGCAGTATGAGGCAGTACTGAAGTGTATGGGGTAGTATGCTATAGCACATAGTACTGCCTCACACTGCTAAGTGTAGGGGGCTGTGTGGTATAAAGCAGTATGAGGCAGTACTATATATCAGAGGGCTGTATGGTGAGGTATGGGTCTGGATATAGGCTAGGACCTGTACGGCTCTGCTGTGCCTCTGGTCCTCCTGAGAAATGCCATGGAGGAACTGTGTGCTCGCTGATTATATTCTGCCTTTGTCTTTCACACTTATCTTCTTATGTAACTCATAAACTGAAGGCGCAGTCACGATACAAGGTCATTTCTGCCGTGTCACGTGTGGAACATATAGAAAACCATGTGGCTCAAGTTGGTTTTTTATCCTTCAGTTTCGTATTCACATCATTTGTATTTTTTGTGGGGGGGTTTTATGAATTTTGAGGACACCTTATGCCAAGTAATAGAAAAAAGTTGCAGTGAGCTGTCCTTAAACTAAATCAATTGAAAGCAGCATTAAATACAAATAACAGGCAAAAAATGGGCATAAAAGTGGGCACCAAAAAGTGTGATTTAAAAAATGTAATGAATTCGTCCACTTATCTCACACTGCCAACATGCAGAGGGTGATGCCCTGCATCAGATGTAGTGGAGATCAGCCTGGCCCGAACAGGTTCTGGGAATGAAAACGGGCATCAAAGTGGGCAGACAGACACTTTTCACTTATTTTAATAAGTTACTGGTGTTTTTAAGGGGATAAATGAATTTGGGCCAGTGATTTCGCACTGCCAACATACAGAGGGTGATGCCCCGCAGCAGATACAATTGTAGGTAGAGAAAGCGGGCTGGGATCTAGTTCAGAAACTCACTGTCCTCGTCTGTCCCTATCTACAGTCATTACAAAATCAGTGAAAAGTGTCAGTTTGCCCACTTTGATGCCAGTTCTTGTGCCCAGAACCTCTTCGGGCCAGGCTGAACCCGCTAGTATCTGATCAGGGCATCACCGTTTGTATGTTGGCAGTGCGAGATCACTGGTCCGAATTTATTCAACCCCTTAAAAACATCAGTTACTTATTTAAATCAGTGAAAAGTGTCCGTCTCCCCACTTTGATGCCAGTTTTCATGCCCAGAACCTGTTCAGACCGGGCTGTTCTCGACTCTATCTGATGCGGGGCACCACTCTGTGTATGTTGGCAGTTAGTGTTAGATGTTACATCCAAAGTCGTTTTGTTCAAAATGTCGGATTAATACTGTACGGAAATTCATCTCCGTACAGTAATAGAATGTATGGGCTCCGATGAGCTGAAGTTAGTTATTCATGAAGTCTCGCGTCACTTCGGTAATTGATTTTTAAAGTGGAAAACCACTTTAAAATCTGAAACTGAACTCGAGTTTGGTTCTGATTAGTACCTCGCGAATACCTAACTTTGGCTCATCGGAGTCAATACATTCTAATACTGTACAGAGACGGATCTCCGTACAGTATTAATCCTAAGTTTTGAATGAAGCGACTTTGGATGTAACATCCGAACCTCGCTTCGCTCAACACTATTGGCAGTGCAAGATCACTGGCCCAAAATTCATTTAACCCCTGTGGGGATTAGCTCTGGTAGTGTCACAATCAGTGTGGGGGAAAGACTCCAAACTAAACAGGCCCAGGGGAAGAGTAACTGGGCCTGGAAACTAGGGAAGAAACAGGTCACCTCCTAAACAACAACCGAGCCCTAACTACCTATTAATATGAATAGACCTTGAACGTAGGAATATTCATAGGCAGGATACCTAGGCCCTGATTTCCCTATAAGGCCCTGGAATGAGGTTAGGACCAGAGACAACCCATTCCTCCTCAGATGAACGAATGGAAGCCTCTGTTTCAGGTCCAGATACAAACAACAGGGAATATAACAAACATAAAACAATAATAAAAGACAAGACTTATCTGAAAGTAGAAAACTGGCAACTGCAGAAGCACTACAGAGTACAACCGACCAGCTAGTAAGAAGACAGGAAGAAAATCTATAAACCGCACCTCCAAGAGTGAGAACCGGCTACTTATGGGAAAGGTAAATCACCAACAAGCAACACCTGAAGCAAGGGGTGTGGCATTCACCGAAACACAGACACAATAAGATCCACAGTGAACTTGTCAATTTAACCCACGAGTTGCCAGTCTCTCCGATCTCCTGGTACCTGCCACGGGAATGTCCGTGAAGGTATACAGGATAAGCGGACGCAGTATAGAGGCACCAACCAGTTGTTCCTGATCATTGTCCGTAGATCTTGGCCTTAACATCCGCCACACTGAAGATCGCGCTTTCATTATGCCACATCACAAAATGGTGAAAGCAAATGGAGTTGTGTTTTGCGACTTGCACTTTGTTGCTCTCATCATAACCATCACTTTCAGTTTGCAGGAATCAGGCATAGTGGAAGTGCTGTCTTCAGCCGCTGGACAGGTGTCATGGCCACGATCGGCGTGTAGCCCCTGCAGCAATCAGCCGACAAACAAGTATGTGCTGTCAACATAATATAAGCGGAGGGAGGGAGCAATCGGATTAATGACCTCTCGTCCACCCCTTCCACAATCATTGGAAGGTGGAAGGATAGCAATCGCTAATTGACTTGCATATAGTCAATCAGCCATAGTTATGGGGAGGAAATCTCCCCGTCTAAAATCAGTCAGATACTGGAAGGAGTAGTGTCACGGTGGGGAGTGGGGGAAACTCCCCCCCTGTATAATGGTAATTGTTACTATGCCAGACAACCATGAAGGGAGCAGGTCACAACCTACAGCCACCTAATCCTGACCCTGATCTCCTGACCGCATGAGCAAACCTTGAAGGTGGGAGGGCTCATGCACTGGAACCTGGATCCTGCTGAACCTGACGGGCCCTGGCATAGGGGTCAGAAAAAAGGAGACAACCAGTTCCTCAGGGACTCAGACGAACCGGAGTCTCCAGCTGCCTAGTAACAGGTTAAAGGGAAATGACCATATGCAGCCTCTGGATCAGAAGGTAAGAACACCGGAAAACTCACTTACCTGCCGCTGCCACCACGACTGTTACCTGAGCATAAGTACAGGTGCCCACACACCAAACAGGACACCGTACAGACAGCACACACAGGTATCCAGCACTCCTGATACTGCCTGAACCCCATGTCGCAAGGAGCACGGCAGCCCCAGGCAGCACTGCATACAGACTAATGCAGGGCTGGCCAACCTGTGGCTCTCCAGCTGTTGTAAAACTACAACTCCCACTATTCCCTGCTGCAGGCCGATAGCTGTAGGCAGACTGGGCATGCTGGGAGTTGTAGTTTTGCAACAGCTGGAGAGCCGCAAGTTGGCCAGCCCTGGACTGATGGTTAATCCCTCCGGGAAACCAGCCCCCTAACGGAGGTATCAACATACCGGGTGATGTATAGCATACATTTAGGGATTAACACCAACAAAAGCCCACACATGTAACAACCAACAAAACGCTTAACACACCCAGAACATAAACCCACACCACACATACAATAAGTGAGGGTAAAGGTACATGGAGGGTACATCAGGGAGGACAATTTATGTTCCATAAGGTGGCCCTCAAGGACTGGGCAGGAACACCCAGGCAAGGAGCAAAGCTCCAACACCAAGCAAGGCTGTAGTACCAAACACCAATATGACCGTGACAAGTAGGGCCTCCAACAGCACAGATTGTTTAAAAGATAACTGTCCAATTTATTTATTTTTTATTGCTAGTTTATTAGAGCAGGCATGTATACCTGAGTTAGTCTGTCAATGATTTGCCAAAATATCTGTAATTACCTTATAATAACAGGTTTCATTAATGTCTCCTGTCCCTTTCCACTGCTCATCTGTCTCCGGCTAGGAAGACAGAGGGGCGGTCCTTCACATTGCATGCCTGCATTAGGCTTCAGAGTGAGGAGGTGTGTCTCTCAGTTATCCAACCTGATTGGCTGGCAGGAAGCTGCTGGCTACAGCAAGTTTGTATGTGACCTGAGGGAATGCAGTTTTGGCCTCAGAGAACTGGCAGGGGAGCCATCTAGAGAAGATCCTCATAATGTAGGATTCAAAACAGCTGTAACTAAGGGGAAAACTCAAGGAAAACAGTGGTAAGTGAAGGAACTAAAGATTGTTTTATGTATAATGCTGCTGCAGCAGTAACATATGGTAAAATTGTTTTTTGTTTTTTTATATGAATATATTACAGTTATCCTTAAGGAAAGGAGTGTGTTGTATGTGACAATATATCACTGCATAACGCAAAATATTTGTAATATTCATACCATGTTCACACACAGACATACAAATAGCTGTGCAGCTTCTGGATAAGTCACTGTGTGTGTGACTGTGTTATACCGGCCTTCCACCTGCCCGGCCGTGTTTGCTTAAAGTCAACAATTCAGGTTTCTTGCGTTTTTTTAGTGGCTCTGGATGACATTTCTTCCTTATGGAGAAAGAACTAGAAAAAAGGGCAGAAAAAAATGCAAACCCCCCCCCTCCACACAAAAAAAAGCACTTAATTTATGACATGGAGTAGGCCATCTTGTAGCCTATAAACTGTTGTAAATGATGGTGAATGTGTGAGAGCCAACAGCGCCGTCCATATACCACACATGTTTGAAAAATGGCGAGGTTGGAATACAAACGCCACTGACACCTAAATTTAGCCGCAATGACGTTTGAAAAGTCGCAAACCCACTGTTTGCGACTTTTTTACGTCTGAAAACTGCGGTAGAGTCATTGTCAGTGACCTTGGTAGTAAGACCAGCATAGCCTTTATAGTGGTCCTCAACCATATGGATAAATATTCAGTATTTTTTCCCCTCAGGCGTAGTCTCTCTACCCCCTTGTTTTTCCAGCAGCTTTCAGTCTCAGGGATGAAGGTTCTCTGGACTAGGCCTAGTTGTAAGCAGCTCACACACATGTCCTCACTCTAGACCTGCTCAGCAAAGGCTCCTAACCAGGGCGGTGGGGGCCAGCCCATCACCCTGGCAACTGCACTAAAAAGCTGCCAGTTAACTATTTGCAGCCTATACTATACACAACCATCTGGGATACATACTGCACAAGAAAAATAATACTTTAATCATTTAAAGGGGTTGTCTCACTTCAGTAAAGTGGCATTTATCATGAAGAAAAAGTTAATACAAGACACTTACTAATGTATTGTTATTATCCATATTGCTTACTTTGCTGGCTGGATTAATTTTTCTACCACATTATACACTGCTTGTTTCCATGGTTACAGCCACCCTGCAATCCATCAGTGGTGGTCGTGCTTGCACAATATAGGAAAAAACACTAGCCTATGTGAGCTCCCATGGTCCCGGCCACCAAAGAGGCTAATGCTTTTTCCTATAGTGTGCAAGCACAACCACCACTGATGGATTTCAGGGTGGTCTGTAACTATGGAAACAAGCTGTATATAATGTGATGGAAAAATGAATCCAGCCAGCAAAGGAAGCAATATGAACAATAACAGTACTTTAGTAAGTTCCTTGTATTAACTTTCTCTGCATGATAAATGCAACGTACTGAAGTGAGACAAACCCTTTAAGTACTTTTGCAATGAATCACAATATTAACCACTTAGCGCTACGCTAACGCCGAAAGGCGTCATCGCGGCGGCTCTCCCAGGCTACGCTAACGCCAATAGGCGTCATCTCGCGTGAGCCGAGATTTCCTGTGAACGCGCGCACGCAGACGCGCGCGTTCACAGGAACGGGAGGTAAGCGAGTGGATCTCCAGCCTGCCAGCGGCGATCGCTCGCTGGCAGGCTGGAGATGTGATTTTTTTAACCCCTAACAGGCATATTAGACGCTGTTTTGATAACAGCGTCTAATATACCTCCTACCTGGTCCTCTGGTGGTCCCTTTTGTTAGGATCGACCACCAGAGGACTCAGGCAGCTCACTAAAGTAGCACCAAACACCACTACACTACACTACACCCCCCCCCCCTGTCACTTATTAACCCTTTATAAACCACTGATCAGCCCATATAGACTCCCTGATCACCCCCCCTGTCATTGATCACCCCCCCTGTCATTGATCACCCCCCTGTCATTGATCACCCCCCTGTAAGGCTCCATTCAGAGGTCCGTATGATTTTTACGGATCCACGGATACATGGATCGGATCCGCAAAACGCATACGGACGTCTGAATGGAGCCTTACAGGGGGGTGATCAATGACAAGGGGGTGATCACGCATATAGACTTCCTGATCACTTCCCTGTCATTGATCACCCCCCTGTAAGGCTCCATTCAGACGTCCGTATGATTTTTACGGATCCACGGATACATGGATCGGATCCGCAAAACACATGCGGACGTCTGAATGGAGCCTTACAGGGGGGTGATCAATTACAGAGGAGTGATCACCCATATAGACTCCCTGATCACCTCCGTCATTGATCACCCCCCTGTAAGGCTCCATTCAGACGTCCGTATGATTTTTACGGATCCACGGATACATGGATCGGATCCGCAAAACACATACGGACGTCTGAATGGAGCCTTACAGGGGGGTGATCAGTGACAGGGGGGTGATCACCCCATATACACTCCCTGATCACCCCCTGTCATTGATCACCCCCCTGTAAGGCTCCATTCAGACGTCCGCATGTGTTTTGTGGATCCGATCCATGTATCCGTGGATCCGTAAGAAATCATACGGACGTCTGAATGGAGCCTTACAGGGGGTGATCAATGACGAAGGTGATCAGGGAGTCTATATGGGTGATCACCCCTCTGTCATTAATCACCCCCTGTAAGGCTCCATTCAGACGTCCGCATGTGTTTTGCAGATCCGATCCATGTATCCGTGGATCCGTAAAAAATCATACGGACGTCTGAATGGAGCCTTACAGGGGGGTGATCAATGACGAAGGTGATCAGGGAGTCTATATGGGTGATCACTCCTCTGTCATTGATCACCCCCCTGTAAGGCTCCATTCAGACGTCCGTATGATTTTTTACGGATCCACGGATACATGGATCGGATCTGCAAAACACATGCGGACGTCTGAATGGAGCCTTACAGGGGGGTGATCAATGACAGGGGTGTGATCAATGACAGGGGGGTGATCACCCCATATAGATTCCCTGATCACCCCCCTGTCATTGATCACCCCCTGTAAGGCTCCATGTAGACATTTTTTTGGGCACAAGTTAGCGGAAATTTTTTGTTTGTTTTTGTTTTTTCTTACAAAGTCTCATATTCCACTAACTTGTGTCAAAAAATAAAATCTCACATGAACTCACCATACCCCTCACGGAATCCAAATGCGTAATTTTTTTTAGACATTTATATTCCAGATTTCTTCTGACGCTGTAGGGCCCCTAAAATGCCAGGGCAGTATAAGTACCCCACATGTGACCCCATTTTGGAAAGAAGACACCCCAAGGTATTCCGTGAGGGGCATATTGAGTCCATGAAAGATTGAAATTTTTGTCCCAAGTTAGCAGAAAGGGAGACTTTGTGAGAAAATACAAAAAAAATCAATTTCCGCTAACTTGTGCCCAAAAAAAAAAATTCTAGGAACTCGCCATGCCCCTCACGGAATACCTTAGGGTGTCTTCTTTCCAAAATGGGGTCACATGTGGGGTATTTATACTGTCCTGGCATGTTAGGGGCCCAAAAGCGTGAGAAGAAGTCTGGGATCCAAATGTCTAAAAATGCCCTCCTAAAAGGAATTTGGGCCGCTTTGCGCATCTAGGCTGCAAAAAAGTGTCACACATCTGGTATCGCCGTACTCAGGAGAAGTTGGGGAATGTGTTTTGGGGTGTCATTTTACATATACCCATGCTGGGTGAGAAAAATATCTTGGTCAAATGCCAACTTTGTATAAAAAAATGGGAAAAGTTGTCTTTTGCCGAGATATTTCTCTCACCCAGCATGGGTATATGTAAAATGACACCCCAAAACACATTCCCCAACTTCTCCTGAGTACGGCGATACCAGATGTGTGACACTTTTTTGCCGCCTAGGTGGGCAAAGGGGCACATATTCCAAAGTGCACCTTTCGGATTTCACAGGTCCTTTTTTACACATTTTGATTTCAAACTACTTACCACACATTTGGGCCCCTAAATTGCCAGGGCAGTATAACTACGCCACAAGTGACCCCATTTTGGAAAGAAGACACCCCAAGGTATTCCGTGAGGGGCATGGAGAGTTCCTAGAATTTTTTATTTTTTGTCACAAGTTAGCGGAAAATGATGATTTATTTTTATTTATTTTTTTCCCTTACAAAGTCTCATATTCCACTAACTTGTGACAAAAAAAAAATAATTCCAGGAACTCGCCATGCCCCTCACGGAATACCTTGGGGTGTCTTCTTTCCAAAATGGGGTCACTTGTGGGGTAGTTATACTGCCCTGGCAATTTAGGGGCCCTAATGTGTGCGAAGTAGTTTGAAATCAAAATCTGTAAAAAATGGCCGGTGAAATCCTAAAGGTGTTCTTTGGAATGTGAGCCCCTTTGCCCACCTAGGCTGCAAAAAAGTGTCACACATCTGGTATCGCCGTACTCAGGAGAAGTTGGGCAATGTGTTTTGGGGTGTCATTTTACATATACCCATGCTGGGTGATATAAATATCTTGGTCAAATGCCAACTGTGTATAAAAAAATGGGAAAAGTTGTCTTTTGCCAAGATATTTCTCTCACCCAGCATGGGTATATGTAAAATGACACCCCAAAACACATTCCCCAACTTCTCCTGAGTACGGCGATACCAGATGTGTGACACTTTTTTGCAGCCTAGGTGGGCAAAGGGGCACACATTCCAAGGAGCACCTTTCGGATTTCACCGGTCATTTTTTACACATTTCGATTGCAAAGTTCTTCTCACACATTTGGGCTCCTAAATTGCCAGGGCAGTATAACTACGCCACAAGTGACCCCATTTTGGAAAGAAGACACCCCAAGGTATTTCGTGATGGGCATAGTGAGTTCATGGAAGTTTTTATTTTTTGTCACAAGTTAGTGGAATATGAGACTTTGTAAGAAAAAAATAATAATAATAATAAATCATCATTTTCCGCTAACTTGTGACAAAAAACAAAAAGTTCTATGAACTCACTATGCCCATCAGCGAATACCTCAGGGTGTCTACTTTCCGAAATGGGGTCATTTGTGGGTTTTTTCTACTGTCTGGGCATTGTAGAACCTCAGGAAACATGACAGGTGCTCAGAAAGTCAGAGCTGCTTCAAAAAGCGGAAATTCACATTTTTGTACCATAGTTTGTAAACGCTATAACTTTTACCCAAACCATTTTTTTTTTTACCCAAACATTTTTTTTTAATCAAAGACATGTAGAACAATAAATTTAGCAAAAAATTTATATATGGATGTCGTTTTTTTTGCAAAATTTTACAACTGAAAGTGAAAAATTACATTTTTTTGCAAAAAAATCGTTAAATTTTGATTAATAACAAAAAAAGTAAAAATGTCAGCAGCAATGAAATACCACCAAATGAAAGCTCTATTAGTGAGAAGAAAAGGAGGTAAAATTCATTTGGGTGGTAAGTTGCATGACCGAGCAATAAACCGCTAAAGTTGTGGAGTGCCGATTTGTAAAAAAGGGCCTGGTCACTAGGGGGGTATAAACCTGTGGTCCTTAAGTGGTTAACTCTTTACCAGTGATCCACTGAGTCACTGCAGCATCAGTGGTCATGTGTTGTCATTGCTACTGCCCCCTAGGCCAGTCCCCAGTATATATTTAGGGCTGCCGCCACTGGCTGCCTCTGAGGGGGCAGCAGTTTATGGTGTGGCATGGCGCTGTTCAGCCTCATAGTTACCAGGCCACTCGGCCTGAATCCTATGAGGAAGTAAAAAGGCGCAGGAGATTGCAATGACATCACATTCACCTTCCGCACACAGTTTCACTGGATGACATCACGGCGTTCGCAATGTCATTATGTCATGTACAAGACCTGGTGCAGGAGGTTTCGGTGATGTCATCGCGACCACCTGTGACGGGATTGCAGGAGAGCAGGGGCAAAGCAAATGGTGGCGGAGAGTGGAACACAGATAAGTGTAATATATATATAAATGGAAAAACAAAAAGCACTCCTGGAATCCACAGAAAAGGTTTTTCTTTATTCACCCATGTGATGCAACGTTTCGGCTCTGAACTAGAGCCTTTCTCAAGCAAAGAACAAGTGCATACTGTGAGATATATATACCCAACAGGAAGTGAAGTCAATTCAATTACAAGATCATGTGACAATCATGTGATACAAAACATACGTAGATACAAAAACAAACACAATAGTGTTCAAATATAAAGTGATCAGTGCATAGCTTCATACAGATGACATCATAATGTATTGAAATACGCCCATAAAGAGCAATGTAGTGTCATCATATCAATACATAAAGTGCAAGTGCAATATAGACTACAACCTGTTCCAAAGTTCCTAGATCAGGTGTAGCACATCATGTGTAATGAGGGAGAAGAGATCGGGGGGGATGGACAAAACAGTGCTGATCGGGTATATACATACAAATCCACATGGATTCTCCAAACCACATTGCGCCTGCTCCAGGTTGCCACCATTGATTGGGTGGTTGCAAAGCCCATTGCGCATGCGCTAAGTATCTGGCGCATGCGCACTGGGGCTCTGCACCGTGATAGTCTTCTTTAAACAGGTAATAAACCGGACGGGCAATCTCAGACTTTTTAGTCCGGGGGCCTCTCACCGCGAACTGCCGTGCTGTGCCGGAGCTCGGCCCACATCCCCATTATAGTTAATGGGGATGGAGCGGTGGTCCTGCGGCACGGCGAAATAGCGGCAGGACGGATCCGACAAGGTGAACAGCCTGTCGGATCCATCCTGTCGCTAGTGTGAAAGTACCCTTACGCTGGGTTCACACCTGAGCGTTTTACAGCGCGTTCAAACGCGCTGTAAAACGCTCAACACATGAAAAGCAATGCTTCCCTATGGGAATGGTTCTCACCTGGGCGTTTTACAGCGCGTACGATCGCGCTGTAAAACGCCCGACGCTCAAACAAGTACTTGAGCTTCTTTGGGGCGTTTTGACGCGCGTTTGTGGCCATAGGACACTGCAGTCAATGACACAAACGCGCGTCAAACGCGCGTTTACTATTACAAAAAACGCGCGTCAGAAACGCGCGTCAAAAACGCGCGTTTGGGAAACGCTCAGGTGTGAAAGCAGGGTCAGTGAGCACTTTGCCGAGATAATCCATCCCACCTCACAGGTGTGGCATATAAAGGTGCTGATTAGACAGCATGAATATTGCACAGGTGTGCCTTAGACTGCCCACAATAAAAGGCCACTCTGAAATGTGCAGTTTGATCACAGAGCACAATGCCACAGATCAGGGGTGGACACAGGCAGCAAAGGGCCCCTGTGCAAAAGAATGTCCCCCCCCCCAACCACACAAAATATACAAAATATAAAACATATATGTGCAAATAAAAAACATCTTGTGAAAATGTTTGCAATATGTTTATATATTCTTTTCATACTAGGCCACGCCTCGAACCCTGCCCAAAGCATACCTTCACACACCCAGTACCCTTAAAGGGAATCTGTCACCTGCTTTTAGCATTTTAAGCTGGCACCATCGCTATATTTGACTAAAGTACCTTATTTCCAGCAGTCTTCTTTTTACTTATTTTCGTTTAGTAGTTTTGATATAAAAGTGATTTTTATGTTATGCTAATTAGGGTCCAAGGTGCCCAGAGGGGCGTTTTTTTCACTCTCCGGTGCCCAGTGACGCCCCCCTGCAGTGCCCAAGAACGCCTCCTGATCATCAAAACACCTCCCACAGCCCGGCAAACGGTTCCGCCCCCTCCCCACGTCATAATCTAACTTATAGAAATGCCCCGTCCTCCTTCCTGTCTGCGGACAGAAAACTCGCGCAGGTGCAGTACCGCCTGCGGCCTGCGCGATCATCAACCTCCTGAGGGCAACAGCCTCAAAAGTCTCACTGGGCATGCGCCGAGCCCAGTGATGTGACCTGAGCGCTGTTGCCCTCAGGACGTTGATGATCGCGCAGGCCGCAGGCGGTACTGTGCCTGCGCGAGTTTTCTGGCCGCAGACAGGAAGGAGGACGGGGCATATCTATAAGGTAGATTATGATGTGGGGAGGGGGCGGAACCGTTTGCCGGGCTGTGGGAGGTTATTTGATGATCAGGAGGCGTTCTTGGGCACTGCAGGGGGGCGTCACTGGGCACTGGAGAGTGAAAAAAACGCCCCTCTGGGCACCTTGGACCCTAATTAGCATAACATAAAAATCGCTTTTATATCAAAACTACCAGACGAAAATAAGTAAAAAGAAGACTGCTGGAAATAAGGTACTTTAGTCAACATAGCGATGATGACCGCTTAAAATGCTAAAAGCAGGTGACAGAATCCCTTTAATGCCCCCACATAGTAATTATTCCCCCTTTGTTCCAGTACATAGTAGTTATGTCCAGATATGTGCCCCCTCACAGTAGTAATGGTCAGATATGTGCCCCCTCACAGTAGTAATGGTCAGATATGTGCCCCCTCACAGTAGTAATGGTCAGATATGTGCCCCCTCACAGTAGTAATGGTCAGATATGTGCCCCCTCACAGTAGTAATGGTCAGATAAGTGCCCCCTCACAGTAGTAATGGTCAGATAAGTGCCCCCTCACAGTAGTAATGGTCAGATATGTCCCCCCTCACAGTAGTAATGGTCAGATATGTGCCCCCTCACAGTAGTAATGGTCAGATATGTGCCCCCTCACAGTAGTAATGGTCAGATATGTGCCCCCTCACAGTAGTAATGGTAATGATCCTGTCTATCGCGCGGACTCAAGCGCGATCCTGTAATTCAGTTACAGGATCGCGCTTGAGTCCGCGCGATAGACGGGATCATGCGGCGAATGAGGAGGACGGCGCATGCGCCGCCTGTACAAGCGCGGTCCCGGCGACTGAGCCAGGTGTCAATTACAGTGCATAGAGGCGGGGTTAGGGCAGGGAGTTACAGCCTGGAGTGAGGGAAGGGCTACCCCCTTGACTTCTAGCGTGACTGTTGGAGCTGGAGAAGAGTACTTTATAAGACGATTTTTTCAGGCATATACAGCGCATGAAAACGGCACAAGGATGTATAAGAACACACTAAAGATGATCTATAAGGTACTGTTGCTAGTTTATTAAGTGAAATTGAGGTGAAAGGTTCGCTTTAAAGGGATTCTGTCATGACATTTTAGGCCTATAACCTAAACATATGGCCAGGTCCCTACTAAAAACCTGAATCCAAAACTGTCCTTATTAAATCTGCCTGTGGCTCTATTAACACATAAAACAGGCTTTTATAACCTGTCATTCACCTACCTAAGGTGCCCAAGGGGACATCGCTTTATACAAGGTGCCCGGCTGCAGCCATCTCCGTCTGGTGCCCAGCGCCGCCCTCCCTGTCTATAGTGCCGCCTTCCTCACCTCAGCCCTGCCTCTGCAGTCGTCCGGTCCCTCAGGTTATGCCTAGTCCGCACGCGCGGGATCTGGCAGAGGGACCGGACGATTGCAGAGGCGGGGCTGAGGTGAGGAAAGCAGTGATTTCAACTGGGAAGGCGGCGCTGGGCACCTAGAGCCTCTAGGTGTAATGGTAACGCCCCCGTTGCTCCTAGAGGATCATTTGCATATATTCAAATATTCATGTTTTTCTCAATAATGCAGGCATATATGAAGATGGGCCCAACACACACCGGCACTGATGGGTGGCTTTAGCGCTGCCCTAGCCATTTTACAGGCTAAGGCAGTGCTAAAGCATGTCCATTAGTGCCAGTGACATCACCGGGTTCACTGCCAGGCGGAAGCCACCCCCAAATAGTATCCCCAGTGGTAATAAGGCTCCCTAAAGTGCCCTCAGTACTAATAAGGCCTCCCTATAGGGCACCTCTTATATTCTAAAAGGCACTTCTATAGAGCCCTCAGTAGTAGTAATGCCCTCCACCACTGTCCACAGTATTTATAACGTTCCCTGCAGTGCCCCCTGTAATTATAATACCTCCTGCCGTACCCCCCGGAGTTATAATCATCTCTGTAGTGCACCTATAAATTATAATGCCTGTCCTCTCCCTCCAGTCTTCTATACCATGCAGTCCTATGTAAATAACACCAGTCCTGTGCCACCAGTCTTCTATATTATACAGTCCCATATAAATAACCTATCTTCCTTACATTCTTCTATACCATGCAGTCCCATGTAAATAACTTCACTCCTCTCCCTTCAGTCTTCTATATCATGCAGTCCCATGTAAATAACACCAGTCCTCTCCCTCCAGTCCCATGTAAATAACTTATCTTCCTTACAGTTCTCTATAACATACAGTCCCATGTAAATAACTTAAATAACATCACTCCTTACCCTCCCTCCAGTCTTCTAAAATATCCAGTCCCATGTAGATAACACCAGTCATCTCCCTCCAATCTTCTATAACAGTGATGCCCAACCATTTTTCATCTGAGGGCCGCACTAGACTTGGTATAAATTTTGTAGCCAGAACCAGGTAGCTTTGCCAGAAAGAAATGCAAACACATGTGAGCATTACTACTGTGAAGAGGGAAGGGATGCAAATGAGCTCTGAACAAGCTCTGCCTCTAATGCCACCAGATGTAAGGCAGCTATCCTAGAAGTCAATGTTCAGCTCTTAAAATAAGCCTTGAGACATGACTTGGATATTAAATAAGCCAGCACCTCATCTGCAGACAGCTGTTTCAGGGTGATTGCCGCTCATCAGTGCAGAGAGTACTGGTTTAATTGGGTGAGAGGCCTGTGTCCGGGGGGAACTAACTCTCCTTAGGGAGAGAGCACCTTAAATCACTGTGAGGAGCCTTATAGGCCATACATGCTCCTCTGGAGTTCTGGGAGGGAAGGTGAAAGGATTTGGACCTTTCTGGTGTCAGTGACATCAGAAGGGATGCAAATGAGCTCTAAACAAGCTCTGCCTCTAATGCCACCAGATGTAAGGCAGCTATCCTATATATCATATGACCTATAAGTCTCCTCACACTGATTAAGGTGCTCTCTCCCCCTAAGGAGAGTTAGTTCCCCCGTTACCCAGACACAGGCCTCTCACCCAGTTAAGCCAGTCCTCTCTGCTCTGCACTGATGAGGAGCAATCACTCTGAAACAGCTGTCTGCAGATGAGGTGCTGGCTTATTTAATATCCAAGTCATGTCTCAAGGCTTATTTTAAGAGCTGAACATTGACTTATAGGATAGCTGCCTTACATCTGGTGGCATTAGAGGTAGAGCTTGTTAAGAGCTCATTTGCATCCCTTCCCTCCCAAAATTCCAGGGGAGCAGGTATGGCCTATAAGTCACCTCACACTGATTAAGATGCTCTCTCCCTAAGGAGAGTTAGTTCCCCCCCTTACTGTGAAGAGGGCACATATTTGGCCATTATCACTGTAAGGGGCATGTGTGAGCATTACTGCTGTGAAGAGGGCACATATCTGGCCATTACTACTGTGAGGGGGCATGTGATGTATACATGTGTATGATGTATGTAGTGCGGTATGTGATGATCACACACTGCTCTACATACATTGCACACATCGATACATTACACCCTGCACTGTCACCTTCTTTTGCAGGTCCATCTTGATGTCTGGGCTGTAGGCTTCAGCTCCTTAGCCGCCATGCTTCTTGGGGTCCTTGCGCAGCACGCCCGCAACTCTTTGCTTCAGCCACCCCTGGGAGCCGGCTCCTACTCCTTCCAGCTTCCATCGGCCTCCCCTACTGCAGGGTGCTGTATCGCTCCGGCGCCCGCCCAATCTAACGAATAGCAAAGCTCCTTGCTGTCCGGAGCTTTGCTATTGGTTATTGCAGGCACAGGCAGCATCGCTGCACTGCCTGTACCATTCACAGCACACCCTGCGCTGATAAAAAGCAGGTTAAAGTCTAAGGCCTCCGGTCAGCTTCGCAGGCCGGATTTGGCCCGTGGGCCGTAGATTGAGCATCACTGTTCTATAACATACAGTCCCAGTTAAATAACACATTTCCTTCCCACTAAGCAGGGAGGAGGTATAATGGGGAGAACCACATCTCCCAGCATTTCTCTGGCACTCACATTCATTCCATGGCATCACAGGTCTCTACTGCTAAGCGCTGCCTCTTTCTGCACTGGTCACAGTGACCTAATCACAGGTCCTACCTCCACTTTCACTGCTGAAAAGATCACATGACTATGATGTCATGGAAGGTCCTTCAGCTATGGAGTGTAGACACAAATGGGCAGCAGATTTGCAGTAAGCGCTAATCAGCCCCCCCCCCCAAACTCTGCCTCCTCCCGACCTCCACCCCAAGGTGCCCAGGTTACCCTGTTGGCAGAGGTAGGGAATGAAAAATATGTGTCACGGTGGGGAGTGGGGAAAAGCCCCCACCGTACGATGACTGGAGGATAAGGAAAGCAACTAGGCCTGAACACAGGGATAAGGGAGCAGGGGACCTATTGCATCCCTATATCTCGCCCTAACTCCTCACAGTATGAGCGGACCTGGATGGTAGGACGGCTCATACCCTGGATACCTGAGGCCCTGAGTCACCCTGAGAATCCCTCACAAAGGAGCTAAGGAGAGGCGCCCTGTTCCTCCAGGACATGGAAGAACAGGAGTCTTAAATGGCCTAGAAGCAGGGAAAGAAAAAGACCATATGCAGCAACTGGATCGGCAGGTAAGAACACCGGAAAACACACTTACCTGACACTGCAACCACGACTGGAATCTGTGCATACGTACAGGAGCCCACACACCAAACCGGGCACTGTACAAACAACACATACAGGAAACCAGCTCACCAGTAACTGCCTGGACCCCCATGCAGCAAGATGCAGAGCTGCCCCGGGCAGCGCAGCATACAGACTATTGGTTCACCCCTCCGGGAAACCAGCCCCCTTCCGGAGGAGGACAACAAACAGGGGAAATGTCAAGCAACCATGCTGGAAGATATCACCACACATACCAGACATGGAACACCAAGCTAGACATTACAACACACCAAATCATAACCCCACACCAAACATACAACACATGTAAGGGAGGGAAGACATGACTGGAGACCTCAATGTCCCACTAGGAGGCCCTCACTCTGGGAGATGAAACATGAAGACCAGGAGCATAACTCCAGCACACACCATGGCTGGAGTACCACTGACTCCTGGCCTCTAGCCACAGGTAAGTTGAAGCACCTAGTGACCACACCCAACAAGGTGTTTAACCCCTCCAGCACCGGACAGAGGAGGAAACAACATAAAGGGGAAGTGCACACACCAGCACAAAAAGTTACACGTTGCCGCAGGCAACAACATGCAAGGCAACCGTGTCATGGCACACACCACAAAGGCTGTGGCACTGCCCCCGAATGCTGAAACAGCAACACGTTGCCACAGGCATCAGCAAGCGTGGCAAAAGTGTCACAGCGCACACAAAAGACAGTGACAATATGATAAGATAAAAAAATAAACACCTCTGCTGGCACTGGGATGGGCTCCCTCCCTTGCTGGGCACCTGTGCAGCTGGTTCAGCTGCACAGGAGGTAAGTCTGCCCCTTCCACAGAAGTCGCAACCTTTGAGGGAGCGTGCAGTTGGCATGCTGACTGCAGGGATGTCCACCAGAGCTGTTGCCCGTGCAATGAATGTGCATTTCTCTACCATAAGCCATCTCCAAAGGCGTTTCAGAGAATTTGGCAGTACATCCAACCGGCCTCACAACAGCAGACCACGTGTAACCACAGCAGCCTAGGACCTCCACATCCAGCATGTTCACCTCCATGATCGTCTGAAACCAGCCACCCGGACAGCTGCAGCAACAATCGGTTTGCATAACCAAAGAATTTCTGCACAAACTGTCAGAAACCGTCTCAGGGAAGCTCATCTGCTCGTCGTCCTCATCGGGGTCTGGACCTGACTGCAGTTCGTTGTCGTTACCGATTTGAGTGGGCAAATGCTCACATTCGATAGTGTCTGGCGCGTTGGAGAGAAAATTCAATAATCCGCAGCACTCGGATTTGGAGAGGCGTTCTGTTCACAGATGAGTCCCGGTTTTCACTGTTCAGGACAGATGGCAGACAGCGTGTGTGGTGTCGTGTGGGTGAGTGGTTTGCTGACGTCAACGTTGTGGATCGAGTGGCCCATGGTGGCAGTGGGGTTATGGTATGGGCAGGTGGCGTATGTTATGGACAACGAACACAGGTGCATGTTATTGATGGCATTTTGAATGCACAAAGATACCGTGACGAGTTCCTGAGGCCCATTGTTGTGCCATTCATCCACGACCATCACCTCATGTTGCAGCATGATAATGCACAGCCCCGTATACAAGGATCTGTACACAATTCCTGGAAGCTGAAAACATCCCAGTTCTTGCATGGACAGCATACTCACCGGACATGTCACCCATTGAGCATGTTTAGGATGCTCTGCATCGGCGTATACAACAGTGTGTTCCAGTTCCTGCCAATATCCTCCAACTTCTCACAGCTATTGAAGGAGTGGACCAACATTTCACAGGCCACAATCAACAACCTGATCAACTCTACGCAACGGAGATGTGTTGCACTGCGTGAGGCAAATTGTGGCCCCACCAGATACTGACTGGTTTTCTGACTCCCCGTAAGGCAAAACTGTGCACATTTCAGAGTGGTCTTTTATTGTGGGCAGTCTAAGGCACACCTGTGCAATATTCATGCTGTCTAATCAGCACCTTGATATGCCACACCTGTGAGGTGGGATGGATTATCTCGGCAAAGGAGAAGTGCTCACTAATACAGATTTAGACAGATTTGTGAACAATATTTCAGAGTCTTTTGTGTATGTAGAAAATGTTTCAGATCTTTGAGTTCAGCTCGTGCAAACTGGGAACAAAACCGAAAGTGTTGCGTTTATATTTTTGTTCAGTGTATATATATATATATATATATTATATATATATATATTATTTTTATTTTTTTAATTTATTTATGCATGCTGGCCACGCTGGAGGAGGTATAGCATTATATTTACTACAGAGGGGTGCATAAATTAGGTGCATCTATGGTAGTCCTTGCGCCTGGAGTAAAAATGATGGCGTACTTTTCCGCTAACATTTACATCTGTTTCCGGGAGTAAATTTTAGTAAATTTGCCCAAACAAGCTCCCGTCCCCATCAGGCCCAACTGGCGGACATGGCGTAAAACTGGCTGTGCAACTATACATGCTGTGTGGTGAATGTGAAATATGTTTGTGCGCCCACCTCAGTGCTAATGGCATATTTGTATGGATATTAAATTCTGCATTGCCAAAAATACATGAGAATACAGCACATACCTCTTACATCCAGTGATGTATCCTCTGATGTTGACATTCTCTTTTCTCATCTTCTCCATTGGGAACAGACCACCATGATGACATCTTTCAGCCACACCTCGTCTCTGCAGAGTTTTAACACACAGACATCTTCGATTTTTCACTTTTCCATCACTCCCCCCCTTTCATCCTGGTGCTACCGGCAATACTGTGCCCACTGTATTCCCAATGACGCCAGTACCATACAGATATTCCCCTCATACTCTTCCAAAGTGCCCTCATAATAGTGCCTCCTACAGTGATAATGCTCCATAAGCGTGACAGCAATAAAATTATATTTTTCTCTATATTTTTTATATAATAATTTTTATATTTAAAAGTTTTATATTTGCGTTAGGACACTACTTTCAGGGTGAAACATTGGCAAAACATGTCTTGGCCTAGTGACGCCCGGGAGGCCCACTCCGGCATCGGCCCATCTGGCATTTGCCAGATGGGCAGTGTGGCCCTTCCAGCATAGCCTGGAAAGCTCCTTCACAATCCAGATCCACATCACATGACTCATTCTGAAGGCACTGGCAGGTGTGATGCGGACATGACAGACAGTGATTTATGATGAGCAGCTCTGCAGTTGCTGCCTGTGTTTATTGTGGGCTTACAGATATCTCGCACCTCGAGAACTGGTTTGGCCTCTTTTACACAAGTGAATTTTCCACCCGGATGCGATGCTTGTAGTGAACACACAGCATCCAATCCTGACCTATTAATTTCAATTCATTTTTCACACACACATGGCTCCGTAGAAGTGAATAGGGCTTGTGTGAATAACGGAACACATCCGAGCGCAATACGTTTTTCACTGAAGCCCCATTCACTTCTATAGAACCAGAGCTGCGTGAAAAACGAAGAATGCGGTATAGAACATGTTGCGATTTTTCCTGAACGCAGAAATGATGCTGATTAAATGATTAAAATGGATGGGTCAGGATTCAGTGTGGGTGCTATGCTTTCATGTCACACATTGCACCCGTATGGAAAACCCGTTTGTGTGAAAGAGGCCTAAGTCTCCAGCACTCCAAATGTAGTGAAACTACGACTCCCAGCATGCTCCATTCATTTCTACAGAGTTCTGAGAAAAGCCAAGCAAGTGTACATCTTGGGAGTTGTAGTTTTACCACCTGGAGTGCCGGAGGTTAACCATCACAGGACTAAGGGTACTTTCACACTAGCGTTATTATTATTTTCTTTCCGGACAAAATCCCTGAACAATACCGCACTTGCCGGATCCGGCATTAATTTCCATAGAGATGTATTAATGCCAGATCCGGTACCAAGTATTCTGGAAATTGCCGCATTGCCGGATCCAGTTTTCCGGTCTGCGCATGCGCCGGGATATAGGCGGAGCTGATTTCTCTTTTGATCTTTAAAAAAAAATAAAATTATACTGGATCCGTTATTCCAGATGATATGGATCCGGTATTTCTGATCCTATTTTTTGGGGGGACAAGGTGACAAAATCGAATCAAATTTTTTTTTTTTCTGTTATGGCGCTCAACCGCATAGGACTTTTTAATTTTTTTTTTAATAGTTTGGACTTTTTAGATGTGGCTTGTAATATGTTTATTTATTTATTGTTTATATATTTTATATGTAAAATTGGAAAAGGGGGTGATTCATACTATATTATATATATATACTAATATTTTGGTAGTTTTTTTTACCATTTTTTAATTTTTTTTTACTTTTTATTTAATAACTATTTCCCGCCTTAGGGGCCAGAACCTGGGATCTTTTAATCACTTGTCCTATTCACCCTGATAGAGCTCTACTAGGGTGAATAGGACTTCACACTCTCCCTGCTGCCCTGTGCATAGTACACACAGCAGCAGGGAGTTGACTATGGCAGCCGGGGCTTCAGTAGCGTCCTGGCTGCCATGGTAACCGATCGGAGCACCAGGATTACACAGCTGGGGCTCCGATCAGAAGCTGCCACTGCCACCAATGAGGAGGAGGGGAGGGGATCTTGTGGCCACTGCCACCAATGATTTTAATACTGGGGGAGGGGGTTGGGGGGGTGCACTGCACCACCAATGATTTTAATACTGGGGATGGGGTGCACTGCGCCACCAATGATTTTAATATTGGGGGGTTGAGGTGAGGGGCGCACTGCACCACCAATGATAATATAATTAACATTTAATACAGTAGGCGGGTGCAGCACCTGAGGGGTTAACTGCCGCTAATCGCAGCTCCCCGCCAGCATCCGCCTCCTGGATTTGTATTAAATGTTTACTTTCATTGGTGGCGCAGTGCGCCCGCCCCTCTCTCCTCATTGGTGGCAGCGGCAGCAGCAGAGGCACAGGGGGAGGGAGAGAGCGCTTCCTTCTCCCCTGTGCTGCTGAGGAGTACACTGAGTGTGCTGAGAGCAGAGCGCTCTATGTTCTCTGATACTAGACTGCGCAATAGCAAAGCCTAGTATCGAAAAAAGGCAAATCCTGGTATCGAGGTCGATTCCAGGCAAAAGTATTGATTGGGTATGGAAAATTTGATACCCGAAACAACCCTAGTTTCCACTGGCCTTCATTTGTTTTGTTGTAGCAATGACATCCTGTACATCCACATGACCACTGCAGCCAGTCACTGGCCTCCACAGTCTCATGCTGTACAGACAAGCAGCGATTGGCTGCTGCGGTCATGTGGATGTACAGGATGTCATTGCTGCAGCAAGGAAATACAAAACAACAAAATAAACCACAAATCCAAATGTGTTACGTTTAGCCACTGATTCATTGTGGATTTTGCATCGAGATCTTAGAAAAAACTACAGCGAAATTTTCACCCCGTGTGGCCGTGCCGCAATCTCACACCAGTAGAAGGGTGACGAGAAAACTGCATTAACATCTCTACAAAAGTGGTATTTGTAAATTGATCAAAAAATACACAGGTTTTGATAAATCTGGTGCAAAGTACAGAAACACAGACTCAAGCAAAACTGATTTGAACGTTTCCCCTTGTGATAAATCTATTTCATTGTCAAGATTGGTGCTTTCGGCCAGTGAATGGAAATATTGTTAATACTTGTTGCAATGGTGTCCAGTCTAGATAATAATAATCTGTGAATTAAAAACACCAGGAAAACAAATCTCCCGCCTGTCCTAAGAGTTTGTTACAATGTATCAGTATGGCAAAGTTTAAAAACCCTTTTATACAGGCTGACACAGCAGGTAATTATCAGGAACGAACCATTCCTTTGTGATAATTGCCAGCTCTTTACAGTAGGTTAACGTTATATTTGCATGCAGCAATTACCTCCACTGTATGATCCCTCATCCCCATATAATTTTAGCATGATCTCTGGCCTGATGATTCAAAAGGGTTGTCCGGGTCCAGAGCTAAACACAGGCAACTCCCCTAATATGAGCATCCGAGCATTTCATGAATTTCTCCGATGCTCTCCCTTGCCCTGCGCTGGATCGCAGCATGAAATGCTCCTATGCTCATATCAGGGGGGGCGCCTGGGTGAAAATGCGGGTATGTCTGGGTTCAGTTCTGAACCCGGACAACCCCTTGAAGACCCCTTTACAAAGGTCAATGATCAGGGCAGTAACAAGTACCCCCATAGATGCCCCCCAATTATGTGCCAGTAAGAGGTGCCCCCATAGATGCCCCCCAATCATGTCCCAGTAACAAGTAACCCCATAGATGCCCCCCAATCATGTGCCAGTAACAAGTAACCCCATAGATTCCCCCAATCATGAGCCAATAACAAGTGCCCACATATATGCCCCCAATAATGTGCCAGTAACAAGTGCCCCCGTAGATGTCCCCCAATCATGTGCCAGTAACAAGTACCCCCATAGATGCCCCCCAATCATGTGCCAGTAACAAATGCCCCATAGATGCCCCCCATTCATGTGCCAGTAACAGGTGACCCCACAGATGCCCCCCAATCATGTGCCAATAACAAGTGCCCCCATAGATGCCCCCCAATCATGTGCCAGTAACAGGTGCCCCCATAGATGACTCCCAATCATGAGCCAGTAACATGTGCCCCCATAGATGCCCCCAAATCATGTGCCAGTAGTAGTATGATATAAAAAAAAAAATAAAGACTTATACTTACCTCTATCAGGCTGGCAGCAATGCGATGCAGGCCTCTTCTGGCCTGTGTCCCGCGCTGTACGGCTCAGGCGGCACGATGACAGTGAAGGGAGACGCCTCTCCCTCCCCTGCCCAGCCGCAGCACTTTCATCTGTATCGCTGTCCTGAGGACGGCGATACAGATGACTACGGAGATGAGGGCTTCCACAATGGAAGCACTCATCTCCCTGTGCCCTGCCGCCACCCCCCACGTCACCAGTGGCCAGCGGGGCTCAAGAGGCAGCTGCCTTGGGCCCCCCAGGAGCAACTGCCCCTTTTGCCCTGCGTTAAAGACAGCCCTGGGTGCCTGCCCGATCACCATGACGTAATAGTACGTCAAAATGCGGCAAGTCACTTGCCGCCATGACGTACTATTACTTCATATGTCGGGAAGAGGTTAAGGAGTTTAAAGAGGATCTGTCACCAAACCAAGAATTGACATGTGCAGTGGGCCCCTGAGAAGCCAGAGCAGAGGATTGTAGTGGTAGTGGCTCTGGCTGTCACGGTCAATCACAGTGGCTTTCCTTTCAATGTTGTTCCCTAGGCCCAAGAAGCAAAAGGAAGAAGCACCCTTTCTTCCCACTGGGCACAGTCTGGTTCTGGGGCTCCTGTCTGATGGTGGTTGGGGTGCCCTTGATATTAAGTGTCTGTATGGGTGCAAGACAGGGCGTGTGGAGTGCAATGGCTGGTGTATGGTGCAGGAGTCAGAAAACCAGGTCAGAGGTAAAAGAATAAATCTCTCTTCATTTAAAGGCAAAATAGGAGTTGTAGTACATCTACTTATAGCAGACAGTTTCTACTGTAGACAGTGCAATTCTCTCCCAGATAGTAGTGCGTGGATTTAGGCAAGGATGTGAGTTATGACCCTTTTTGTAGACCGTCTTGCTAAAATCTCTTCCGACAGAACCTATGGCTGACAACAGTACCTTGGTAATAATGGCTGTAATGTAAACTGCTAGATAAAGAATTTTGAAGGCACGCCTGGCCAGGATGTGTCCAAATGTGAAGAGTGTCTTAACAGTGTCCCTCACTGCAGCAAAGTCTGAATAGCTTAAGTAGCAGGTTACCTTGCTGACTCTAATGCTTAACCATGCAGATTCTAAGTTCTCCCATTTTCTACTTCTCTTAATCTTGCTGTAATTCACACAGAGATCTGTTAGTCTCTGGAGTTTTCTGGGCATAAGGCACAGCTTCCTCTCTTACTGAACTCTACAATAAGACTGACTAACTGAGCTTGGGCCAGATCTTGGATCCTCACCCAACCTCCTGCACAGGGCTGAGCCAGGATTGTTAAACCTTGGCATGCCAACCATACCTTGCTATACTGGGTATACTTTACATAGCATGAAATAACAATACACAACATTTGTAGATACCCCCTGCTCTGGGGTGATGCACATACATATACACTGCACTGAGCATGGCATACCTGCTGTTATGATTGGGTACCAAAAATGTTAATCCATTGCAACTAGCTCAGAGGTTTGGCTCTTCACTCCTCGTCTTTGCTAGGGGAGATTTCTCCCCGCTTTGATGAGTTCCGTCACAGGGGATCATGCTGCAGCGTAATCTCATGAGAACTGGGCGTTATCACAAGACCCCACTGCATCATAGCTACAGATGGGCTGCCTCAAACTCACAGACACTGTCTCACCTACATATTATAGGTAAGTATAATAGCATAATATAGCAGAAAACCCACATTATAGCAAAAAGCTGCATATTGATATTCCCTGCATAATGGAACACTGCACCTGATTGGCCCTATCAACCTCTGGGCCCCATAACAACGGCTATGGCTATAGATACACCCATGCAGTCATATTTGTGAAAGACGAGCATCAAAGGGTGTGTAACTAAATAAATTGCAATAATTGCACTTTTTATTAATGGTATTAATGGGGATTAACTTTTTCTGCAAAATACAGCAATGAGCTGGCATAAGGAAGCCGGTCTATGTGCAGTACTTTGGACCAAACGGAAACCCCCCTACAGCTCTACCAAATAAAAAACAAAAACAAAAAATGTCTAATATACTAACCCACCAGTCTCAGGTTAAGATCTTGAGGTGAATACATTTTTATATAATTTATTAGACTATACAGTTGTAACAAATCCTCACCTGTGAGAAGTTTTAGCTCAGGATGGGTTTTCAGATCCCATTTAACTTGTTAAGGGTGCAGAAATGTTATTTATTTTTTCACAGTCTCTAGTCAGAGAAGTAATTAATGTTGGGGCATCAAGCACTTATGTATTTGGCCAGTAGCCAAAGTTGTCCTGTTGCCTCCTGAATTTAACTGTATTGCCAACCTGAGGAAACCGGAGTGCTGGCCACCACATAGGGGCAGATTCTGTGGACATATAGTTTATGCGGCTTAGGCATTATTTTGTGATGCACTGTCGTATTAGGTTCTGCTGGGGCAGTATATTGTGGTGTAATGTGGTATTTGGCTCTTCTGGGGCAGTATATTGTGCCACAATATGGTATTCCTGACCCTGTCCGCCTACGGCTTTTTGATTGCCTTTTATTCCATTTGGGAGGAGGAATTATCAAACTGCAGTTTTGGGATTTGTTAATTCTTTACGCTGCTTACCATACATGATAAGAAATGTGATAATTTTATTGTATGGGTCATTACAGATACAATGATACCAATTATGTATCTTTTTTTATATTTTAACATATTTACAGACAAAAAGGGAATGTTTTGGTTTTGTTACTTTTCCAAGCACATTCTTTTTACTTTTTAATTTCTTTTTCTATGTCCCACTGGGGGGCTTGAACGTGCTTATCATCTGACCACTTATATAATACACTGAAATACCTCTGCATTCCAGTGTATTATGTCAGTAACTGTTATAACTAACATAAAGCCTGTTCAGCCCTGCTAAACGCAGGGCCTAATAGGCACCTGTACATGGCATGCCTGGGGGCTATTGTTAGACTCCCCAGCTGCTGTAGCAACCCCTTGGCACAATGCAATTGCATTTTTGAGTCTGGGACGAGGTTTATAGATGCCAAGGTCAGGATTAATCACAGCATCTAAAGGGTTAAATAGTCAGCATCAGAGTTATCTCCAATGACAGCTGGTACCCACAACTTGATGCACTGACACAACTTCTCAGCCTTTGTCATTACTAACGTAATGACTTGCTTGCGGCACAATACAGGTACGGTATGGTGCAGGAAGGGTTAATGATTTCATTCAAAAAAAGTAAGCAGAGGTCCTGAAAATGCTGGGGAAATGAAACACAAAGTATGTTAGAAATTTGTTCATTCTTTTTCAGTACAATTATTCGGTGATACATGCATGCTGGGAGTTGTAGTGCCACATGTTGCATATGATGTGCAGAATACTCTGTTCACTATCAAACTTGGAAAGAACTCTGGACAGCCGCTTATATGCACCATTTATTTATCACACTGTCACCATTTTAAGGACAATGACGCTGAATACTGTGGTATATCCAATGCAGATTGTCACCAGTGCGTCATGTACAGTATATCATTATCTTTATTACCAGGAGGAATAATTAACATGGTAAAACCTGCACATAACAGGATATGAATCAGTGACACAGATTATCACATCAAAGCTGGAGAATGAAAGGAGGAGGAGACGTAGGCCTGAGGCCAGAGAGAAATAAGGGCAATTACCCTTAGGCCCCTTTCACACAGGGGAGTATTCCACGCGGATGCAATGCGCGAGTTGAACGCATTGCACCCGCACTGAATACCGACCCATTCCTTTCTATGGGGCTGTTCACATGAGCGGTGATTTTCATGCATCACTTGTGCGTTGCATGAAAATCGCAGCATGTTCTATATTGTGCGTTTTTGACGCAACGCAGGCCCCATAGAAGTGAATAGGGTTGTGTGAAAATCGCAAGCAAGTGCGGATGCGGTGCGATTTTCACGCACGGTTGCTAGGAGACAATCGGGATGGAGACCCGATCATTATTATTTTCCCTTATAACATGGTTATAAGGGAAAATAATAGCATTCTGAATACAGAATGCATAGTAAAATAGCGCTGGAGGGGTTAAAAAAATAAATAAAAATTTTAACTCACCTTAATCCACTTGTTCGCGCAGCCCGGCTTCTCCTTCTGTCTTGATCTTAGCTCTGTGTAGCAACAAGGACCTTTGGTGACGTCACAGTCATCACATGATCCATCACATGATCTTTTACCATGGTGATGGATCATGTGATGACCGGAGTGACGTCACCACAGGTCCTGTTGCTACACAAAGCTAAGATGAAGACAGAAGAAGATGCCGGCTATGCGAGCAAGTGGACTAAGGTGAGTTAAATTATTTTTTATTTATTTTTAACCCCTCCAGCGCTATTTTACTATGCATTCTGCATTCAGAATGCTATTATTTTCCCTTATAACCATGTTATAAGGGAAGTTAATACAATCTACAGAACACTTCTGTGAAGAAGTTCGGGTACCAAACGCATTACAATGTTTTGCACTCGCGCTGAAAAATCGTGGGTGTTCCCGCAACGCACCCACACACTTTCGACTATAATACTGCCTCCTATGTACAAGAATATAACTACTATAATACTGCTCCTATGTACAAGAATATACCTACTATAATACTGCCTCCTATATACAAGAATATAACTACTATAATACTGCCTCCTATATACAAGAATATAACTACTATAATACTGCATCCTATGTACAAGAATACAACGACTATGGGGGGCGGAGCTTGACCTTGAAGCTGAATGGCAGCAGCTTCCTGAGCTCCTCACTTCTGCTGGTGATTAAACCCCTTCATCTGCTATAAAACTGCTCACTAATGGGGAAACCAAGCAAAGACCGACCCAGGGAACAACTTGAGCTGACACCCGCTCGGTCGAAGCAGCCTGATATGGAGCAGTACCTCACAAAGCAGGCAAAGCTGCGTCCCGCCGAGAGCTCCAAAATGGCGCCGCGAGCGCCGCAGCCATCAGACGCTGAAGACCCGTCTGAAGCGGGAAGCGCATCGGAGGCATCGGTATGCAGACTGCCGCGGAGGCGTTCAAACCTGTCTAAGGAAGTTCTTAAGGAGCTTCTGGATGCGGCTCTGGCTCCCCTGAAGAGGGATCTAGAGGATATTAAAGAAGACCTCCGGGGCCTAGGTCATAGAGTGGTGGCGCTGGAAGCCTCACAAGAAGCGATCCTCCTGCACGAGGGAAAGACCTGTCAGGCTCTACAGGCGCACCGGGACATGCTTAATGAAGCCTTACTCCGGATAGAGGACCAGGAGAACCGGAGCAGACGCCGGAACCTGAGAATCAGAGGCCTGCCGGAATCCATTGCGCATGAGGCCCTCCGCAAGGTAGCGTCTGAAATTTTCGCCCAGCTACTAGGCCCAGACCGGGCTGCCACGGTGGTGGTGGAACGCATCCACCGCGCACTGCGGCCAAAGCCAAAGCCATCTGACCCACCACGCGATGTGATCTGCGGTCTGCTGAGTTATGTGGACACAGCGGACATACTTCGATCCGGCAGAGAAGCTGAAGACCTGAGGTATGCAGACTCCGCCATATTGTTCTTTCAAGATCTAGCGCCCACCACGCTGGCAAAGCGGCGCATACTCAAGCCACTACTAGAGGCCTTAAAGGCATCCGCCACACAGTTCCGGTGGCTATACCCATTTGGCCTGGCCATTTTGAAGAATGGCAGGCAGCTCACGGTCCGTACACCGGCGGATCTGAAGACCATCTGGGGTCCGCTGGGCCTGACGCCCATTGATGTCCCGTCATGGATGCCCGCCGACCAAGGGGATCCCTTACCTGCCCCTCCGAGCGTCGAGACTTGGTCAGAAGTCTCCCCAGGCAAAGCGGAGAGAAGCAAGAAAAGCCGCCGAGACACCTGAGCTGCACACCTTAGCCTCCTGCTGCCTGCATAAGGCTCTTCATCTTCCCTAGTACAGCGGATGCGGCTGTGCAGCATAATGCCGGGTTGTGTGCCCCTGTCTCCAGATCTTGCGATCGTTCCCGAATGGAGAAGTATTGTTCTGAATTATGGACGCTATCCTGCTTTGCGGTCCATAGTGGCCTAGTTCATTGGCTGAAGACCACAGTTGACTGTGTGGCCTAACGTCCACTTGAACCCGTGTGGCCATGTCCTGGTTCGGACGGTTTTGTGGCTATGTTTTCTTCTACCCCAGTTAGTTCAATTATGGGGTTTCACCAGCTCCTCATCACATGAGGTTCACCCCCCTCCTGACAGCCTCTCAGCGGCTTTCAGTTGTCCCATGGAAGCCCCCCTCTGATGTTAGATCCCGGCTTACTGCCACAATGAGAAAGGGTCTAGCCTGCATCAGATGTCTCATGGGACTCCCACAATGCGAGCTTGATCGCTCAGTTCAGATGTTTGTTTATCTGTCTTTAATTTGCTTTATTACCCGTTTGTTGTCTTCCCCTGTCTGTCCGTCTGTCTTTTTTCCTTTTGTCCTCCTTCCATGCTCTATCACGTTTTATTGTGTACTTGCATTATATGTTTCTCAGGTGGCATATGCTCTTCTCCCACTTTATACCAGGTTGTCATGACTTCCTTTGTCGTATCCTCACTGAACGCTCGGGGTCTGAACGAGCCATGTAAGAGATCTCAGGTACTGTCACTTTTGCATAAAGATAAAACTTCTATAGCTTACTTGCAGGAAACACATTTTAAAACCGGGAAGGTCCCAAAACTGTCTACTGCAAAATTCTCCCAGTGGTTTCACAGCACCCATTCCTCGGCTAGCAGAGGGGTCAGCGTTGCAGTGCACAAAAATCTTCCGTTTCAGCTTGCGGCGCACTTAACGGATCCTGAGGGGCGGTTTCTGTTCCTAAAGGGCCTGATTGCTGGCACCTCTGTTACCCTGGCGAATGTTTATGCCCCTAATAGGGGTCAGGTCCCATGGCTCGTTCAGACCCTCAAGCAGCTGAGTGCCTTTAAAGAGGGAATGCTTATTTTGGGGGGGGATTTTAATGTGGCCCTTGAACCGTCTCTAGACTCGTCTGCAGGCAGGTCATCCATTACGCACAGACTCTTGAGGCGTCTCAAGATTTCTTTGAGGAGACTGGGGGTAATGGATGTGTGGCGCACATTGAATCCCTCTGGAAGGGATTATTCCTTCTATTCTCATGCCAAAGCATCGTACCATAGGATTGACTACCTTTTTCTCTCATCAGTTAATGCCTCACTTGTTTCTGGTGCTAAAATTGGGAACATTGTATTATCTGATCATGCGCCAATCTCCATGACCTTATCTCTGACCGACCTCCCAAAGAAAGACTGGACATGGCGACTGAATGACACTCTTATCCAGGATCCTGATAGTGTTTCCAAATTGTCAGCTTTACTGGTAGAGTTTTTCAAGATAAATGCATCTGGCCCATCTGCCCCAGCTATCCCCATTATTTGGGAGACACACAAGGCTGTGATTAGGGGTGAGCTGATTGCACTTGGCTCTCATATCAGGAAAAAGCGTTCCCAGGCCCAAAACCTGTTAGTGTCCCGTATTTCGGCCCTTGAACTTTCACACAAGCAGTCCCAGGCCTCCCAAGTAGCTGCTGAATTATATGAAGCCAGGAATGATTTAAAGAATCTTTTAAATGTCACCTCTGCCAAATTACTGTTTAGAGCGAAGTTTAAAGCCTACGCCCATGGTGACAAAGGAAATAAGCTAATGACAGCGCTTAGTAAGAAGCAGCAGACAGACTCCTTTATTCCTGCCATTAAGGACGCAGCGGGTATCACACGTAAAACCACACCTGAGATAGCGAAGGCTTTTTGCGCCTTTTACTCCGGTTTATATAATTTACCCCCTCCGAACCAAGCAACTCCTGATATGATTGCCAAGGCATCAGATGCTTTCCTTAGCTCGATTAACCTCCCATCACTGAACCCCTCTCAGATCTCCCAACTCACCTCCCCGATTACAGATGAAGAGATATTGAAAGTCTTATCTTCTATCCCGTCTGGTAAAAGTCCCGGCCCCGATGGCCTAAATATTGCATACTATAAAACCTTTAAAGACACACTCCTTCCATACTTTAACTCTTTATGCAACTATTTACTACAGGGTGGTTCTTTGCCCTCTCAATCCCTGATGGCCCATGTGACCATTCTCCCTAAAGAGAATAAAGACCCCCTTGAATGCGGCAGTTACAGACCTATTTCATTATTGAATGTGGATGTCAAATGGTGGGCGAAAATACTGGCCCAGCGTCTCCAGCAGATACTCCCAGATATAATCTATGGTGAGCAGGTTGGCTTTGTCCCTGGCAGACGGGGCACAGAGAACACCATCCGTCTATTGCATCTGATGTCTTGGGCGAGAGCTAAGGCGGTGCCGGTAGCGTTATTGAGCACTGATGCGGAAAAAGCTTTTGACAGGGTGAGCTGGCCCTTCATGTCTAAAACTATGTCCAAATTTGGAATACCGGAGCAATTTATTTCTGCTGTGTTCTCACTATATTTGGCCCCCTCTGCCAGGGTCAAAGTCAACGGGACCCTTTCCCCATCATTTGGCATCACAAATGGCACACGCCAGGGATGCCCACTCTCTCCGGCACTATTTGTAATGGTGATGGAGACACTCTTAAGCAAAATTCGCCAATCATCTGGGATTGAGGGACTCACCATAGGATCTCAGAGACACCTGACTGCTGCCTTTGCGGACGATCTACTGGTGATGACCTCAAACCCTAAGACGTCTTTCCCCAAATTGCTTGCTATTTTTGAAGAGTTTGGCTTTGTTTCCAATTTTAAGATTAATTACTCCAAATCCATGGCCCTTAATATTTCCTGCCCTGCTGGTGTGGTGCAACACCTGAAAAACTCCACCCCCTTCAAGTGGGCCCCGAAAGAAATACCATGTCTTGGCATCCGTGTTACAGCGGATCCCAAAGAGCTGTTCCCGTCTAATTACCTGCATTTACTGAAGTCTGTCAGGACACAATTACAATCCTTAAACATGCCATTTATCTCCTGGATAGGAAGGAAAAATTACTTGAAAACGTATATAATTCCTAGATTTCTGTACCTCATACAGACATTACCTATATGGATCCCGCAGTCCTACTTCATAGAGGTTCGCCGGATGTTGTCCCTCTTTCTTTGGAGAGGTCGGTCCCCTAGAATAGCCTATGCCATTCTGACTAGGGAGAGGAGGTTTGGGGGATTTGGGCTACCTGATATTCACGGGTACTACAAAGCAAATCTTATGTGTAGAGGTTTGGGCCTCCTTTCAGACCGCTCTGAAAATATTTGTTCACGCTTGGAACGAGCTTTACTTACAGACCGTGAAAGGTTAATACTGTGGGGTGTTCGCTCATGTCCCCCCACGGCCTCTAAATTGCCATTATTGTGGAGAGGGGTGCTACTCACCTGGTCCATGTTGTATGGCTCCAAGACACTTAACTTCCCCAGCCCTGACCTTCCGCTACATCTCCTGCAGTCCTTTATCAATCCTAAGATATCGAATGCCACGGGAGTATGGGCTTTGCTCAGAAATCACACTTTACAGGAGGTGGTGTCCGCAGGGGGAGGGCTGGATTGGGAGGGGATACTTGGATTGCCTAGGGTCAAATCAATTGCATTTCTTCATCTTCATAGCTTTAGGAGAGATATTAAGCTTTTGAAGTTGCAGACCTCTCACCTTACTTCACCCACCTGGCTGGAGCGGAGGCTGAGGTCCGCTCGACCCTCCAGCAGACCCTTCTCAGTGATGTATAAAGAATTACTATCCTCTGCGTATTCTGAACCCCACTTTATAGGCTCCTGGGAAACAGAACTATCCCTAACACTGTCTGACCCAGAGAAAGCCTTTGTACTGACCCATTCACACGGCTTTAGCCGTTGCATTAAAATTCAGGAGAACTCGTATAAGTTGCTAACCCGCTGGTATAAAACACCGGAGTTCCTTCATAGACTTAATCCGGAGATTCCTGAGGTCTGCTGGAGGTGTGGAGCGGGCATCGGCTCTCTTTCGCACATATGGTGGAGCTGCCCCAATATTCGCCCCTATTGGAGACAAATAGAAACAGAATTGAACAAGATTTGTTCTACCTCCATTGTCTTGGATCACAAGTTGATCTTACTCTGGTGCCCAAACACGTCGTTCACCCCAACTAAGTCAGATTTGCCTACTATACTTATTACAGCGGCCAAGCTCTTAATCCCCCTTCTGTGGCGACAAACCGAACCTCCTACTGTTATGAGGTGGATGGGAAAGATAGATCAGCTATATAGGTTTGAGGAGCTGGCCCATTGGGAGTCACATACACGTGTGAAGTTTCTGAAAACATGGAGCCCCTGGGAAAACTTTAAACATCCTGCTGGTTAGAGCATAACACCCCCCCCCCCCACCCCTTTCCCCCTCTTTCCCCTTGTTTGTCTCCCAGTCCTTTTCATTTTCATTTGTTCTGACTTCTATCTGTTGTGATCTGGATTACGGTCCATGTGTTTACTTTTTGAAGAGGTCTTTGATTATCTCTGCTTGGAGCAGATTGCTGAAAGTGCCTGGAAAATTGTACTCTACTTCTGCCGTTATTGAAGCTCCATGTATGTGTATTGATGTAAAAAAAAAAAAAAAAAAAAAGGATCTTGTATCAGTACATTTCTGTTTGCACATGGTATGACCAATAAAAAGAGATTTGGTTAAGAATACAACGACTATAATACTGCTCCTATGTACTCGAGCCTGTTGGCTATAGATTCGGCTCTGGGCTCGCTGAGTCGCCTCCATATGTTCCCGAACCAGAGGCAACACGGTCTCTATCAGTTCTTGCATCTGGGTGACGTATTCAATAACACTTTTATACCGAGTGGGCTGTTGTTCCCATGCCTCCTTGGCTACATCCAACAGCCCGCGAGGATGTCTGCCATATAGCAGTTCGAAGGGCGAGAACCCAGTAGAGGCCTGGGGCACCTCTCGCACTGCAGACATGAGATAGGGCAGGAGGAGGTTCCAGTCCCTTCCATCTTTGGACACCACTCTATTTAACATATTTTTGAAGGTTTGGTTAAGCCTTTCTACCAGCCCGTCCGTTTGTGGATGGTAGACGGACGTCTGTAACTGTTTTATGTGCAGCAACTTGCACAATTCCCTCATGACCCTGGACATGAACGGGGTCCCTTGGGCCATCAAAACCTCTTTGGGTAGTCCTACACGGGAAAACATCTCCTATGAGTTTAGCCGATGTATACCACAGTGGCACCGCCTCCGGATACCGGGTAGCGTAGTCTAGGATGACTAGAATGTGTTGGTGCCCTCTAGTGGACTTT
The DNA here is from genome assembly GCF_014858855.1 of Bufo gargarizans. Lineage (NCBI taxonomy): Eukaryota > Metazoa > Chordata > Amphibia > Anura > Bufonidae > Bufo > Bufo gargarizans. The sequence continues at coordinate 702,028,736 of NC_058080.1, read as the reverse complement.
GGTACTGGTCCTATGAGATCTATAGTGATTCTTTCAGACAGGACCTCGATGATCGGGAGAGGTACTAAGGGACTACGGAAATGGGGCTGGGGGCCAGTTATTTCAGGTCGGGCAAGACTTTAAAAACTCTTCCACCTCTCTAAACACACTGGGCCAGTAAAACCACTGTAGTATACGGTCCTGTGTTTTCTGCAATCCGAGATGACCCCCGAGAACATGTTGGTGCGCTAGATCTAGTACTAGTTTGCAATAAGTCTTGGGCACCACATTAAAAGACAAAACATGCAATGCGACAACTCACTGCAATATAGAGTACAAAAATTGCATAGTAATTACAAGTGCTACACTATAAGTGAGAGATACTTGGCAAATCGTTTTGTACAAAATTATTTGAGCCTGTCTGCCACACGTAAAGGCGATCTCTGTTTAGACGGGTTCCTAACACTAAATTCTACCTGTTAAGTGCCATGACGGCTACCATACACTTCAGGGAGTGTAGGTTCCACATGCATGCTGGGTCTGCTGGGTCATGCACTCCTGACCACCTTGTCTGCCCTTTAGGCTGATTTTAATTAGTGTGAGTATACAGTCAGGCCTGCTCCCCCTCACTCACTGAAGCCATTTGGCACCATGAGTGAGATAGTTTGTGGACTCTCACTGCAGTCTTTGGTGGCCATTTGACGCCGGGGGTGTTGTGGAGTGGGCTTGCATGTATGTTGGTACCTGTACTCATTGGATACAGTGGAGGCCATTTTGGCACCCAAAATGACAGTTATTGAAGCAGACCCAGCATGCATGTGGAACCTACACTCCCTAAAGTGTATGGTAGCCGTCATGGCACTTAACAGGTAGAATTTAGTGTTAGGAACCCATCTAAACAGAGATCGCCTTGACGTGTGGCAGACGGGCTTAAATAATTTTGTACAAAACGATTTGCCAAGTATCTCTCACTTATAGTGTAGCACTTGTAATTATTATGCAATTTTTGTACTCTATATTGCAGTGAGTTGTCGCATTGCATGTTTTGTCTTTTAATGTTGTTCCCTGCCATAGCAATGTGCTCCTGCGGTTTGGTATGTGCTGACTGACCCCCTTTTAAGTCTTGGGCACCACCAAATCATGGAGAACCACAAAACGCGGAAATATCGACTTGGCCCCCGATTGTTGTGGTTCTCCATCGATCATTAACACATTCTCCCAGGCTCGGGATAATGTCGGGTCCCTGTGTTGTGCTGTACTGAAATTATCACCGGAGACATTCAAGTCTGCCAATTCAGGGCCCGGTGGCAAGTCCTCCACCTCCCCAACCATCACATTCAATGGGGCTGTTCCCCCCTCATCCACCGAAGTGACGGTCACCCCTACCGATTGCCCTTCGGCCTCGGGTTCTGACCTCCCACTTGAGCAAGGCCAATCCTCTGGGGTTATCCCTGACTCTTGGGGACCGGTAAGTCTCATAGGTGGCCACATTTCCGAGAAGCCCGGGAAGTCTCTTCCTATTATTAGTTCATAGTGTAGATTTGTGGCGACGGTCACTTCATGAATACTCCTGCCAGCAACCGTGGTTAAAGACACCTAAGCAGTGGGGTAGTCTTTTAAGTCACCATGTATGCACATTACCTCAACTTTCCGGCCAGTAAACTCAGCGGGTCGCACCAGGGTATCCCTTACCAGGGTCACCAGACTCCCCGAGTCGAGCAGAGCCATCGCTGGAGTGTCTTCCACTTCCACCTGTTGCACACAGCTTCCTGGCATATAGCGTCTGACGGTAGCCATAGTTAGTGTCCATGGGCTCAATCCCATGGGGACAGTCGGCCCTTACGTGACCAGGCTCATGACACCACCAAAAGATCACCGGAGCCAGGTCCGCAGTGCCAGGTCAGCAGTGGGTACCTCCTGGGTGGGCTTTTTCGGCTCCAGTCTCCGGGCCTAGGGTGGGGATTGTCGAGGTTTAACTGCCCCTTTCCCTTTAGTTTCCTGGTAGCCTCATATCGTTCAACCAGGTCCACCATCTCAAGGGCATTAACAGGCGACGCCTAGCCAATCCAAAGCTGAAGAGGGTATGGCAACGCCCTCCAGAACATATCAGCTAAAATACGGTCCAGCATAGCAGTGGGATTCAGTACATCCAGTTGTAGCCATTTTTGCAAAAGGTGGAATAAAGCATAATACTGGGGTCTAGCGGGCTCAGCCGGGTTAAACTCCCACTGGTGCACGCTCTGGGCCCGGACCAACATAATTACCCCCAGCCTCGCCAGGATCTCACCCTTGACTTTCTGGTAATTGACCGCTTGCACGTCTGGCAAGTCAAAATACACCTGCTGGGACTCGGATGCCAGGAACGGAGCGATGACCTCAGCCCAGTGATCTTGGGGTACATTCTCCCTCACGGCCACTCGAATACCGCCAGGTAGGTTTTGACATCATCCATGGGTGAGATCTTGGGGATCGCCGTACGAACCGCTTTCCGGGCACCGTGAACGCTCGAGGATGCTCCTGCCGTCTGTAGCGCCATCACGTGTTGGTTTGTTTCTTGCTGCTACTTATTAGCCTCCTGCTGTTGCAGGTTAGCCTCCAAGAGGGCCTTCATTACAGCTTCCATTTTGGGGAGGCAGGTATTTTCCTCTCAGTGTATGCTGCTGGACTGATTAGCGGCCAGGTGGGGTCAAACACCGGACTGGACTCATGTGCCGGCCCGGGTTTTGACAACACCTAGCTGCCTTTAAAAGACAACTGGGTTCAGCATAAAGGATCTCTGTATTGGGATCTGAGGCTTTTGCTGGGCTTGGAGGTCTGAGACCAGTGTGAGGGGAAACAGGCCGCCTAAAGTCTGTTCATGGACTTTTTGAGGCAGAGCTGCCAGCTGGGTGTAAACTAACACCAAAACCAAAAGGTAACTTTTTGTGTTGAATGTGACTTTTTGTTTATGAACTTGCCAAGAGCGTGAATAAACACCGAACTGTTTGATTTAAGAACTGGTTGGTGCCTCTATACCCCACAGAATATAATTACTATAATACTGCCCCTATGTACAAGAATATTACTACAATAATACTGCTCATATGTACAAGAATATAACTACTATAATACTGCCTCCTATGTGCAAGAATATAACTACTATAATACTGCCCCCTATGTACAAGAATATAACTACTATAATACTGCCTCTATGTACAAGAATATAACTACTGCTCCTATGTACAAAAATATAACTACTATAATACTGCCTCCTATATACAAGAATATAACTACTCTAATACTGCTCCTATGTACAAGAATATAACTACTATAATACTGCCTCCTATGTACAAGAATATAACTAGTATAATACTGCTCCTATGTACAAGAATATAACTACTATTTTCTTGACACCTGGCAAAACTGGAAGAAGTTCAGGAACCTCAGCTGACTTATGCGCGACCGCAAACCCCCCCCCCCCTCCCGAAACGCGATCTCTCCCTACTCCCCCCCCCCCTTCCTTCTCTCTTTCTCTCCCTCTTGTTTTCAATGTCCATCGTCTATTGTTCTTGTTATTATTGTGATCCTTACTCAGAGTTTAACGGCAACATACGGTCCTCCATCCGAGGCCTAGGCCTCCTTGACCGTCTCTGACACTGATTGTATACTGAACCCTTGAAAAATGTGCATTATTTGACTTAATTTGCCTTAATCTACAGTTATGGTGCTCTGTCATGCATTGAAACATGTGACTGTATACTCTATATTTGTATTCAATAATATTAATGTCATTATAACATATGTCTGAGATGATGATGTTTCTTACATGTGAGTCTTCTAATTTTCCAATAAAAAAGAAAATTGGTAAAGAATATAACTACTATAATACTGCCTCCTATGTGCAAGAATATAACTACTATAATACTGCTCCTATGTACAAGAATATAACTACTATAATACTGCACCTATGTACAAGAATATAACTACTATAATACTGCCTCCTATGTACAAGAATATAACTACTAGTGGCGGAGCCTGACTGCCGACCAAGTCATACGCATGTAGGAGAGCTTTCCTCCGTGCAACCCTGCAAACTCACTAAAATAGCAGTCTAACTTGGTGTCACCACCAGACATCTGAGAAGCTCTGACAGATGTTCTTCACAACCTCCTGCTTGAGGTTCCTTTTGTTTTGCTTTCGTTTTCTCATCTCGTTAGCCTCTCTCAGTTGTCATGTAGTTGCACTGATTGCATCCCTTTAAAGAGGACCTTTCACTACTCTACAAACTAAAAACTAACTATACCTGTGGGCAGAGCGGCGCCCAGGGGTCCCCCTGCACTTACTAGTAAGTCTGGGCGCCGCTCCGTTTGCCCGGTATAGGCTCCGGTGTCTGCGCTCCCTCTGACTGATTTCTTGTAGGAGGCGTGTCCCTTGCTGCACTGCTGGCCAATCGCAGCGCACAGCTCATAGCTGAACATGAGGATGAGACACAAGACTCAGAGGAAGCGGACGGCTCCACCGCAGACCCTGTAGGCGAGCTTTCGCAGCCAAGTCCTGCACCGATCTCCAGGCAGTTCCTGCAGCAAGCATTAACAGCAGCTCTGTCTCCGGTCCTCCATGACCTCAAAGAAATTAAGGCAGATGTCAAACACATTGGGCACCGCGTGGAAACGCTAGAAAACACCCAAGCGGCCATCCTCAACTATATCCAAGTCGCTAGCGTAAATACCGCTGCCTATGTGAACTCTTGACAATGCCTACGCTCTAATAGAGGACCAGGAGAACTGCAGCAGGTGGAGAAACCTCCGCATACAAGGCCTTCCTGAGAACGTGGCCCACGAGGCCGTACCGGATGCTGCCGGAGCCATTTTCACCACTCTCCTGGGTACCACCAAAGCAGCGGCAATACACATTGAATGTATCCATAGGGCATTCTCCAAACCACCCCACTAGATATCCCCTCGTGGCTACCGTCTGCATAAGTTAGTATCCCACTACCGGACCTTCCGGAGGTTTAGGGGTGGACAAAGGCAACAAAGAAGAGGAATATGCACAGGTCTCGAGACACTTAACTCACTTAACTGACTGAGCAACTATGGAGCTACAGCTGAATGACCCAGTCAAAAGCACCTTTTGGTAGCAGAAACCTCCTAGAGGACTTACCCGATTACCTCACCTCTGCCAAACATGCAAGTATTAGCAATCTGCTAAATATATTTTGCTCCCCCCTTCTGTATATTCCAGCAGATCCCGGAGGATCCTATTCCTAGTGGGGCTCCTACCGAGATCTATTCCCCTGTTAGACTGATTCGCAACTACCATTGTTATTATCGCGCCAGGTATGAGGGGAGCGCTGGTTTACTACATCGATGGACCAGACGCACATCGACTCCAGTAGCAGAATTACAGTAGCGCAGACCTGGTGCACGCGCCAACATTGGTGGTCTTCCATGCCTGCTCCTCTATATCTAATTGAACTGCTGTGGGCTGCCGGCATGGGATCCACCACCTTATGCTCTCAGTTATCTTACCTTCTGTTATGTTGAATGTTATTTTTGTTTACTGCTCACCTCCCTGGTCGATGATTTTGCCTGAATGCTCCTATGCATTGTGCACCCTATATGTCATGCCAAATTAAGTGTACCTCTTTTAATGTGAGGGGCTTCAATACCCCTCAAAAACGCTCCCAGGTTATACGCCTCCTTAAGAAATCCTGTTATACGCCTCCGCTTCCTTCAAGAGCTACACTTAAAGGCGTCCAATGTTCCTAACATACAGAAATCCTATTTCCAACACTGGTTTATTAGCGCCTTTGACAAGGCCAAAAGAGGGGTGGGAATAGCAATCTCCAAATATATCCCCTTTAAGTTGTTAACAATGCAGACCGACCTGGATGGACGGTTCATATTTGTGAAGGGAGTTATAGGCACACAAAAGGTCACTTTAGCCAGTCTGTATAGCCCAAATAGAAGCCAGAAACATTGGATCAAAAGCACCTGGCAGAAGCTTAAATTGTTTGCAGAAGGAGTTTGGCTGCTAGGTGGAGATCTAAATGTCACACTGAACCCACATGTAGACACATCGGATGGCCCCTGACAGCTAACACAATCAGCTATAGGATGTATAAATAACTACCTCTCTGAAATAAACCTACTTGATACCTGGCATCTAACACACCCGGACGGACGTGACTACACCATCTTTTCCACCCCCCACAACACATACAAGAGACTAGACTAAATATTCATCTCCAACAACTCCATAGATATGGTAGAAAGCTCCAGCATAGATCCTTTCACGGTCTCGGACCATGCCCCGACTTCAACAGTATTACACTTTTCCAGCTTATGGGACAGACCCGCGGATGTCAAATCTCTAGCATGGTTCTTCTCTGAAAATGCTACACCTGGGATGCCACACACAACACTGTGGGAAACACACAAAACAGTAATGAGGGGAGAACTTATTGCACTTGGCTGCAAAGTTCAAAAGGACAGACAAAAAACATTGCACTCTCTCCTTAAGCAAATTGCAGAGAAAGAGTCCATCCATAAACGCTCCAAAGCACTAAATGCCCAGATGGAATTAAGCAAACTTAGAACTCAACTTAAAGACCACCTTAATATTTGCCATGCGAAGGCCTACCAATACAGGGAGTGCAGAATTATTAGGCAAGTTGTATTTTTGAGGATTAATTTTATTATTGAACAACAACCATGTTCTCAATGAACCCAAAAAACTCATTAATATCAAAGCTGAATATTTTTGGAAGTAGTTTTTAGTTTGTTTTTAGTTTTAACTATTTTATAGTTAGGGGGATATCTGTGTGTGCAGGTGACTATTACTGTACATAATTATTAGGCAACTTAACAAAAAACAAATATATACCCATTTCAATTATTTATTTTTACCAGTGAAACCAATATAACATCTCAACATTCACAAATATACATTTCTGACATTCAAAAACAAAACAAAAACAAATCAGTGACCAATATAGCCACCTTTCTTTGCAAGGACACTCAAAAGCCTGCCATCCATGGATTCTGTCAGTGTTTTGATCTGTTCACCATCAACATTGCGTGCAGCAGCAACCACAGCCTCCCAGACACTGTTCAGAGAGGTGTACTGTTTTCCCTCCTTGTAAATCTCACATTTGATGATGGACCACAGGTTCTCAATAGGGTTCAGATCAGGTGAACAAGGAGGCCATGTCATTAGATTTTCTTTTTTTATACCCTTTCTTGCCAGCCACGTTGTGGAGTACTTGGACGCGTGTGATGGAGCATTGTGCTGCATGAAAATCATGTTTTTCTTACCTTGCAGACTTCTTCCTGTACCACTGCTTGAAGAAGGTGTCTTCCAGAAACTGGCAGTAGGACTGGGAGTTGAGCTTGACTCCATCCTCAACCCGAAAAGGCCCCACAAGCTCATCTTTGATGATACCAGCCCAAACCAGTACTCCACCTCCACCTTGCTGGCGTCTGAGTCGGACTGGAGCTCTCTGCCCTTTACCAATCCAGCCATCTGGCCCATCAAGACTCACTCTCATTTCATCAGTCCATAAAACCTTAGAAAAATCAGTCTTGAGATATTTCTTGGCCCAGTCTTGACGTTTCAGCTTGTGTGTCTTGTTCAGTGGTGGTCGTCTTTCAGCCTTTCTTACCTTGGCCATGTCTCTGAGTATTGCACACCTTGTGCTTTTGGGCACTCCAGTGAAGTTGCAGCTCTGAAATATGGCCAAACTGGTGGCAAGTGGCATCTTGGCAGCTGCACGCTTGACTTTTCTCAGTTCATGGGCAGTTATTTTGCGCCTTGGTTTTTCCACACGCTTCTTGCGACCCTGTTGACTATTTTGAATGAAACGCTTGATTGTTCGATGATCACGCTTCAGAAGCTTTGCAATTTTAAGAGTGCTGCATCCCTCTGCAAGATATCTCACTATTTTTGACTTTTCTGAGCCTGTCAAGTCCTTCTTTTGACCCATTTTGCCAAAGGAAAGGAAGTTGCCTAATAATTATGCACACCTGATATAGGGTGTTGATGTCATTAGACCACACCCCTTCTCATTACAGAGATGCATATCACCTAATATGCTTAATTGGTAGTAGGCTTTCGAGCCTATACAGCTTGGAGTAAGACAACATGCATAAAGAGGATGATGTGGTCAAAATACTCATTTGCCTAATAATTCTGCACGTAGTGTACTCCCAGTTCCGATTTTACTCACATTGAGATAAAGGCACGAAACTTATGTCCTCTCTCATTAAGCAGCGGAAGGACTCCATGTACATCCCCAGAATAAAGTCAGAGCAAGGGATCACATTATATAAGACGGCAGACATAGCCAATGAATTTCAAAAATTCTAAAAGCAGCTTTATGGACTGGCAGATCATAACACCCCCAAAAAAAAAACTGTCAGACACAGCAATAGACCAGTTCCTAGAACATCTCAATCTCCCCCAAATTACATCACAAGTAGGTGAGACCCTTCTAGTCCCAGTCACAGAAAATGAAATTAAAAAGATACTGACTTCAATGCCACTGGGCAAAAGTCCTGGCCCGGATGGCTTCCCAGTAGGATACTACAAAAAAATTGCCACCTCTCCGGTCCCCCACCTAACATCCTGGTGCAATGCACTTCTTACTGGCTCACAATTACACAAACAGTCGCTAGAGGCTACTGTAACCATTCTCCCCAAGCCTGGGAAAGACCCCATACTCTGCAGTAGTTACAGGCCTATATCACTGTTAAATGTGGACATAAAAATCTGGGCAAAACTCCTAGCCACACGCTTAAGCCTCTTACTACCAAAAATCATCCACCCAGACCAAGCAGGCTTTGTGCCCGGTAGAGAGGGGAACCACAACTCCTGCAGGATAATGCATACAGCTATGCAATGGTCTATAAAACACCAACTCCCCCTGACTATCCTCAGTGTCGATGCGAAGAAGGCCTTCGACCGGGTGAACTGGGACTTCATGACAAAAACCCTGCGTAGGTTTGGCATCCCAAAGCGGTTTCAGGATGCAGTCATGACGCTGTACAGCAACCCGAGCGCGAGAATAAGAGTTAATGGCTCTTTGTCGCCATCCTTCTCCATACGCAATGGAACGCGTCAGGGCTGCCCCCTATCTCGAGCTCTCTACATCCTGGTGATGGAGACTCTTCTCCAGGCTATCAGGGATCACCCCGCTATACGGGGAGTTAGAGCCAATAATGACTCCATTGAATACACCAATGTAGCATACGCAAACAATTTACTGATAATGGTGTCCAACCTTGTCGAGGCCTTCCCGCATCTCTTGTCCCTATTCGAGCGATATGGTACAGTGTCAAACTACAAGATGAACTACTCGAAATCGGAAGCAATGAACATAACAGCCCCCCCAACAAACTATAGCGGCTCTTAAAGCTTCTACTCCCTTCCACTGGCAATCTGAGTCCATCTCCTACTTAGGAATCAAAATTCCCCCTGACCCAAGTAAGTTGTTCCAACTTAACTACACGCCATTACTTACTGAGATTCAGCAACAACTTCAATCCCTGCGCATCCCTTATACCACATGGATGGGTAGAAAAAACCTGCTGAAAGCGTTTACGCTCCCTAAAATCCTCTATGTTAGGCCTCATGCACACGACCGTTGTGTGCATCCGTGGCCGTTGTGCCGTTTTCCGTTTTTTTTCACGGACCCATTGACTTTCAATGGGTCCGTGGAAAAATCGGAAAATGCACCGTTTGGCAGCCGCATCCGTGAGCCGTGTTTCCTGGCCGTGAAAAAAATATGACCTGTCCTATTTTTTTCACGGCCAACGGTTCACGGGCCCATTCAAGTCAATGGGTCCGTGAAAGAACACGGATGCACACAAGATTGGCATCCGTGTCCGTGATCCGTGGCCGTAGGTTTTAGTTTCATACAGACGGATCCGAAGATCCGTCTGCATAAAAGCTTTTTCAGAGCTGAGTTTTCACTTCGTGAAAACTCAGATCCGACAGTATATTCTAACACAGAGGCGTTCCCATGGTGATGGGACGCTTCTAGTTAGAATACACTACAAACTGTGTACAAGACTGCCCCCTGCTGCCTGGCAGCACCCGATCTCTTACAGGGGGATATGATAGTACAATTAACCCCATCATATCCCCCTGTAAGAGATCAGGGCTGCCAGGCAGCAGGGGGCAGACCCCCCCCTCCCCAGTTTGAATATCATTGTGCGGCCCCCCCTCCCCTGTTGTTAACTCGTTGGTGGCCAGTGTGCGCACCCCCCTCCCTCCCTCCCTCTATTGTTTTAATACATTGGGGCCAGTGTGCGCGCGCCCCCCAACCCCCCCTCCCTCCCTCTATTGTTTTAATACATTGGGGCCAGTGTGCGCACCCCCCCCTCCCCAGCCCCCCCCCCCCCCCCCGATCATCGGTGGCAGCGGAGTAGAAGATTTTCATACTTACCTGGCTGCTGGCTGCTGCGATGTCTGCGTCCGGCCGGGAGCTCCTCCTACTGGTAAGTGACAGGTCTGTGCGGCGCATTGCTGTCACTTACCAGTAGGAGGAGCTCCCGGCCGGACGCAGACATCGCAGCAGCCAGCAGCCAGGTAAGTATGAAAATCTTCTACTCCGCTGCCACCGATGATGATTACAATGGGGGGAGGGAGGGGGGGGGGGGGGTTGGGGGGGTGCGCACACTGGCCCCAATGTATTAAAACAATAGAGGGAGGGAGGGGGGGTTGGGGGGGCACGCGCACAATGGCCCCAATGTATTAAAACAATAGAGGGAGGGAGGGGGGGTTGGGGGCGCGCGCACACTGGCCCCAATGTATTAAAACAATAGAGGGAGGGAGGGAGGGGGGTGCGCACACTGGCCACCAACGAGTTAACAACAGGGGAGGGGGGGCCCACTGGCCACCAATGAGTTAAAAACAGGGGGGGGGGGGGGGTCTGCCCCCTGCTGCCTGGCAGCACCTGCCAGGCAGCAGGGGGCAGTCATGTACACAGTTTTTTTGTATATTCTAACCTGAAGCGTCTCCATCACCATGGGAACGCCTCTGTGTTAGAATATACTGTCGGAAATGAGTTTCACGATGTAGCTCATATCCGACAGTATATTCTAACATAGAGGCGTTCCCATGGTGATGGGGACGCTACAAGTTAAAATATACCATCGGATTGGAGAAAACTCCAATCCGATGGTATAACAGAACTCCAGACTTTACATTGAAAGTCAATGGGGACGGATCCGTTTGAAATGGCACCATATTGTGTCAACATCAAACGGATCCGTCCCCATTGACTTGCATTGTAATTCAGGACGGATCCGTTTGGCTCCGCACGGCCAGGCGGACACCAAAATGACTTTTTTTTCATGTCCGTGGATCCTCCAAAAATCAAGGAAGACCCACGGACGGAAAAACGGTCACGGATCACGGACCCACGGACCCCGTTTTTGCGGGCCGTGAAAAAAAACTGTCGTGTGCATGAGGCCTTAGGCCTCATGCACACGACCGTTGTGTGCATCCGCGGCCGTTGTTCCGTTTTCCGTCTTTTTTCGCGGACCCATTGACTTTCAATGGGTCCGTGAAAAATTCGGAAAATGCACCGTTTGGCTTCCGCGTCCGTCACCCGTTTTTCCAGTCCGTGAAAAAAATATGACCTGTCCTATTTTTTTCACGGATCACGGTTCGCGGACCCATTCAAGTCAATGGGTCCGTGAAAAAACACGGATGCACCTTATAAGCCTTCCGTGTGTCATCCGCGTCCGTTTTTTCTGCGGATTGGTTGCCGGGAAACCTATCTCCAAGTCATTTTGCACAAAAAAAAAAAAAAAGGAGACAGGAAGTTGAAAGTAGACGATTGGCAAGCCTTGTTTGTGAGGAGATTTACCTCAGACAAGAATTGTCATCAGGAAGTTTGGTGCAAGGTCACTATCAAACCGACAAAATGCCCAAATGGAATGTAGAAAAGTTGATAACTTTAGTACAAGAAAGGCCCGAGCTATGGGACACTCGCTCCTCCGCCTATCAGGACCGCGTACGGAAGGAGATCTCATGGGAGAAAGTGGCCCGTCGCCTCAAGCCACGCGAGTGGGAGAAAGAGGATAACAGAGGTCGTGCAGATCTAGGTACGTGCAAGCAATGTCGCAAAGAGGTTTGGTACTTGTGTAGTCCCTTAAGAAAAAGTAAATTACTTCAGAGAATTCCCAATCATGTCCCATAGGAGGCCTGGCTTAATTGTGTATTGCAGGGATGCTCAACATGTGGCCCTCCAGCTGTTGTTAAACAACACCTCCCACTAGGCCCTGCTGTACCTGAAGGCCTGCTGGGAGTTGTCATTTTGCAACAGCGGAAGGGACGCAGGGTGAGCATCCCTGCTCGCGTGGTATGTACATGTAGGGGCCCAGCTGTAGGCGAAGCAGGTGAAGCAGCTACATTGTGTCCATGAGCTTGAAAGGCCCTATCCGGGAAGAGGGGGGAGTAGATTAAAATACTTTGTCATGGACCCCTCCACAGTGTCTGCACAGTTAGATATACAGGAACAGTATAGGTAATCTAAAAAAGCTAGAAACAGCATCCTGAGAAAAGAGAGTGTTCATTACTAGCCACTGGACTCGAGTCGGCTTGTAAGGAAGGTGTTGCAAACAAATTACTGTGGTAGGGGGGCCATCTTTGACATTTGTCATTGTGGCCAGTCATTTATCTTTACGCCCCTGGGTATGTTTGTACTACTTTTCTAGTATTATTTTACGCCCCCTTCCTGTTTTAATGTCTGTTCCCACCTTACCTTCTGCCCACCGTTGTAATGTATTCTGTGGCTTTTTTGGGCAAGTTTGAACACATGTGCCATGTTGAACAGTATCTTTAATCTGCTCTCTCTTGGCAGTTACATGAAATAGTCTTTTGAAAAGCCAATATCCCCATATTTTCGCCATTCCTGAAATTGTCTACCATTCTCTTTCACCCACAAGTGGAGATGTGCATATTTTAAATTTGAATCATTCCATAAATTCAACGCGCTTTTCTTTTGAAATAAACAAATTTGAGTAATTCTCAGTTTATTCAACTTTGGATGCTTGTTTTGACAGTGAAAAATGTAAAGGTCCGCTGGAACAGCTGTAGGGACCAGTTCCGGAGGGAGCTAAACGAAAAGGGCCGCAGCGGAGAAGGGACGTCGCGCAAAAGGCCCTACATCTATACTCAGCAGCTGAGCTTCCTTCGTCCGGTGATGGAGTTGAGGCCGTAAGTTTTATTTGTTACCGTCATAAAAACATTTTGATTCAATTCATGTCCGAAAACACCATGCAAACATATATGTGTTATACCTTTAGGCTCGGTCTGCACGACGACATTTGGTGCGCATCAAAAAGTCAACCAACAGATAGGATGCAACAGTTGTGGGGCAACATTTTGATGCCATCATCTTGTGCGACAACTTTTAAAAAGGCAGTTTTTGTTGTTGCACTCTAGCATGCGACATTTGACGACTGCGATGTGTCTTTTGCTCTAAAATCAGTCGACAATGGATTTTAGGCGACAGTGGCGTTGCAATCGCAGCATGTCGCATGTTGCAGTGCGACACCCTTGACTGCCTGTAATGACCGGCGTCACACACAGGGAGGAAAACAGGGAAAGCCCTGGCCAACGGAGAGGGAAAGGTGGTGACCCCTAACTCACCTTGCGGCAGGCACCTGACGTCCCTACACGGGTTCCTCACCCGTGCGGCAATCACGTGGCTAAACCCTGGCTTTCACAGAATTGAGAACTAGATAGTGAACGGGCCAGTGGGATCGCTAGTCCTCACCACTGCACTAAGAGGGAAACACCAGGGAGAGGACAGTCAAATACAAACCAACACAAAACACCCAGGTGGACGACCACAGCAGTCCACAAAGGTCCAACAGGGATCCGGAGGGTAACGTTCTGAAACAACCATCCGTGAACGCAGCAACACAGCTCCAGTGGGTCAGGATAGATGTCCAGGCAGGAAGCTCTATCTCTGGCAACCAGAGAAGTGTGAGAGGAGAATATAAGGAGGTGGGGAGTGCTGGACAAGGAACAGCTGAGAGAAGGAGCTACGGATCCCTGAGTGAGCGAAAAGGGTTTTCATTGCTAACCCAGAAAGCTACCATAAGGAAAACAGCCCTATCTTACATAGAGCGCGCAGCCAACCGCTGCGACTTCCTGACCCCGGGTATAACGGAGTCAGGCGTGGTTCTTGACACCCTCGTGACACTGCCATTCTAAAAATTGATGCGCAACATTGGTGCTACAAAATGGCTCGCCACAAATGTCGTCGTGTAGACCTTGCCTTTCTCCAAGTGTGTGATGCAATTTTTGAAGTTGCAGGTTTTCTTCACACATAAGGGGGTTGCCTTTCCACAGGATCGCCAGAGCCACCAATGTATCCCTTACATTTGAGAGAAATCTCCCTTTTTGTTGTGTATTTTGAAAATGATGCCTACTCATTGTTGGTTTTTAGTGTAACCAACTTATTCAAAGTAAGTTACCTACCTCCTCAACTATGGGCATTTTGAGAGGATATGCGGCTATTGGCTTACAGCAAATCGTCTGTCCGATGGCAGTTGGAAAAAATTCACCAGCATACCCCTGATTGGGAAGGTGGACACATTGCTCTTGCGGCACATTTAAATATTTATGCAAAACCGAATGCCTAAATTTGCTGTGTGCATGTTCCTTGACTAGCATCTGACCAGTATAATATCCAAATTTGTATAACTTATATCATGATTTATAACGGATTGTCAGTACACCCTGGAACTCTATCAAGGGGTTCTCTTACCCCATTGTTCTTGGTTTACCAGAAATCAAAGTCCGGCCTGACCCTTGAGCTGGACGAGTAAATGTCGTCAGGCACATCCATACTGGTACACTCTGGCAACGTTAAAAATGCATCCACCAGCATCAGGGGAATATTTTCAGCTATTTGGACATTAGAACATGCTGGTAGTGAAATTTACAACCAGTTAAGGTGGCACATTTCTTCAGTACGGATGGCCGAGAAGGCCAGAATCTCTTCTGTTGGCTAAGGCAAAACCTGCAAGATTCTAATCTGGCTCCCAAACAACACCCCTTTGTTTAGTGGTTTAAACGTACGCTACTGAAACACTGTACATATCATATGTGCCCAAATGAGTAAAGTATGCAAAGTGTCATTTGTTTGAAAATCTCAAATAGATGGTTTATTAGACCTTTTGTGATATATGTTGCATGCACATACATATATTAGCCATATTCATTGTCCAAAAATAGTTTGGGATGTGGGATGTTGGATTGGCAACTTGAAAAATCTTTATTTATTTACATTTGTGTGATTTATATCTACAGAACTGTGGACAATCTGGAGGACAGTGACGAATCAGAGGAGGGCGGTGAAGAAACCCCTGCTGTATTTTCCCCGGATTCAAGCCCCCAACATTCCCCAGTGTTGGAAACCACTGAACCACCCATGGGAACCAGTGGTGGGGAACCTGAAAGGCCTGAAACAAGACCACAGCCCAGGAGGAGGAGGAGGAATGCCCCTCAGTCGTCCTCTGAGCTAGCGAATCGGGAAATGATAGATGCCCGAGTCATCCAGTTCCTAGCTCAGAGGAGGACTGATGGGCATGAAGAAACTATGCTTAGGGGGCTTGCGCCAATGTTGAAGCTCGTTCCCCAAGCGAGCCAGCAACAATGCATGGCCTCTCTTTTGTTGGTCCTTAAAATGTTCTCCCTGCCATACCAGGGAGACATTTTAGGGGATATCAATAATTTATTGAAGAAATACATGGTGGCTACGAATCAGCAGCCACCAACTTTTCAGCAGGCACCGCATCCTTTCCATGGACAGCAATCTGGGGGTCCCACTTTCCAGGGCTCCCAAGAGCAGAACCCTACCCTTGCCCAGTCCTTTAATGTGGGCATGTTTGCTGCTGCTCCCCCTCAACCAGCCCAGGTGCATCCGGCGTCGTCGTACGCCCCTGGCTCGTTTTCCCGAGACTTATTTGAATTGTAAATTTTAGTTTATTTGGTTTGTGTGCTGCTATTGCTTGCATTATTAAGTGACAAAATTACTCTTTTTGAAATCAAAAAAAAGTTTTATTGTTTTTCAGTTAAAATATTTATCCAACAATCAATTGACTTATGTTTTTTCATTTATACAACACAGTGGAACACTTCAACCAGTTTTAGTCACAACAGATATTACCCAAAAAAAGCCCCAAACACACTTCATCTTGCAAGAGAATTTTTTGAATTAAAAATTGGTAAAGAGGTATTAGAAGGTTTGGGGATTCTAAGTTTAAAATCAAAATTCCTTGATGTTAGTCATCGCCCCAAAGAAAAACGGGAAAAAAATGCAAAGATTAGGAATTTTAAAAATAGAATTCTCCAAACCTCAGCCCGCAAGCCCACGTCAAGGGTCCTCAGTGTCTTGCGAGTCCCTACACTCAACTATACCACAGTAAATATTTGCAAACTATCTACAAAATAAAAAAACACTAATGAGACCAGAAGATTTCAAAAACTGCCACGAATTGCGTCCCTCTGCCATGGCAAGGACCCCTCGGGGCTTGAAAAGTAGTCTGCATAGAGTTCCCGAACTGCAAGTCCAGCAGTCCCAGGTCGCCTATGCAGGGTCCGATCCAAACCCAATTCTGATGACGTCGGAAGGTCTTCCATGTCACCAGAAGAGGAAGCCTCATGAATCCTGGTGAAGTTGTGTAGAACAACACAAGCTTGAATCACCAGGGTAGCATTATCCGGATTCATCTGTATGGATGACAAAAACACCCTCCACTTGCTGGAGAGTATCCCGAAAGCGCACTCCACATACCGACGGGCACGAGTCAACCGGTAGTTGAAGATACGCCTCCTGACATCCAAACCACGCTTTGGGAAGGGCCGCATAACATGGGTAGTTAATGCAAACCCTTCATCCGCCACGATGACAAATGGAGCCGGCGGACCAGCAGATCCGGGCAGTCTTCTGGCCTCAGGCAGGGCAAGCTGGTTGGCACGAAGCCGCTCACCCATTCTAGAAGCACTAAAGATGCGAGCATCAGCAGTTCCATAGGCCCCGATATCTACCATTATAAACCGGTAGTTACTGTCAGCAACAGCCATCAGTACTACCGAACAAAACTGTTTATAATTGAAGAATCGGGACCCTGAGTGAGGCGGCTTCTTCACACGGATGTGCTTGCCATCCATTGCCCCGATGCAGTTTGGAAACTGCGCAGAAATTTGGAAGCCCTCAGCAATCCGAAACCAATCGTCCGCCTTGGGCTGCGGCATCATCGTCTCTCGGAGTTGCTGCCAGATGACTTGACAAGTGTGACGGACTATCCGAGATATCGTCGAGGTTCCGAGGAGAAACTCAAAATGCAGGGATGCAAATGAGTTACCAGTAGCAAGGAATCTGTAGGCAAATGGAAAAGAAAGTTAAAATTCGACACAAAAACAAAGTGCACAGCAGATGCAGGAATCACATTTAATCTTTTAGATCCAAATAATTTTCAAAAAACAAGGGCAATGGAGTCCAACCTATGGCACGGACGCCAGAGGCAGCACTCTAGGGCCTGTCTTTGGCCACACGCTCACCCTTAAATCTCAATTGAAAAACCCAAATCAAATAACTTTGCATTTGCATACCATTCATCAGCAGAGGCCACACTAAGAACGGGACATACAGCACTGAATGTAGACAGTCTATTATAGTTGTGATGAATAATACATGGAATCAAAACGAATTCTGAAAGTCGAATATGTGGTAAGTTGTGGGTTAAATTTGGGGATCACATTGTTAACTAAACAGCTCCATCACACTACCTAATGGCCTTTGGTGAATAAGCCAAACCCCTTTAAACCCGTAGTAAAGGGCTAAGAGCCAAACAATACCAGCTATTGGGATGAGGCCAGTATTAACACAAGTGCACAACTGTGTTTGGAGCCTTGGAAATTATGACATTTTCATGCCACTTCAGAAGTATGTTAACATTGCACACAATTAGTATGGTACCTGAAAAACCCTTGAGTTTCATTGAACCAAAACTCACTCAAAATAACGTCCTGCACGGTATTTAGGCGACAAACTGGGGGATGCATGCATAAAGGGCTCCTGACTGAGGGCACCAACTCTTCAAGCCAATATAATAATACACAGCACTCGACAGTAGTTTGAAACCAAAAAGAGAGTTATTCACTCATACAGGCAGGTTACTGCCTGCTGGAACCTGGCTGACTGACGAAATAAATCAACTTTATACACAAACTACTGTCCAGTGCATTGGATTATTGCATTGTCTCTTAAACGTTACCTGAACACAGGTTGCAAACTTGCAGAAAGGTGGAATACTGAAAGTCAATTTAGAATGTCATATGACAGTGATTACCTGGATTTTAAAGCACAAATTAAATTTAGCAATCAGACAAATTAAGCAGACTTTAAGCAAACAGTAGCACATGTCTAGCAGCAGCCATTTTCTGGCACATGTTCCTCCAGATACAAGCACGGCACATTACTGGGGTTACTTTACAAGTACTATACTGCTTACCTCAACGTGACGATGAGCCTTTCCTCAGGTGAAATGCTGCGCCTCATAGTGGTGTCCATAAAGGTAAGGACAGTACGTAGAGACGACAGCAAGCGATCAAAGGTACCCACTGACATCCGACAGAAGGAATAGAACTTCTCAGGATGCAGCCGCAGATCTTTGTAGAGGGTATGGAAGTGTCCTTTCCGGTAACGTTGTGAAACAATCGGATGGACCCAAAATCGTCGCCTTCTACGCGGTTCCTCCTCCAACAAAGGAGTGCGCTGTCCCCAACGCCGAGAAACCAGCCAATGCAGCACGACCTCTTCCTCTGAATCCGACATGGTGATACAGCAAAGAGTAGCAGCCAAAATAACCTCTGTACTCTGGAAAGACTACAGAAAATGGCCACAAAACCAAACTCAGGTGCCCTTGATTTATACCAGTTTCTAGGGTGGAGTTAGTAAAAATTCATTTTTTTCAACAGACCATGATTTTGTACGGTCCGCAAAAAAAACGGACACGGAGACACACGGAAGCACAACGGATGAAAAAACGGACACGGATCACGGAACAACGGAGGCCCGTTTTGCGGACCTTAAAAAAAAACGGTCGTGTGCATGAGGCCTTATGCAAATGTTACCCACTTTTCCACCAACTCATACCTTTCTCGTCTTAGGAGACTCTTCTCCACATATCTTTGGGGAGGAAAAGGCGCCAGACTGGCTCACAATAGGTTAATACTGAGACGCAACCAAGGGGGCTTCGCCTTACCTGATATTCACACATACTACTATGCCATTCACCTGAAGAGATGGCTACAACTACACGTCCCCCGTCTCCACACCATAGGAAACTAACTAGAAATTTTACAACTTTCCCAGGGCCAAAGGGCGGCTTTGTGGGACTTGACCTCCACATCACTACACACACAAGTGTTGCTTAAAGGCACTAGCTCAGTCATTAAACACCTCAATAAGGAGCATGATTTATTTCCTAACACATCAGCTAAGATGCCTGCTGACTTGGCCCCATTCTCAGCTAGACCCAAGGTGGAACGAACGCCTCAGATTTGGAGCCGGTTCAAGGAATATATGATTGCAGATTTTATTAAAGGTACCAGAGGCGAACTTCCAAACCAGCACCCTCTTAGACAGGTTTGGGATGACTCCAATTTTCTAGACCTTATAGAACTAAGATCCGTGGGCAAGACACTTATGTCTAAATGTAACCCTGGCATGGCACTAACATGGTTTGAGAAGTTGCTAACACCCATTACGCCCCAACGCAAACTGATCTCTCTACTGTACCTAGCCCTGAACACCCCTCAATCTGGAGCAACCCCACAATACATACGGACATGGGCAGCGGATTTGAACACAACATATTCTGAAACAGACGTACTACGCATTCATTCCCACTCACATGGGTTCTCCCGCTCTGTGAAAGTTCAGGAACATTCATATAAAGTTCTTACACAGTGGTATCGCACACCAATGAACTTATTTCTCAGTGGTCTTAGTGACAATGACAAAAGTTGGAGGTGCAAGGATGGTAGAGGGACTCTACTACACATTTTTTGGACCTGCCCCAAAATACGACCTTACTGGGACCAAGTCTCAAAGGCCATTTTGGGTACTAGCATACCACTATCACCGGAGTTGGTACTTCTGTGGCTGCCCACAAAGGCCTTATCACCCTCAAAAGGCAACCTTTCAACACACCTAATACAAGCAGCTCGACTGCTCATCCCTCAACGATGGCTTAGTACAGAGCCTCCAACATTTTCTCACTGGGTAGCCAAGGTCGACTGCTTACATAGACTAGAAGAACTGGCTAGTTGGGACTCTAGAACTCATGAGAAACACAGGATACTCTGGAACCCTTGGTTGACTTCCAGGCAATCACTTGGGGCCAATACTGTCCGGCCCAAACATTGGGACCTCTGACACATTAACACCTATATACCGGATTGGATGTCGGATAAGTACACTAATAGGAGTAACAGAATTAGGTTCACTAAGGCTCTCACATCGACCACACTGCCCAGTTAGAAGGGCAGGTTTCCCCTTCTTTCCCGGTTACCGTTTATATATAAATTGTGTTATGTAATTTACTGCAACTGCTCAAGTATACTGTATGACTTTTCATACTGCTTACAGGTCTCTTATATATTATCCTAATATGCCACACGACATTATATAAACATGTACACAAAACACTATGTACTATGTTACATGTTATGTATGGTCATCTCAATAGAGGAAATCTGACAAGGAATGTAACTACTATAATACTGCTACTATGTACAAGAATATAACTACTATAATTCTGCTCCTATGTACAAGAATATAATTACTATAATACTGCTCCTATGTACAAGAATATAACTACTATAATACTGCCCCTATGTACAAGAATATAACTACTATAATACTGCTCCTATGTACAATAATATAACTACTATAATACTGCTCCTATGTACAAGAATATAACTACTATAATACTGCTCCTATGTACACGAATAGAATATAACTACTATAATACTGCTCCTATGTACAAGAATATAACTACTATAATACTGCTCCTATGTACAAGAATATAACTACTATAATACTGCTCCTATGTACAAGAATATAACTACTAAAATACTGCTCCTATGTACAAGAATATAACTACTATAATACTGCTCCTATGTACAATAATATAACTACTATAATACTGCCCCTATGTACAAGAATATAACTACTATAATACTGCTCCTATGTACAAGAATATAACTACTATAACATGGAGCTGACGGAGACCGATATTATGCGCATACATGCGCACTCTCATGGTTTTTCTAGATGCACTAGGATACAGGAACACACTTATAAGGTCCTTACTCGGTGGTATCAGACTCCGAAGCAAATGTTTATAAGAGGTATGAGGCAGGACGATAGATGTTGGAGGTGCCTAGAGGATACAGGCGTGTTATCCCATATTTTATGGTTCTGCCCGAAGATTCGCCCATTCTGGGAGGGTGTCTTATCCACTATTCAGAAAATAACACATGTAACTGTAGAGATACCTCCTGCCCTTGTGCTCCTGTGGCTCCCAACTCCCTCTTTCTCGCCCTTGAGAAAGTGCCTGACTACTCAATTGCTTCAGGCTGCCAGGTTGCTCGTCCCACAGCACTGGCTACGTACTGAACCCCCCACTGTGGAGGCATGGCTGAACAAAGTGGATCATATACAAACCGGATTCCCAAAAAGTTGGGACACTAAACAAATTGTAAATAAAAACTGAATGCAATGATGTGGAGATGGCAAATGTCAATATTTTATTTGTAGTAGAACGTAGATGACAAATCAAACGTTTAATCCGAGTAAATGTATCATTTTAAAGGAAAAATACGTTGATTCAAATTTTCACGGTGTCAACAAATCCCAAAAAAGTTGGGACAAGTAGCAATAAGAGGCTGGAAAAAGTAAATTTGAGCATAACGAAGAGCTGGAAGACCAATTAACACTAATTAGGTCAATTGGCAACATGATTGGGTATAAAAAGAGCTTCTCAGAGTGGCAGTGTCTCTCAGAAGCCAAGATGGGTAGAGGATCACCAATTCCCACAATGTTGCGCAGAAAGATAGTGGAGCAATATCAGAAAGGTGTTACCCAGCGAAAAATTGCAAAGACTTTGCATCTATCATCATCAACTGTGCATAACATCATCTGAAGATTCAGAGAATCTGGAACAATCTCTGTGCGTAAGGGTCAAGGCCGTAAAACCATACTGGATGCCCGTGATCTCCGAGCCCTTAAACGACACTGCACCACAAACAGGAATGCTACTGTAAAGGAAATCACAGAATGGGCTCAGGAATACTTCCAGAAACCATTGTCAGTGAACACAATCCACCGTGCCATCCGCCGTTGCCAGCTGAAACTCTACAGTGCAAAGAAGACGCCATTTCTAAGCAAGATCCACAAGCTCAGGCGTTTTCACTGGGCCAGGGATCATTTAAAATGGAGTGTGGCAAAATGGAAGACTGTTCTGTGGTCAGACGAGTCACGATTCAAAGTTCTTTTTGGAAATCTGGGACGCCATGTCATCCGGACCAAAGAGGAAAAGGACAACCCAAGTTGTTATCAACGCTCAGTTCAGAAGCCTGCATCTCTGATGGTATGGGGTTGCATGAGTGCCTGTGGCACGGGCAGCTTGCATGTCGGGAAAGGCATCAATGCAGAAAAATATATTCAGGTTCTAGAACAACATATGCTCCCATCCAGACGTCATCTCTTTCAGGGAAGACCCTGCATTTTTCAACAGGATAATGCCAGACCACATTCTGCATCAATCACAACATCATGGCTGCGTAGGAGAAGGATCCGGGTACTGAAATGGCCAGTCTGCAGTCCAGATCTTTCACCTATAGAGAACATTTGGCGCATCATAAAGAGGAAGGTGCAACAAAGAAGGCCCAAGACGATTGATCAGTTAGAGGCCTGTATTAGACAAGAATGGGAGAGCATTCCTATTTCTAAACTTGAGAAACTGGTCTCCTTGGTCCCCAGACGTCTGTTGAGTGTTGTAAGAAGAAGGGGAGATGCCACACAGTGGTGAAAATGGCCTTGTCCCAACTTTTTGGGGATTTGTTGACACCATGAAATTCTGATTCAACATATTTTTCCCTTAAAATGGTACATTTTCTCAGTTTAAACTTTTGTTCCGTGATTTATGTTCTATTCTGAATAAAATATTAGAAGTTGGCACCTCCACATCATTGCATTCAGTTATTATTCACGATTTGTATAGTGTCCCAACTTTTTTGGAATCCGGTTTGTATGTCGTATGGAGGAACTAGCGAGTTGGGAGGACAGGAATCACAATCAAGCTCATGACACCTTGGTTCATGTTCAGGGGGATCAAATAAATAAGCACTCGGCACAAGTGGTCACTGGCAATGTAGTGGAGAAGGCCTATGTTCAGATCGGCTAAATGCAAGGTGATCATTAATCGCAAGGATTATCTGTGTGTAACTATTACAATTTACCTGCGCTTACTGGTACATTTGGTGCGCTCGTCTATACTTGACATGCTTTGTATATGTACAGTACAGACCAAAAGTTTGGACACACCTTCTCATTCAAAGAGTTTTCTTTATTTTCATGACTATGTAAATTGTAGATTCACACTGAAGGCATCAAAACTATGAATTAACACATGTGGAATTATATACATAACAAAAAAGTGTGAAACAACTGAAAATATGTCATATTCTAGGTTCTTCAAAGTAGCCACCTTTTGCTTTGATTACTGCTTTGCACACTCTTGGCATTCTCTTGATGAGCTTCAAGAGGTAGTCACCTGAAATGGTCTTCACTTCATAGGTGTGCCCTGTCAGGTTTAATAAGTGGGATTTCTTGCCTTATAAATGGGGTTGGGACCATCAGTTGCGTTGTGGAGAGGTCAGGTGGATACACAGCTGATAGTCCTACTGAATAGACTGTTAGAATTTTTATTATGGCAAGACAAAAGCAGCTAAGTAAAGAAAAACGAGTGGCCATCATTACTTTAAGAAATGAAGGTCAGTCAGTTTGAAAAATTGGCAAAACTTTGAAAGTGTCCCCAAGTGCAGTTACAAAAACCATCAAGCGCTACAAAGAAACTGGCTCACATGCGGACCGCCCCAGGAAAGGAAGACCAAGAGTCACCTCTGCTGGGGAGGATAAGTTCACCCGAGTCACCAGCTTCAGAAATCACAGGTTAACAGCAGCTCAGATTAGAGACCAGGTCAATGTCACACAGAGTTCTAGCAGCAGACACATCTCTAGAACAACTGTTAAGAGGAGACTGTGTGAATCAGGCCTTCATGGTAGAATATCTGCTAGGAAACCACTGCTAAGGACAGGCAACAAGCAGAAGAGACTTGTTTGGGCTAAAGAACACAAGGAATGGATATTAGACCAGTGGAAATCTGTGCTTTGGTCTGATGAGTCCAAATTTGAGATCTTTGGTTCCAACTAACATGTCTTTGTGCGAAGCAGAAAAGCTGAACGGATGGACTCTTTATGCCTGGTTCCCACCGTGAAGCATGGAGGAGGAGGTGTGATGGTGTGGGGGTGCTTTGCTGGAGACACTGTTGGGGATTTATTCAAAATTGAAGGCATACTGAGCCAGCATGGCTACCACGGCATCTTGCAGCGGCATGCTATTCCATCCTGTTTGCGTTTAGTTGGACCATTATTTATTTTTCAACAGGACAATGACCCCAAACACACCTCCAGGCTGTGTAAGGGCTATTTGACCATGAAGGGGAGTGATGGGGTGCTGCGCCAGATGACCTGGCCTCCACAGTCACCGGACCTGAACCCAATCGAGATGGTTTGGGGTGAGCTGGACCGCAGAGTGAAGGGAAAAGGGCCAACAAGTGCTAAGCATCTCTGGGAACTCCTTCAAGACTGTTGGAAGACCATTTCAGGTGACTACCTCTTGAAGCTCATCAAGAGAATGCCAAGAGTGTAATCAAAGCAAAAGGTGGCTACTTTGAAGAACCTATAATATGACCTATTTTCAGTTGTTTCATGCTTTTTTTGTTATGTATATAATTCCACATGTGTTAATTCATAGTTTTGATGCCTTCAGTGTGAATCTACATTTTTCATAGTCATGAAAATAAAGAAAACTCTTTGAATGAGAAGGTGTGTCCAAACTTTTGGTCTGTACTGTATGTGTCATGGATAGGTGATGGTTTTTGTTTCCCCTCCCTAAAATTTTTCCCCCTCCCTCTTCCCCTACTTCCTCCTCTCCTCGTTCCCGACCTTAACTCCTGATACTTTCCACCCCCCTCTTTCCTCGTTTCTTCTGTCAATATAATTGCCTGTCATACTGCAATACTTTATGCATATTGAGTTACGCATTTGTAACTGGCGGATAGTGAATGAGCAGCGGAATATGCCTATTCTACCCACGACTATATCTAGGAGGTATTTATGTTTTGCCATCTGCCTGCAAAAATGTGTATTTGGATGTATGTCCTTAAGCTGTTAATCCTACCGTGATATACTTTTGGTACTGTATACGCTGTATCCTATTATCTGAATCACTGTAAACCGTTGTGGTATGCATTTTTGATGTGATTTTCAATAAAAAGAAAATTGTCAAAGAATATAACTACTATAATACTGCCCTCTATGTATACAAATATAACTACTATAATACTGCTCCTATGTGCAAAAATATAACTACTATAATACTGCCTATGTACAAGATTATAACTACTATAAATACTGCAAAGAAATTGTCCCGGCCAGCTCCAGAACATGGGTCTGGGGCACGGAAATCGTGGCACTCCAACACACGCAAACTGACAAAAAAAGTTAATTCCATCCTCCAGATAAAAAACATCAATCCTTTATTGAAGAATTATCATAAAATCCAGGTACTGTATGCCAAACACAGTGCACAAAGAAATGCATCTTCTGTGACGCATTTCCGCTGTAAGAAGGTGTGAATACTGTTGCTTCTTAAATTTTGAAGCGGGGCAGAGCTGAATAAACGAAATAATATGATACATGTGAGACAACAGCCCACAATGACTAACCCCACCAATTTAAAAAAGAAACAAAGTAAGGAAAAACTAAAAGAAAAACAAAACCGATCAAAATCAACAATGTAATCTAAAATCCTGTCTGCAGATTAGTCCATTGGGTACACAAGTGTCCAGTCTGAATATCCAGTTACCTCCTGTGGTGGCCTTCTACTGACCCTGCACTCCTCTGCCCCCCGAGACACCCGGCAATCACGTGATAGGTGCTCACCCATCTGAGGAGAAGGTCGAAGCGCTGATAAACTGCTTCTGTCTTCTCTTTGGGTCCCCGGCTGTCAGTGACCCAACCTGCTTCTGCTTAACCCTGGGTTCACACCTAGGCGTTTCTCAAACGCGCGTTTCTATGCGCGTTTTTGTCGCGCGTTTTATGCGTGTTTTTTTTAATAGTGAACGCGCGTTTGACGCGCGTTTGGGTGATTGACAGCATTGTTGTCCAAAGAGTCTATGGCCCAAACGCGCCAAAAAAAGCTCCTGTACTTGTTTGAGCGTCGGGCGTTTTACAGCGCGATCGTACGCGCTGTAAAACGCCCAGGTGTGAACCCTTCCCATAGGGAATCATTGGTTCTTGCCTGTTGTGCGTTTTACAGCGCGTAGGAACGCGCTGTAAAACGCTCAGGTGTGAACCCAGCGTAAATGTAGGAGCTGTAATCCTAAACCCTGTGGAGCTCCGGGCAGAAAAACAGCTGATAGCAGGATGGGGCTGGAAATCTTGTCCCTACAGGCTGTATGCGGCCCGCAGGCCTTGGGTTGTGCACCCATGGAGTAAAGGAAAATTGGCTTAGTTACCCATAGCAACCAATCAGAGTTCACCTTTTATTTTTTAAAGCTCCCGTGAAAAATGAAAGGTGGAATCTGACTGGTTGCTATGGACGACTAAGCCACTTTTCCATTACACCCGTTTTAACAAATCAGCCCCTGTATGTTTTTATCCTTGGTATGCAGTGTTCTCCCATAAGTCGCCCTTGGAAGAAGACAGTCTCAGGTCACAATGCAGGGCCACCAAACATAGTACACAGTACACTCACCACAGGCAGGTGCAGCCTTAAAGGGATTATCCGAGGATGGGGGACGGGGACGAGCCTCCCTAGCGTCACTCCTCCCCATCCCTGCCAGCCATTGGCTGCTCCCCCTGACACCAGATGTTTTTATCCACGCACAGGGAGAAGCAGCAACGTCGGTGCAGGGACTAGGAGGTGCGAGCCAGGTAAGTAGATTATAGGGGGTCTCGGATAACCCCTTTAAGGCCGGAAGAGGTCTGAAAACCACTTGTGACAACCATAGCGGTCTGTACTCACTCTAACAGGCCCAATAATTGACAACAGTCCAGAACGCGTACGTTTTGGTCCATAATTGTCTTATCAGATCTCAAGGTTACTACTCCTCTCAGCATGCCGAACTCCAACCGTGGATCTTCCTCACTGGGCGCCTTGGCTCAGCAGCATTCTCCCATGCACTTTCTCCCTGACTGTGGTCGCAAACTTACAGTCACAGGTATCTTGGTTTCCTCCTGCCACGGTTCAGCATCTACCTACACACTTGCAGGGAGCGATGTCTTAGATACCATCCACCAAACTGGTCACCTAAGGTCACAGAGGACTTTCTCACACCCTTGTAGCTCAGGTTCCAGGCTTATACTAGAAGCATAGTTGCCAACAGCCCTGAATTTGCTAGAATTGTCCTGAATTTTCAGAGACGTTTCTGGCAAATTTGGCTTGTCTCAACTCGAAAAATGGGTGGAGCTTATGGAAACCATGTTCAGGAGTGGGGAGGTCTGGGTTGGGGCTTAAATGCCCTGAATTTATGGACAAAAATGTTGCAAGTATGTTGAATTGGTCCATAACTATTTCTGGAACACCCAAGTTTACTGCCTTTATATTGGTGAAGGGGCCTAAAGTGTCAGCTGCTACCACACACCCCACAATGCTACAGCTTGACTCTCATATCTCTGGTCAGCTGTCTCTGTGTCACTCTCAACACACTTCAGCTATTTCTGGTTTACGACTCAGCACCTTCTTCATCCAACTCAACAGCACCTCACTGGAGCCTCAATGCCTCTCTCACTCTCTCAGCAGACCTTCAGACTCAGCTAGTCTTCTCACAGCTCTCTCCTCAGATGCACATGTCCTGGCATCTGAGCTGCATCCACACCAAGGTGTGCAATTAACCCAGACCTATGCACAACCTTTCACACCATGTGGCTTCAGCTACATAAGGACTTCCTGTTCTCTGCTGCACATTATATAATATATATATATATATATATATATCTAATGAGACAATGCCACCTAGTGTTATGAGTGAGTACTACAACAGACATTGAGTTACATGTAAACAGGGTAGAGCACTGCATCATGCAGCAGATTTTCAGCCTAATACGTTGCAGCCATAAAGACAACTGTTAAAGGCACAGTACCTGCGTTGAAAATGTAAAGCAACAGTGCATGCAGTATGCACACGATACCATGACATTAGCCAGGAGTTACTTCAGTGGCGTCTCACAGATCAAGGATACACTTTATGGGAGGCTCACCATTGAAGCACCCCCATTACAAGATTAGATTATTTTTTTCTTCTGTACATTATCACCGCCCCTCTGCTGCTACATATAAGGTGTTATTGGTTTACATTTCCCCTCTTCGCCATCATCCTCAGTCACCTTTGGGCACCGCCCTGAGACTAATTACAGCCCCATCTTATGTCGAGCACACTGTAATTAAAGGATCAGTGTAGTTGGTGATTATCTGCTCTGATTACTGTCAGTAATGAGTACTGTGAATGCGACCGACATCTCTCCATACTTCTGATGCCAGCTCCAGCCATGGTGGGAGTGACTGCAGGGAGCTTAAGGTTGAATATAAATCTGTCAGTCATACCAATATGGCTACACGGGAGATTTCACCTCGCCTTCCTAGACCTCTGTATAGTAAATCCGCCTGGTGGTGTAGTGATACAGTCCTTACTCCCACATCCTGGACAGCATGGTGAGCTGTAATGGTAGCCATATTGGCTAATCACAAGTGTAAATGCTACACATGGTGGGTTACATTTCTAAGACTATGATGCACATGTGATACTATTTAGGTTCTGTGAAATTTTCTGTTTTTCTGTTTCATCACGAGACTCGGTGCCAGATCCGTCATAGGAGGAATGCCATCAGTGCCTGAGGGTCTCCACCAGCGGCGGACTGGGAACTTAAAGTGGAAAAAATACTAAAAGTTCATCCGCTTTGTAGTTCGGTCCAAATTGATGGAAGTCAGGGCCAGCAACACCATGTTGTGGCACATTATACCACCCCAACAGAGCCAAATACCACAGTCCATCACAAAATACTGCCGCCAGCAGCACACAATACATCCCCAAAAACTTCCACTGGCCGGCTGTGAGGAGTGCTCAGGTGGCCCCCTGGGAAATTTCCCTGTAAGGTCTATGGCCAATCCGCCCCTGGTCTCCACTGACTTCTAATGGGGTCTGTTGGGTTCCTCCATGGTGTATGTCAATTCAACACGAAGAATAATGCTGCATGCTGCACTACTCTTACCATCAACTATGATAGAAACCGTGAAGGAGGCTCCGAGACTATAACATAAAAACTAGTTTTACAAGTACTTTCACATATTAGAGTGTAATTTTTTTTGGAACAACAGGTGGCAGCACACCTATTCCAATCATACAGACAGTGGTACAAAAGACACTCGGCATCCAACATACCTGACAGGTGCTGGCTGCGCTGAAATTATGCCATGCCATGACAATTCCTTTCTAACAATGATAGAACCAGACCTGTATCACACATGGGTCCAATTGCTCTACTAGAATACTCTTTAGCCAGGTAGCTCAGGTGGTGTGTCCTTTCTGCTGCAGCTCTCGCCCTGTAACTGCCGCAACTTCTAATAGAACACACGGCTGGTGGCAGATGAAAATTTAAACTGAGGACGTTTGACCAGTTCAGTGAGATGGACACAAAATTAGGAGAAGAACAAACAGCAGGTGGCCCTATAAAGATACATTTTATTGAATAGCTCACTGGCTATACTATATTTCAGTATTCAGATCCAGGTACGGGTTTGAAAAGATGTAGAATGTGTTTCATGACAAAACAGGTCTTCACATTGATATCAGTAAAAAACGAATCCCCATATCATAACGACTGTTACAGAAAGGGGACATTATTTTTTTTGTTTAAAGGATTTTGGTTGCACTGTTTGGTACAAAAAAAACTGTAAAATGTAGAAAACTGATTATTTTTCTCTTTTCTTAAACATTCTCAGGTATAAAAAAAAAAAATGTAAATAAATAAAAAAAATATGCCCCAATGGTTAGGCAAAAAAATGGTGAAAGACACATGTACTTGTAAATGGCACAGAGTTGAACTGGTTAAACGAAGCACATTTGTAACACCCTAGAGGTGCATTACCACTTCTGCACCCCGCTACTATCTTCTTTGGTTAACCATGTATCATCCTATGTATTTATTTCCAGGTCCTCCATAATGTGCATCTCCTATTTTGCAACTGTTTGTGTTCACGTGTGATGTGCCTGGTTTACCAGCAGATGGCAGAGGTATCTTACATAGAATGGAGCTTTTCTTTCCATTCTTCCATTCTTCCTGTGGTGTGGGGGGCATGTCCCACTTGCTGCAGGGAGGGTGGAGTTCTAGTTAGCAGTCAGTGGAGAGGACCCCCTGATAGGGGAAGGCAGCAGGTGCATGTCCCTGTTGGACAAGCCCTGTCTAAGCCAGCTGGAGCACCTTCAGCTCAGCTGGACATGGATGCAGAAGCCCGAAGCCTCAGAAACCAGGAGTAAAGTGTTCCCTGGACAAAGCTAGAGACAGACCAGATTACACAGTGAAGTACAGCATAAAGAAGAAGCTGAGTTCTATAGCCAGCCTTTCAGCACAGCAGAGCCAGAGAGCGGCAGATGTAGCAAATGCGGTATGCCAGACCAAACAGGGGAAATTATATGTGAGGTCACGGTGTGAGCATTAGGTGGGGCGAGGTAAATACAGTTCTGGTTACTCATGGTTATGTTGTCCCTGGGCAGGAACGCAAAAGTGAAGAGGAGAACGGCCCAAGGATTCTTTGGGGCACACTCTGGTGTAAGGGACACAGGCCAGATGGTGGTTCGAGGTGCCCTTGATGGTCTGTATTAATGTGCCTATGGCAAGGTCCCTTGTAGTCGTGACGCCAGTACTTTTTGTATGGAGGTACAACCATTTACTGAAGTGTTAATTGAGGAACTTGAGACTGAGACAGGAAGGATGAAATCCAGGGTGGAACTTTACTGAAGATAAATCCTGGTAACAGTACATCCAAGTAATAACTGTCTCTTGGTACAGCCAGATATTAAGCACAGTCTCCCATGCATATGGGGGGGGGGGGGGGGGGGGGGAGAATGCCTTAGTGGAAACAGGCTCTTTGGAATGAATATGAAAGCTACTGCTTCAGACTAGGCTTATGAAGTATGAAAGTCTTACACTGGTAAAAACTCCAGCCTTATTCTAAACTTGGTTGAAGATGCTTTTCTGAATCCTCTAATCTCTATTCCAGTGTTGTTCTGACAGTTGGCCTAAACTGTCCTCAGGGTTTAAACTGGTGGTGAGGATGCCAGAGGCTGTGTCCTACACCTGGTGCAAAGGTGCCTAGTAAGCCTTCAGGTAATGGCCGTCTTGCTGATCCTTTGTCCTGAATAAATTGTAGTAATCCCTTGGATACTCGGCTGAATGCAGCTTGGACACTGGTCACTCCGGAGGAGCGATCTATAGGAGTGGATTGCTCACCTCTAGGTAGAATAGTTGCAGGCTTTAACCCTGGACTGTGGAGCCGACAGGGACAGAGCAGAGAGGCGGTGAATGGGCCTCCCTCCAGCTATACAGCTACATCTCTGCTGCTTTCTTACTAAGCTCATGATTGAACTGGACTACTCTGCACTGAACTGGTCTGTTCTAGAATCAACTCTGAACTGAACTGATCTGGCTAACTAGATCTGAGCTCTTGTGGAGAAACAACTGTAGTGCACCCTAACTAGGCCTGTGTAAAGGATCTTGCATGTGGAATCACACAGTGAAATTGGAGAATATGACATGAGATGAAGTACAAAATACAGGCATATTACATGACAATAAAACATAGTTTACGGTGCCCACGATCATGAGTGGGATACTGCACAAAGAGGAGTTTGCCTGCCACAGATAATGCCAAAGCCTGCTGGTAATCAAGATAAAGTCTGTAAACTGCTTGGAGAAACATTTACCAAAGTAAAGCTGTTATTAACTTCATCACAAGGTCTGGACTCAATTTATTTAACCACTTCAGCCCCGCTAGGTGAAACCCCCTTCATGACCAGAGCACTTTTTACACTTCGGCACTACACTCCTTTCACCGTTTATTGCTCGGTCATGCAACTTACCATACAAATGAATTTTACCTCCTTTTCTTCTCACTAATAGAGCTTTCATTTGGTGGTATTTCATTGCTGCTGGCATTTTTACTTTTTTTGTTATTAATCAAAATGTAACGATTTTTTTGCAAAAAAATGACATTTTTCACTTTCAGCTGTAAAATTTTGCAAAAAAAACGACATCCATATATAAATTTTTCGCCAAATTTATTGTTCTACATGTCTTTGATAAAAAAAAATGTTTGGGCAAAAAAAAATGGTTTGGGTAAAAGTTATAGCATTTACAAACTATGGTACAAAAATGTGAATTTCCGCTTTTTGAAACAGCTCTGACTTTCTGAGCACCTGTCATGTTTCCTGAGGTTCTACAATTTTTTTTGTTTTTTTCTCACAAAGTCTCACTTTCCGCTAACTTAGGACAAAAATTTCAATCTTTCATGGACTCAATATGCCCCTCACGGAATACCTTGGGGTGTCTTCTTTCCGAAATGGGGTCACATGTGGGGTATTTATACTGC
Source organism: Bufo gargarizans (assembly GCF_014858855.1). NCBI lineage: Eukaryota > Metazoa > Chordata > Amphibia > Anura > Bufonidae > Bufo > Bufo gargarizans. The sequence continues at coordinate 701,995,749 of NC_058080.1, read as the reverse complement.
CCTGGCTTTTTAGGGGCCATAAAGCGTGAGAAGAAGTCTGGAATATAAATGTCTAAAAATGTTTACGCATTTGGATTCCGTGAGGGGTATGGTGAGTTCATGGGAGATTTTATTTTTTGACACAAGTTAGTAGAATATGAGACTTTGTAAGAAAAAACAAAAACCAAAAACAAAAAATTTCCGCTAACTTGTGCCAAAAAAAATGTCTGAATGGAGCCTTACCAGGGGGGGGGGGGGGGTGATCAATGACAGGGGGGTGATCAATGACAGGGGGGTGATAACCCATATAGACTCCCTGATCACCCCCCTGTCATTGATCACCCCCCTGTAAGGCTCCATTCAGACGTCCGTATAATTTTTACGGATCCATGGATCGGATCCGCAAAACACATGCGGACGTCTGAATGGAGCCTTACAGGGGGGTTGTCAATGACAGGGGGTGATCAGGGTGATCACCCCCCTGTCAATGATCACCCCCCCTGTAAGGTTCCATTCAGACATCCGCATGATTTTTTACGGATCCATGGATACATGGATCGGATCCACAAAACACATGCGGACGTCTGAATGGAGCCTTACAGGGGGGTTATCAATGACAGGGGGTGATCAGGGTGATCACCCCCCTGTCAATGATCACCCCCCCTGTAAGGTTCCATTCAGACATCCGCATGATTTTTTACGGATCCATGGATACATGGATCGGATCCACAAAACACATGCGGACGTCTGAATGGAGCCTTACAGGGGGGTTATCAATGACAGGGGGTGATCAGGGTGATCAGGGTGATCACCCCCCTGTCAATGATGACCCCCCCTGTAAGGTTCCATTCAGACATCCGCATGATTTTTTACGGATCCATGGATACATGGATCGGATCCACAAAACACATGCGGACGTCTCAATGGAGCCTTACAGGGGGGTTATCAATGACAGGGGGTGATCAGGGTGATCACCCCCCGGTCACTGATCACCCCCCCCCTGTAAGGCTCCATTCAGACATCCGCATGATTTTTTACGGATCCATGGATACATGGATCGGATCCACAAAACGCATGCGGACGTCTGAATGGAGCCTTACAGGGGGGTTATCAATCACAGGGGGTGATCAGGGTGATCACCCCCCTGTCACTGATCACCCCCCCCCTGTAAGGCTCCATTCAGACATCCGCATGATTTTTTACGGATCCATGGATACATGGATCGGATCCACAAAACGCATGCGGACGTCTGAATGGAGCCTTACAGGGGGGTTATCAATGACAGGGGGTGATCAGGGTGATCACCCCCCTGTCACTGATCACCCCCCCCTGTAAGGCTCCATTCAGACATCCGCATGATTTTTTACGGATCCATGGATACATGGATCGGATCCACAAAACGCATGCGGACGTCTGAATGGAGCCTTACAGGGGGGTTATCAATGACAGGGGGTGATCAGGGTGATCACCCCCCTGTCATTGATAACCCCCCTGTAAGGCTCCATTCAGACGTCCGCATGTGTTTTGTGGATCCGATCCATGTATCCATGGATCCGTAAAAATCATGCGGACGTCTGAATGGAGCCTTACAGGGGGGTGATCAATGACAGGGCGGGTGATCACCCATATACACTCCCTGATCACCCCCTGTCATTGATCACCCCCCTGTCATTGATCACCCCCCTGTAAGGCTCCATTCAGACGTCCGCATGATTTTTACGGATCCATGGATACATGGATCGGATCCACAAAACACATGCGGACGTCTGAATGGAGCCTTACAGGGGGGTTATCAATGACAGGGGGGTGATCAGGGAGTGTATATGGGTGATCACCCGCCTGTCATTGATCACCCCCTGTAAGGCTCCATTCAGACGTCCGCATGTGTTTTGCGGATCCGATCCATGTATCCATGGATCCGTAAAAATCATGCGGACGTCTGAATGGAGCCTTACAGGGGGGTGATCAATGACAGGGGGGTAATCAATGACAGGGGGTGATCAGGGAGTGTATATGGGTGATCACCCGCCTGTCATTGATCACCCCCCTGTAAGGCTCCATTCAGACGTCCGTATGCTTTTTGCGGATCCGATCCATGTATCCGTGGATCCGTAAAAATCATACGGACGTCTGAACGGAGCCTGACAGGGGGGTGATTAATGACAGGGCGGTGACCAATGACAGGGGGGTGATCAGGGAGTTTATATGGGGTGAAGTGTAGTGTAGTGTAGTGTGGTGTTTGGTGCGACTGTACTGACCTACCTGAGTCCTCTGGTGGTCGATCCTAACAAAAGGGACCACCAGAGGACCAGGTAGGAGGTATATTAGACGCTGTTATGAAAACAGCGTCTAATATACCTGTTAGGGGTTAAAAAATTCGGATCTCCAGCCTGCCAGCGAGCGATCGCCGCTGGCATGCTGGAGATCCACTCGCTTACCTTCCGTTCCTGTGAGCGCGCGCGCCCGTGTGCGCGCGTTCACAGGAAATCTCGCGTCTCGCGAGAAGACGCGTATATGCGTCCAGGAGGAATAAAGCAACCACCTCCCGGACGCATATACGCGTACAGCGGTCGGGAGGTGGTTAAGCATCCCCTTCATCAACTACTCCCTTTGTCTGCTTCGGAGCCAACGCCTGGGGTTCCAGCGTATCCAAGTAGGAGCACCGTGACACGTGCACAAGTACACTTAGAGGGACATTGTAAGCTACCCTACACCACGGCACCATCCAACTACCATATCACTAAAAGGGCCCTTGTTGCTTCACTGCAAGTGGCGTCATGACAACACTTATCTCATTTTAAAGGGACCCCAGTACGTGCCGCGCCTCCGCTGCACATTTAGTGCAGCACATAGCCACACAAAAAAAATAACACAACATAAATAAGATTTTAAATAGTTTTCCCCCTATTTAGATCAATGGAGAAAAGGAGCCACAAAGTCCCACGTGAATAATATTTTATAAGCTATGCTTTATTCCCTCCACAGTAAAAAAATATATATCAGGGGGAAAAACGTCAAGATAAACAGCGTGAACCTAACCTACTGTAAATCTTTGGGTTACATGGTATGTTATTTTTCCAGTTTACCACTAGGTGGCAGCATCTGCTCTTCTATAACTCACCTGCAAAAGGAAGACTGGATCTTTCACATCTTCTTTTACATTTCCATTCTTCTGATCTATCAGAACAGAAAAATAATTTTAAAAACCGGATCCGTTATTTTGAGCATCAGTTGTGCTCAGTTTGCATACATTTGTACTAAAAATAACTGATAACTATTTTTGAGCATCAGTTATGATCAGTTTGTATCACTTCCATCAAAGATCATTTATGTTTGACGAGAGAATAAGTCCTGCATGAAGAACTTTTTAGGCCGTGTTCACATCACCATTTTGTTTTCCGTTCTTTTGAGCTGTCAGAAGAACAGAAAAATAAACGAATAAAAATGGATCCTGTATTTTAGGCATCCGTTATGCACATTTTGCATCCATTTTAGCCATTTCCGTCTGAGATGCGTTATTTTAGACGGGAAAAAAATACCTGCACAAAGTATTTTTTTCCCTCTAAGATAACGGATCTAAGACGGAAATGGCTAAAACGGATGCAAAAATTTGGATCCGTTTTTTTTTCTTCCTGTTCTTCTGACAATCTAAAGTTAAACGGTAATGTGAACTCTACCTAAGCAGTAGAAGCAGTTAAGTGTCACATGCCAGAGGCCCAAGGCAGACCTCCGGGACTACATGTAAACAGGACACAGGCAAAACAGACCAAGGACCCATAGAGAACTTTATTACAAGTCAAGTGTAATAAAAGCACATGACAGTAAGCAGGTTAGGCAATAGTGGTAGCACTACCACAGAACCAAGTGCACCGGCAGACCAGAGGCAAACCCAGAGAGCAGAGAGCCAGTGAGCCCCGTTCTTCACAGAGCCCCTGGTGGTGGGGATGAACTGGGCTGAGAGCTCATTGTTCGCACCCCCAGGAAGGTCCCAGTACACTTGGCCCCTATCTGTAGAGAACCTCACAGGTGCAAGCACCAGTGGAACAGACAACAACGGAACTGGAACCCATACAAACACAGAACATGGAACAGACAACAAGATGAACGGGAACCAGCACAGAGGTAGATGCCTGGACCCCAAGCGGGATGGAAGCATGGCGGTCTCAGGCAGAGCTGCACACAGACTAGAGATACGCACAGACTAGAAATTCCCCCTCCGGGGAACCCAGGGACCCTCTCAAGAAGGTAGGACAAACATTGGACAGGAACAGAAGTAGAAAGGAACTACAGGCAGACAAAAACAGACAGGGATCAGAAGCAGTAGGAACTGCCAGGCAGGACATGGAACAGGCAGGATCGGAAGCAATTAAGCACTGCCAAGCTATCAGATGCAGTAGAGCACTGCTAGGCTAACAAGGAACAGACAAGGATAACAAAAACATCACACAGGCCAGATACAGAAGATCAGGCAAGGACATAATATCAACAACATCACAGAACAGGTGCAGGAGAACAAACAAAGCAATAACAACAAACACCAATGCAATACCAGGCAACACCACACAGAATGGTAGACGGAAAACCCCCTGGGTCAGCAACAAGGTACTACACACAGCAAGACACAAGAAAGACTGACCACAAGCCCTACAGCTCACAGGTAGAAATAGCTGCTAATGAGGGCACCTGAAGCCACACCCAGGGACAGATCAGGGTAAGGTAACCCCATCAGAACAGGAGTAACAGAACCACAAAACACACAGGTTGTAGTACAGGACGTTGCCCATGGCAACCAGCATACACGGAGTCCACCACAGCCAGCACGCCAGAGCACAAACAATCCATGTCACAGTGGCAAACAGAGAAGCATCCAAATTCAGGCCCAGTTCACACACAAGACCGCAGCCAGCACGCATCGCAGAACCAGCATGCATGGGGAAACCCACAGCCAGTACACAAGGCGCATGCAGCCAGCCTGCACGGCACTAGAGACATGAGCCACAGAGATGCAGACACAGGAATACACAAACACAGGACACAGTTCACACACTACACCGCAGCCAGCATGCAGTCCCACGCAACAAGCATGCACAGGTGTCAGCCTGCAGCCAGTACACAAGGGAGCCTGCAGCCTGCACAGCAACAGTGATAAGAACTGCACAGATAAGCAGACACGGGGAGAGCAAACATTCACAGGCAGCAGTTCACAGAAGACACCGCAGCCAACACGCAGCCCCAAGCAACCAGCCTGCACAGGAGGCAGCCTGCAGCCAGTACGCGAGAGGGCATGCAGCCAGCCTACATGGACACAACTGTAACAGTGAATCGCACTGTGACATTAAGTACCTGGCCACTTCTCACCACAGGCTCTGTAGTGGTGGAGCGTGGACCTTTCTGGTCTGCAGATCCGTTCAGTCTCGCTCACTGCAGAGTATATTGCGCTGCACTGTGGTATTTTGTTCTAATGGGGCGATAGTTTGTGCCGTACTGTGGTATTGCGGTCCCCGCCTACTTATGTTGGCATTGCCCATAACATAGGGGCCACATTTAGTTTATTTCCAGGGCCACTTTTAGTTCCCAGTTCGTCCCTGGCCTCTTGTCATCAGAGATGGACATCACCCCCATCCTCTACTGCTGTCTCATAAAGCAAGTGGAATCTAATTGACATTATATAGGGTGACCAAATTTTGGTTTTCAAAAAGCATACTTACCAACGTTTAGGTTGGAAATAATGGGACATTGAAAACCACAACCCTGGGAACGCCCAACTCCCACTGGAAACGGCCATTTATGGGTGGGATTATAGTTAACCCTGCCCATTTTCAGCCAAGGACAGTCCGAATTTGCCAGGGCTCTCTCTGAAAACCAGGGATAGTCCCTGCAAATTCGCGACAGTTGGCAACTATAATAAAGCAGGGCACTTGGGGTATGATGGTGGCATGGGACAGATGTGCAATACCCCAGTATTGGGGGTATCTGCAAATTGTTGGTTTGACATGATATGTCATGTTTTGAGTGTACACCAGCAGGTGAGTTAAGGTTGGCATCAGGAGTGGGGATAACTACCCCATTCCCATACCTTCCAAGTTTTGAAACCCGCAAAGAGGGACAATATGTGTGGCGTGCCGTGGCAAATTTTTTCATTCTAGGCCACGCCTCTAATTCCCCCCAAAACATAACTATATATACCCAATCTCACCCAGCCCCATTATGCCCCCACATAGTAATTATTCCCACTTTATGCCACCACACAGTAGTTATTCCTACATTGTGCCTCCCTTCACAGTTTATGCCTAGTCATACCCACTTCACAGTATTTATGCCCAGATGTGCCCCCTCACAGTACTAATTCCCACATGTGCCCCTTCACGATAGTTATGCCTTGTCATGCACCCTTCACAGTATTTATGCCCAGATATGTGCCCGCGTCACAATAGTTATGCCCAGATGTGTCCCTTCACAGTAGTAATGCCCACATGTGCCCCTTCACAGTAGTAATGCCTAGTCATGCCCCCATTATAGTATTTAAGGCCAGATTTGTGCCCCCTTCACAATACTCATGCACAGATGTGTCCCCTTCACAGTAGGCACATTTTTTCATACTAGGTCATGCCTTTAACTGCACACCCAATCTCACCCAGTCCCTTCAAAGCTCCCACATAGTCACCCCTTTATGCCACCACACAGTAGTAATGCCCACATTGTCCCCCCTTTAAAATATTTATGCCCACACTGTGTTCCCTCACAGTACTTATGCCCAGATGTGACCCCCTTCACAGTAGTTATGCCCAAATGTGCCCCTTATACAATAGTTATGCCCACATGTGCCCCCTTCACAATAGTTATGCCCACATGTGCCCCCTTCACAATAGTTATGCCCAGACTTGTGCCCCCTTCACAATAGTCATGCCCAGATGTGTCCCCTTCACAGTAGGCACATTTTTTCATACTAGGTCATGCCTTTAACTGCACCTAAAACATAACTATGCACACCCAATCTCACCCAGTCCCTTCAATGCTCCCACATAGTCATTATTACCCCTTTATGCCACCACACAGTAGTAATGCCCACATTGTCCCCCCTTCAAAATATTTATGCCCACACTGTGTTCCCTCACAGTAGTTATGCCCAGATGTGACCCTTAGGCCTCCTGCACACGACCGTTGTGTGCACCCGTGGCCGTTGTCCCGTTTAACGTGTTTTTCTGCGGTCCCATTGACTTTCAATGGGTCCGTGGAAAAATCGGAAACTGCACCGTTTTGCAGCCGCATCTGTGATCCGTGTTTCCTGGCCGTGAAAAAAATATGACCTGTCCTATTTTTTTCACGGCCAACGGTTCACGGACCCATTCAAGTCAATGGGTCCGTGAAAATCACGGATGCACACAAGATTGTCATCCGCGTCCGTGATCCGTGTCCGTGATCCGTGTCCGTTTTTTCCTATCATTTCAATGGCAAACTTGACTTAGATTTTTTTTTCATTTTTCATGTCCGTGGATCCTCCAAAAATCACGGAAGACCCACGGAAGAAAAAACGGACACGGATCACGGTACAACGGAACCACGTTTTGTGGGACGTTAAAAAATACTGTCGTGTGCAGGAGGCCTTATACAATAGTTATGCCCACATGTGCCCCCTTCACAATAGTTATGCCCAGATTTGTGCCCCCTTCACAATAGTCATGCACAGATGTGTCCCCTTCACAGTAGGCACATTTTTTCATACTAGGTCATGCCTTTAACTGCACCTAAAACATAACTATGCACACCCAATCTCACCCAGTCCCTTCAATGCTCCTACATAGTCATTATTACCCCTTTATGCCACCTCACAGTAGTAATGCCCACATTGTCCCCCCTTCAAAATATTTATGCCCACACTGTGTTCCCCTTACAGTAGTTATGCCCAGATGTGACCTCCTTCACAGTAGTTATGCCCAAATGTGCCCCTTATACAATAGTTATTCCCACATGTGCCCCCTTCACAATAGCTATGCCCAGATATGAGCACCCTTCACAGTAGTTATGCCCAGATAGGTGCACCCTTTAAAATAGTTATGCCCAGATATGTGCACCCTTCACAGTAGTTATGCCCAGATAGGTGCACCCTTCAAAGTAGTTATGCCCAGGCCTCTACATAATAACTTTGGCTCTTGCTGCTGCCGGCCGTACAGCCTGCTTTACACTATGCAAGCTTCCTTGCTGGTGAAGTTTAAAGGGGTTGTCTCACTTCAGCAAAAAGCATTTATTATGTAGAGAAAGTTAATACAAGGCACTTACTAATGTATTGTGATTGTCCATATTGTCTCCATATTGGTCGCTGTGCTTGCACACTATAGGAAAAAGCACCAGCTTATGTGAGATCCCACGGTCCCAGCCACCAGAAAGGCCGCCACTTTTTCCTATAGTATCCAAGCACAACCACCACTGATGGAATGCAGGGTGGTGATAACTATGGAAATGAGCCGTATATGATGTGATGTAGAAATGAATCCAGCCAGCAAAGGAGGCAATATGGACAATCACAATACATTAGAATTAGAGATGAGCGAATTTCCGGTTATTAAATTAATTTGCAATTCGTTTACTGGTAAAAGGTGAATTGCATTATGGATTCCGTTACCACAGACAATAACGCAATTCTATGACGGACTGCATAATGGAATGCCTTTAGAGGCATTCCGTTATTCATTCCGTCATAATAAAAGTCTATGTGCTGCATAATGGATCCGTCCTGTTTCCGTTATGCAGGGGAGTCCTGGACAAGTACTGTGTGAGGGTACAATGTGGGCATAACTACTGTGTGAAGGCACTAAGGAGGAATAACTACTGAGTGGGGGCACTAAGGGTACTGGGCGGAATTGGGAATGTACAGATAGGCATTGGGTGGAGTTAGAGGTGTAGTTTAGTATTTTGAAAAAGTTGCCGCAGCACGTTCCACATGCCAATGCTACTGTCCTTCATGGGGTTTTCAAAAGTTGGGAGTCATGATATTGGAAGGTGGAGGAACCTTCTCATAAAGCCAGTACCCGGCACTGGTCTCTCATCCAGCCCCTCATGTTGAGAGAGGCGCAGTGCAGGGTTCCTGGCTGTAAGGAGATGTCTTGGGGCTCAGCAGATGCGAGGTGTGAAGAGTTCTTCGTAAGGAGGATCCACAGGACTCCTGACATCTCTTATTCTGTGTTCTTGCTTTATTTAGAGCCTGATATAATTTGTGGTTTCAGCTTTGTAATTTGCTTTGTGGAGCCCCCGCCAAACACAGGAGTTGTCTATTAACCCCTCACCACAACACTTGGATACGGTAGATGAATATAGGTCAGGACTTATGTCTACCACTGGCAAATTTTACACTTTATATACATTATGTAGAATGTACATAAGAACATAAGACGAAGCCGATTAACATGTAACATAAGAAGAAGCCAAGTAATATCTACATAAGAGGCTGAGTAACATCTTCAGCTGGCTGTTACTGCACACCATCAGCAGGCTTGTTGCCAGATACGTCACTAACAGCTTAGCTGAAATCCTATAATGCTAGGGACAGTCCTTACATCAGGTTACCCAGGGGCGGACACGGGCAGCAAAGGGCCCCTGTGCAAAGGATGTACGTGCCCCCCCCCCCCCCAACCACACATACAAATATACACATATATGTGCAAATAAAAAACATCTTATGAATGTTTACAATATGTAGATATATTCTTTTAATACTAGGTCACGCCTCTAACTCTGCCCAAAGCATAACTAAACACACACAGTACCCTTAATACCCCCACATAGTAATTATTCCCCCTTTGTGCCAGTACATAGTAGTTATGTCCAGATAAGTGCCCCCTCACAGTAGTAATGGTCAGATAAGTGCCCCCTCACAGTAGTAATGGTCAGATATGTCGCCCCTCACAGTAGTAATGGTCAGATATGTGCCCCCTCACAGTAGTAATGGTCAGATATATCCCCCCTCACAGTAGTAATGGTCAGATATGTCCCCCCTCACAGTAGTAATGGTCAGATATGTCCCCCCTCACAGTAGTAATGGTCAGATATGTGCCCCCTCACAGTAGTAATGGTCAGATATATCCCCCCTCACAGTAGTAATGGTCAGATATGTCCCCCCTCACAGTAGTAATGGTCAGATATGTCCCCCCTCACAGTAGTAATGGTCAGATATGTCCCCCCTCACAGTAGTAATGGTCAGATATGTCCCCCCTCACAGTAGTAATGGTCAGATATGTGCCCCCTTCACAGGAAGTTAAAAAGATATACTCACCTAGTTCCTCATGATCACAGTTCAGCCGCTGGCGCTCCACAGCAGTAGCAGGATGTAGTGTCTCACATAGGAGGAGGAGCACAGCAGATTCCCGGCCGCACCGCACAGACCAGCAGTGTGATGTGTGACACTACATCCTGCTACTGCTGTGGAGCCAGGTCCATATTTAGAGTTGATGCTGCCCTAGGCACTTTAGTTCCAGCTTTCTCCCCCCAATGAAGTCCATAGCTGATGGTAAAATGCTCCCTAGGCCTTCAGCTATCCCTCAGGACTCCCTCATACACTTGGACAATTAAAGCACTGACCTGTTACGTGTGCGCTTGGCAGCTGAAGGCATCTGTGTTGGTGCCATGTTCTTATGTGCCCGCATTGCTGAGAAACATGATGTTTTATTATATACAATCGGGGGCATTACCATTACACCTAGAGGCTTCGCTCTCTCTGTAACTGCCGCACCCTCTGCACTTTAACATGGCGCGGTGGGATGACATTTTCACTGCCAGGACCTGTCAAAGTAGACAGGGAGCGGCAGTTGCAGAGACAGCAGAGCCTCTAGGTGTAAAGGTAACGCCCCTGTTGCTCCTAGAGGATCATTTGCATATATTAAAATATTCATTTTTTTTCTCAATAATGCAGGCATATATGAACATGGGCCCAACACAGACCGGCACTGATGGGTGGCTTTAGCGCTGCCCTAGCCATTTTACAGGCTAAGGCAGTGCTAAAGCATGTCCATTAGTGCCAGTGACATCACCGGGCTCACTGCCAGACAGAAGCCACCCCCAAATAGTATCCCCAGTGGTAATAAGGCTCCCTACAGTGCCCTCAGTACTAATAAGGCCTCCCTATAGGGCACCTCTTATAATCTATAAGGCACTTCTATAGAGCCCTCAGTAGTAGTAATGCCCTCCACCACTGTCCACAGTATTTATAACGTTCCCTGCAGTGCCCCCTGTAATTATACCTCCTGCCGTACCCCCCAGAGTTATAATCATCTCTGTAGTGCCCCTTTAAATTATAATGCCCGTCCTCTCCCTCTAGTCTTCTATACCATGCAGTCCCATGTAAATAAAACTAGTCGTCTCCCACCAGTCTTCTATATGATACAGTCCCATGTAAATAACCTATCTTCCTTACAGTCTTCTATACCATGCAGTCCCATGTAAATAACTTCACTCCTCTCCCTTCAGTCTTCTATACCACGCAGTCCCATGTAAATAACACCAGTCCTCTCCCTACAGTCCCATGTAAATAACTTCTCTTCCTTACAGTTCTCTATAACATACAGTCCCATGTAAATAACTTAAATCCCCTCCTTCACATAGCCCCAAATAAATAACATCACTCCTTACCCTCTAGTCTTCTAAAATATCCAGTCCCATGTAAATAACACCAGTCATCTCCCTCCAATCTTTTATAACATACAGTCCCATGTAAAAAACATCTTTCTTATAGTCTTCTATAACATACAGTCCTATGTAACTGACACCCCTCCCTTCAGCCTCTTTAACATACAGTCCCAGTTAAATAACACATTTCCCTCCCACTAAGCAGGGAGGAGGTATAATGGGGAGAACCACATCTCCCAGCATTTCTCTGACACTTACATTCATTCCATGGCATCACAGGTTTCCACTGCTGAGTGCTGCCTCTTTCTGCACTGGTCACATGACAGTGACCTCATCACAGGTCCTACCTCCACTTCCACTGCTGAAAAGATCACATGACTATGATGTCATCGAAGGTCCTTCAACTATGGAGTGTAGACACAAACGGGCAGTAAATTTGCAGTAAGTGCTAATCAGACCACCACCCCCCCCCCCACCCCTAAAACTCTGCCCCCTCCCGACCTCCACACCAAGGTGCCCAGGTTACCCTGTTGGCAGAGGTAGGGAATGAAAAACATGATAAGATAAAAAAATAAACGCTTCTGCTGGCACTGGGATGGGACCCCTCCCTTGCTGGGCCCCTGTGCAGCTGAACCACGGTATGTCCGCCCCTGAGGTTACCGTACAATATCTGGTGCAAGACGACACATTCTCTGTGCAGTCACTGAACAAGCATGAAATACCAGGGAGTCAGCAGAATTATGAATGTAGCTCTGCGATATAATGCAGGGTGTCAGTAAAAAATTATTATTGTGATGGATTTACATAGTTTACACAACCGTATATTATTATTGTTGTATGGTGCTTAAAGGGTTATTCTCATCTCAGACAATGGGGGCATATCGCTAGATCTGATAGGTTCGGGTCCTGCCGCCGGAGCCCCGAAAGTGGTGGATGCACATGCGCAGCCACCCTCCATTCATTATCTATGCGGCCCTATTTTCGTCAGGCCCATGGAAAATAATGGGAGCAGTGGCCGGTTATGTGCAGTGCGCTCCCATTCACTTCTATGGGGAGAGCGCCTCCAGCCACCACTCTGCGGTACTCCATTCCCGATATAGTTGAGGGTCCCAGCGGTGGGACTCGCACCGATAACAAAATGGGGGCATATCCTAACGATATGCCCCCATTGTCCGGGATGAGACAACCCCCTTAACCGCCTCCGGACCGCCTAACGCAGATGTGCGGTCCGGAGGTGGCGGCCCTGCGCAGAGTCACGCATATACGCGTCATCTCGCGAGGGCCGGGATTTCCTGTGAACGCGCGCACACAGGCGCGCGCGCTCACAGGAACGGAAGGTAAGCGAGTGGATCTCCAGCCTGCCAGCGGCGATCGCTCGCTGGCAGGCTGGTGATCCGAATTTTTTAACCCCTAACAGGTATATTAGACGCTGTTTTCATAACCTCCTACCTGGTCCTCTGGTGGTCCCTTTTGTTAGGATCGACCACCAGAGGACTCAGGTAGGTCAGTACAGTCGCACCAAACACCATGCGGATGTCTGAATGGAGCCTTACAGGGGGGGTGATCAGTGACAGGGGGGGTGATCACCCTGATCACCCCCTGTCATTGATAACCCCCCTGTAAGGCTCCATTCAGACGTCCGCATGTGTTTTGTGGATCCGATCCATGTATCCATGGATCCGTAAAAAATCATGCGGATGTCTGAATGGAGCCTTACAGGGGGGGTGATCAGTGACAGGGGGGTGATCACCCTGATCACCCCCTGTCATTGATAACCCCCCTGTAAGGCTCCATTCAGACGTCCGCATGTGTTTTGTGGATCCGATCCATGTATCCATGGATCCGTAAAAAATCATGCGGATGTCTGAATGGATCCTTACAGGGGGGTGATCAGTGACAGGGGGGTGATCACCCTGATCACCCCCTGTCATTGATAACCCCCCTGTAAGGCTCCATTCAGACGTCCGCATGTGTTTTGCGGATCCGATCCATGGATCCGTAAAAATTATACGGACGTCTGAATGGAGCCTTACAGGGGGGTGATCAATGACAGGGGGGTGATCAGGGAGTCTATATGGGTGATCACCCCCCTGTCATTGATCACCCCCCTGTCATTGATCACCCCCCTGTCATTGATCACCGCCCCCTGGTAAGGCTCCATTCAGACATTTTTTTTGGCACAAGTTAGCGGAAATTTTTTGTTTGTTTTTGTTTTTGTTTTTTCTTACAAAGTCTCATATTCTACTAACTTGTGTCAAAAAATAAAATCTCACATGGACTCGCCATACCCCTCACGGAATCCAAATGCGTAAACATTTTTAGACATTTATATTCCAGACTTCTTCTCACGCTTTAGGGCCCCTAAAAAGCCAGGGCAGTATAAATACCCCACATGTGACCCCATTTCGGAAAGAAGACACCCCAAGGTATTCCGTGAGGGGCATATTGAGTCCATGAAAGATTGAAATTTTTGTCCTAAGTTAGCGGAAAGTGAGACTTTGTGAGAAAAAAACAAAAAAAAATCAATATCCGCTAACTTATGCAAAAAAAAAAAAAATTCGAGGAACTCGCCAGGCCCCTCATTGAATACCTTGGGGTGTCTTCTTTCCAAAGTGGGGTCACATGTGGGGTATTTATACTGCCCTGGCTTTTTAGGGGCCCGAAAGTGTGAGAAGAAGTGTGGGATCCAAATGTCTAAAAATGCCCTCCTAAAAGGAATTTGGGCCCCTTTGCGCATCTAGGCTGCAAAAAAGTGTCACACATGTGGTATCGCCGTACTCAGGAGAAGTTGGGGAATGTGTTTTGGGGTGTCATTTTACATATACCCATGCTGGGTGAGAAAAATATCTTGGTCAAATGCCAACTTTGTATAAAAAAATGGGAAAAGTTGTCTTTTGCCAAGATATTTCTCTCACCCAGCATGGGTATATGTAAAATGACCCCCCAAAACACATTGCCCAACTTCTCCTGAGTACGGCGATACCACATGTGTGACACTTTTTTGCAGCCAAGGTGGGCAAAGGGGCACATATTCCAAAGTGCACCTTTCGGATTTCGCAGGCCATTTTTTACACATTTTGATTGCAAGGTACTTCTTACACATTTGGGACCCTAAATTGCCAGGGCAGTATAACTACCCCACAAGTGACCCCATTTTGGAAAGAAGACACCCCAAGGTATTCCGTGAGGGGCACGGCGAGTTCCTAGAATTTTTTATTTTTTGTCACAAGTTAGCGGAAAATGATGATTTTTCTTTTTTTTTCTTTTTTCCTTACAAAGTTTCATATTCCACTAACTTGCGACAAAAAATAAAAAATTCTAGGAACTCGCCATGCCCCTCACGGAATACCTTGGGGTGTCTTCTTTCCAAAATGGTGTCACTTGTGGCGTAGTTATACTGCCCTGGCAATTTAGGGGCCCAAATGTGTGAGAAGAACTTTGCAATCAAAATGTGTAAAAAATGCCCTGCAAAATCCGAAAGGTGCACTTTGGAATATGTGCCCCTTTGCCCACCTTGGCAGCAAAAAAGTGTGACACATCTGGTATCGCCGTACTCAGGAGAAGTTGGGGAATGTGTTTTGGGGTGTCATTTTACATATACCCATGCTGGATGAGAGAAATATCTTGGCAAAAGACAACTTTTCCCATTTTTTTATACAAAGTTGGCATTTGACCAAGATATTTTTCTCACCCAGCATGGGTATATGTAAAATGACACCCCAAAACACATTCCCCAACTTCTCCTGAGTACGGCGATACCAGATGTGTCACACTTTTTTGCTGCCAAGGTGGGCAAAGGGGCACATATTCCAAAGTGCACCTTTTGGATTTCACCGGTCATTTTTTACACATTTTGATTGCAAAGTTCTTCTCACACATTTGGGCCCCTAAATTGCCAGGGCAGTATAACTACCCCACAAGTGACCCCATTTTGGAAAGAAGACACCCCAAGGTATTCTGTGAGGGGCATGGTGAGTTCCTAGAATTTTTTATTTTTTGTCGCAAGTTAGTGGAATATGAGACTTTGTAAGAAAAAAAATAAAATAAAAAATCATCATCATTTTCCGCTAACTTGTGACAAAAAATAAAAAGTTCTATGAACTCACTATGCCCATCAGCGAATACCTTAGGGTGTCTACTTTCCGAAATGGGGTCATTTGTGGGGGTTTTCTACTGTTTGGGCATTGTAGAACCTCAGGAATCATGACAGGTGCTCAGAAACTTTTACCCAAACCATTTTTTTTTTGCCCAAACATTTTTTTTTTATCAAAGACATGTAGAACTATAAATTTGGCGAAAAATTTATATATGGATGTCGTTTTTTTTGCAAAATTTTACAGCTGAAAGTGAAAAATGTCATTTTTTTGCAAAAAAATCGTTACATTTTGATTAATAACAAAAAAAGTAAAAATGTCAGCAGCAATAAAATACCACCAAATGAAAGCTCCATTAGTGAGAAGAAAAGGAGGTAAAATTCATTTGGGTGGTAAGTTGCATGACCGAGCGATAAACGGTGAAAGGAGTGTAGTGCCGAAGTGTAAAAAGTGCTCTGGTCATGAAGGGGGTTTCACCTAGCGGGGCTGAAGTGGTTAAAGGCTATGTACACCTTCAGGAGACATAAACACTTATTTAAGCCACATTCTTATCAATTAGATAAGAATTGAGCTATAGTGACTGTTTAGGAGGTCAGAGATCATTTACAGAGCAGTTACTAGAGAATCTCAAGGCTGTACAGAGAAAGGGGCTCAACATTTTTAATAAATTGAAAAAAGGATTTTTAGCTCAAAATAAGTACAATGCAATAATAAAAAAATTTGCCTCCAAAGGTGTCCATAGCCTTTAAAGGTAAATGTATGCTTCAAGGTTAAAGCTCTTAATAAGATGGACATGGCTGTAAAAATCAAATGCATCAGTGAAGTCTTTGTGGGATAATAAAGGACCTTAAGGCCTTCTGATCAGACAAGAAAATGAATGCACAGATAACACGAGGAACATTAGTGCATTTTTATGAAAATGCTGGCCATCGTAGGTCTAACTTGCCCTACTGTATCAGAGATGTCCTCAGCTGCCTCACCTGCTGGTTCAGTGTCTGCAGAGGACATGGCTCACTGTATGAGATGTATATTGGAAAGCTGCAGTGCTTCCATTAGGCAATGATTAATCTATTTACATAAAACAGCAATATGATATCTGCAGCTGCCAAGAGCCTGGGGACAACATAAAAGCCACCTGTAGCAGCCATGTCAGCGGGTAAGTGTGGGTTATACACATTACTGTGGTTATAGTAGTGCTTGATCGCCACTGCAACTACTTTTCATAGAGAATGTACGAATTGCTTAAAGGGTTTGTCCAGCCCTCGATCAATTGTTAAAGGGGTTGTCTCATCTCAACATTTGTGGTATATCTCTAGGATATGCTATTAATGTCAGAAAGGTGCGGTCCCACCTCTTAGACCTACTTCTATCTTCAGAAAGGGACGCCCAAGTGAAGGGAGAGCAGCTATCCAAGCACAGCCCCTCTTCGTTCACTGCTATGGGAGTTCAGAAAAAAGCTGAGCGTGCTTACTTGGCTACTTATAGAAATATCAGAGCAGTGAATGCAGAAGACGCTGCGCATGCGTCACTTCAGGGGCCTCATTCTAAAGATAGAATATCTAGCATTATGCCATAAATGTTGACTTTCGACTGCAACAGGCCTGCGAAGGGAGCAGGATAGAGGACAGGTAGGAGCACTGATGGTGGTAGTGGTTTTCACAGTGGCAGTTTTCACCCTGGCACCTGAAGCACTATAACCCAAACCGGATGCAGTGAAGTCTACAGCCGTAAAGGTGCAATACCTTCACTAGCTTTTTTGGCCACTCACTGTCCTTTTTAATGGTCCTCAACCTTCTATGAAAACTTGTTCTTCTCTCCCTCAGCGGTTGGCTCTTTGTTCAGTTGCTTTTCTTGCAACTTGTTATCTCACAGGGTTGGTGTCTATCTGGATAAGGATTCTATTTTTTCCTGCTTTGGTTATAGTTTGTCTTGTTTACATATCAGCAACTACTACACATGTCCTCTCAATTAACTTGCTTGCCTGCAACTCACTACCAGGGAAAGTGGGGCCAGCCCACCACCCAGCAATTGTCTGAAAGGGCTGCCAGTTAACTACTTCCTTCCCATATACAGCCTTTTGGAATACAAAGTGTACAATAGAATAACATTGGCTATTGTAATTAATGAAAGTGCATACAGAGCATATATTAACCCTTGTCTCTCAATAAACATGACAACTTTAGCAGTGAACCACTGGGTCACTGCAGGACAACCCCTTTAAAATCCCTAACCACCCTGCGGGGACCTATCGGGTGAAGCATACATACCTGCTACCTGACACTCTGTTCTGGCTCCTAGGGTCCAGAACGGTCTTCTCCTGACTTCCAGCACCACATGTCAACATCTGGTATGGATGGGGGTCAAGTGTCCTGCTGCAGCCAATCACTGTCCTCAGCTGTAGACAGCTGAGGTCAGGGCCTAAAGAAACAAGTGTGGATCCCAGGAGTGGTGATTTTGGGGGGTGGATTTCATAATACATGTGGTTTTTGACATGGTTTAACCGTGCTTTTTCTGCTCCCCATTTATTTCAATGGGAATTTCAGCTGCTGATTTTGCGACAACATAGGGCATAAAAAATTAAAAAATATTTTGCACTCACAGATCCCCATTGAAATCACTGGGAAGCAGATTTAATGGGGTTGCCCAGGATTTTGTTATTGATGGCCTGATAGGCCATAAAATACGATCAGCGGTCGTCACCCCCCCCCCCCCCCCCCCTTCCGGACGATCCATCCGATGCTGGAACTACACAGCTCCACCCATTGTGTAGTGGACAGAGCCAGTAACTGCAGCGCTGCTCCCATTCACTTCAATAGTAACCAGCTCTGTCCACTACACAATGAGCAGAGCTGTGTATTTCCAGCACTGACTTCTGGTGCCAGAGCTACAAGGAAACATCTGACTGGCGGGATAGGCCATCAATATCAAAAGAGTGCTCTCCATGCTGATTCTGAAATGAAAAGAACATCTATGATCCATTCTTTAAAGGGGAAATCCATCAATCACATAGGGACCCCATACTACATACTGTATCATTATAATAGTCCATGGTTTGACATCTGTTTCCATCTGTTGCCTGGGTGACAACCAGTAAAAGCAGAAATTGTCACCCAGCTTTCCTAGACTGCTGATGGGAAATCTAGTATGATGGGATTCAACTCCTACTTTTGACATAATTAGCAACTTTTCCATTCAGGACTCAGAGGAGAGCTGGACCCCATTGGTTCTCACCCAGCTTTCCCAAAATCCAATATAAGAAATGGCTGAGGATTCATCTTTTATTATCTCAGCAGCAGATTGAAAGAAGAGGTGAAATCCTGGTCCTGCCCTGCTGAGCAGGAAACGTCAGGGAGTGGGACTGACAGGAGGAGGCATGGGAGGATCAGCACTCTCACCGTGGTCGAAGGTCAGCCATTGCTGCTTGCTTTTCTCACGTACCAGACCTGAGTTATGATTCAGGAACAGCTGATGAGCAGGAAACAGACCTGAGATAAAGAAGTGTTTTATTATTCCAGAGAGCGGATGAAAGTAGCAGCAGGGAAGTGTGTGTGTGGGGGGGATAATAATACAGAATGTAATAAGCAAGAACATTGCTCTAATCTGGCATCAATAGGAACAGCTAAGTGCTGGATTATGAGATATTCCAAACTATTACATAGAGGTGTCAGATTATCAGGTATTCTGGACTAGTGGACAGTCATAACAAAGTCTGCAATACATATATTATTTTTGGGAGGACCATGAGCCCAATATAAAATGTCACACCCATTCTGCTGTTGTCACCTTACTATATGGGTGTAATTATAGCCATAAGCAGCCATAGCATTTAGTATGGAGCCCAGAGGTTGGGGGGACCAAATCAGATGCAAAAATATTGTACCTTTTTGTGGGTAAAAACAATATGGCGACTTTTTGTTATAATGTGGGTTTTGTGATATATGTTGCTATTATACATATCTTTAACTATTGCTACTTAACCCCTTCACTACCGAGCCACTTTTCACGTTAAATCCCAGGCCGATTTTTGCAAATCTGAAATGTGTCACTTTATGTGCTAATAACTTTGGAACGCTTTTACTTATCTGAGCCGTTCTGAGATCGTTTTCTCGTGACACATTGTACTTTATGACAGTGGTAAATTCGAGTCGATATATTTCACCTTTATTTATAAAAGAATCCCAAATTTAACCAAAATTTGGAAAAATTCACAATTTTCTAAATTAGAATTTCTCTACTTTTAAGACTGCTAGTAATAGCGCATGAAATAGTTATCAGTAAATATTCCCCATATGTTTGTTTTATTTTGGCATAATTTTATGGAATTTTATTTCTTTAGGACGTAAGAAGGCTAAGAATCTTAAAAGCAATTTTTAAAATTTTCCACAAAATTTCCAAAACCATCTTTTTAAGCACCAATTCAGTTATAATTTGAGTGGCTTTCATAATTGAAAGCACCCATAAATTACCCCATTTTAGAATCTACACACCTCAAATTATTCAAAAATGATGTTAACCCTTGAGGTGTTTTATAAGAATTAAAGGAAAATGGAGGTGAAATTTCAAAATTTCATTTTTTTGGTAGATGATGTTAATCAATTTTTCTTGCAACTCAACAATGGTTAACAGCAAAATAAATGTCAATATACATTACTCTGATTCTGCAGTTTACAGAAATACCCCATATGTGGTGGTAAACTGCTCTATGGGCACGTGGCAGTGGTCAGAAGGAACGGAGCGCCTTATGGATTTTGGATATAATGGAAAACTGCGGCACTCCAATATCTTAGAAATTTTCTCCTTTATTTCACCGAGACAGTGACGTTTCGACCTGTTAAGTCTTTATCAAGCTCAAACATACACAACACTTGTGAACATATATAGTCTCCAAATTCCAACAATTGGTCAATCTTAACTCCACCTATTTTAACCCCTTAAGGACTCGGCCCTATTTCACCTTACGGACTTGACCATTTTTTGAAAATCTGACCAGTGTCACTTTAAGTGCTGATAACTTTAAAATGCTTTGACTTATCCAGGCCATTCTGAGATTGTTTTTTCGTCACATATTGTACTTCATGACACTGGTAAAATTAAGTAAAAAAATACCAAATTTACCAAACATTTGTAAAAACTTTCCAAGTTTCAATTTCTCTACTTCTATAATGCATAGTAATACCTTCAAAAATAGTTATTACTTTACATTCCCCATATGTCTACTTCATGTTTGGATCATTTTGGGAATGATATTTTATTTTTTGGGGATGTTACAAGGCTTAGACGTTCAGAAGCAAATCTTGAAATTTTTCAGAAATTTTCAAAAAGCCAATTTTTAGGGACCAGTTCAGGTCTGAAGTCACTTTGCGAGGCTTACATAATAGAAACCACCCAAAAATGACCCCATTCTATAAACTACCCTCCTTAAGGTATTCAAAACTAATTTTACAAACTTCGTTAACCCTTTAGGTGTTCCACAAGAATTAATGGAAAATAGCGATTCCATTTTTTTAAATTTAACTTTTTTGGCAGATTTTCCATTTTAATAATTTTTTTCCAGTTACAAAGCAAGGGTTAACAGCCAAACCAAACTCAATATTTATGGCCCTGATTCTGTAGTTTACAGAAACACCCCATATGTGGTCGTAAACTACTGTACGGGCACACGGCAGGGCGCAGAAGGAAAGGAATGCCATTCGGTTTTTGGAAGGCAGATTTTGCTGGACTGTTTTTTTGACACCATGTCCCATTTGAAGCCCCCCTGATGCACCCCTAGAGTAGAAACTCCATAAAAGTGACCCCATCTAAGAAACTAAACCCCTCAAGGTATTCAAAACAGATTTTACAAACGTTGTTACCCTTTAGGTGTTCCACAACAGTTATTGGCAAATGGAGATGAAATTTCAGAATTTGAATTTTTGGGCAAATTTTCTATTTTAATCCATTTTTCCCAGTAACAAAGCAAGGGTTAACAGCCAAACAAAACTCAATATTTATGGCCCTGATTCTGTAGTTTACAGAAACACCCCATATGTGGTCGTAAACTACTGTATAGGCACACGGTAGGGCGCAGAAGGAAAGAAATGCCATACGGTTTTTGGAAGGCAGTTTTTGCTGGACTGGGTTTTTTGACACCATGTCCCATTTGAAGCCCACTTGATGCACCCCTAGAGTGGAATCTCCATAAAAGTGACCCCATCTAAGAAACTACACCCCTCAAGGTATTCAAAACTGATTTTACAAACGTCGTTAACCTTTTAGGTGTTCCACAAGAATTAATGGAAAATAGAGATACAATTTCAAAATTTCACTTTTTTGGCAGATTTCCCATTTTAATAATTTTTTTTACAGTTACAAAGCAAAGGTTAACAGCCAAACCAAACTCAATATTTATGGCCCTGATTCTGTAGTTTACAGAAACACCCCATATGTGGTCGTAAACCGCTGTACGGGCACAACGCAGGGCGCAGAAGGAAAGGAATGCCATATGGTTTTTGGAAGGCAGATTTTGCTGGACTGTTTTTTTTTACACCATGTCCCATTTGAAGCCCCCCTGATGCAACCCTACAGTAGAAACTCCTTAACCCCTTAAGGACACAGCCTTTTTACACCTTAGGACCAGGCCATTTTTTGCAAATCTGACCAGTGTCACTTTAAGTGCTGATAACTTTAAAACGCTTTGACTTATCCAGGCCGTTCTGAGATTGTTTTTTCGTCACATATTGTACTTCATGACACTGGTGAAATTAAGTCAAAAAAATATTTTTTTTTGCACCAAAAAATACCTAATTTAACAAATTTTTGGAAAAATTAGCAAATTTCAAAGTTTCAGTTTCTCTACTTCTGTAATACATAGTAATACCCCCAAAAATTGTGATGACTTTACATTCCCCATATGTCTACTTTATGTTTGAATTGTTTTGGGAATGATATTTTATTTTTTGGGGATGTTATAAGGCTTAGAAGTTTAGAAGCAAATCTTGAAATTTTTCAGCAATTTACAAAAACGACATTTTTAGGGACCAGTTCAGGTCTGAAGTCACTTTGCGAGGCTTACATAATAGAAACCACCCAAAAATGACCCCATCTAAGAAACTACACCCCTCAAGGTATTCAAAACTGATTTTACATACGTCGTTAACCCTTTAGGTGTTGCACAAGAGTTATTGGCAAATGGGGATGAAATTTGAGAATTTCTTTTTTTTGTCTAATTTTCCATTTTAACCCATTTTTTCCACTAACAAATCAAGGGTTAACAGCCAAACAAGACTGTATCTTTATTGCCCTGACTCTGCCGTTTATAGAAACACCCAATATGTGGCCGTAAACTACTGTACGGCCACACAGCGGGGCGTAGTGGGAAAGGTGCGCCGTTTGGTTTTTGGAGGGCTGATTTTTATGGACTGGTTTATTTACACCATGTCCCATTTGAAGACCCCTGATGCACCCCTAGAGTAGAAACTCCCTAAAAGTGACCCCATCTAAGAAACTACACCCCTCAAGGTATTCAAAACTGATTTTACATTCGTCGTTAACCCTTTAGGTGTTGCGCAAGAGTTATTGGCAAATGGGGATGAAATTTGCAAATTTC
Organism: Bufo gargarizans; assembly: GCF_014858855.1. Lineage (NCBI taxonomy): Eukaryota > Metazoa > Chordata > Amphibia > Anura > Bufonidae > Bufo > Bufo gargarizans. The sequence goes on along the minus strand of NC_058080.1, from coordinate 701,972,475 downwards.
ATTTTTTTGTCTAATTTTCCATTTTAACCCATTTTTTCCACTAACAAATCAAGGGTTAACAGCCAAACAAGACTGTATCTTTATTGCCCTGACTCTGCCGTTTACAGAAACACCCAATATGTGGCCGTAAACTACTGTACGGCCACACAGCGGGGCGTAGAGGGAAAGGTGCGCCGTTTGGTTTTTGGCGGGCTGATTTTTATGGACTGGTTTATTTACACCATGTCCCATTTGAAGACCCCTGATGCACCCCTAGAGTAGAAACTCCCTAAAAGTGACCCCATCTAAGAAACTACACCCCTCAAGGTATTCAAAACTGATTTTACATACGTCGTTAACCCTTTAGGTGTTGCGCAAGAGTTATTGGCAAATGGGGATGAAATTAGCAAATTTCATTTTTTTGTCTAATTTTCCATTTTAACCCATTTTTTCCACTAACAAATCAAGGGTTAACAGCCAAACAAGACTGTATCTTTATTGCCCTGACTCTGCCGTTTACAGAAACACCCAATATGTGGCCGTAAACTACTGTACGGCCACACAGCGGGGCGTAGAGGGAAAGGTGCGCCGTTTGGTTTTTGGAGGGCTGATTTTTATGGACTGGTTTATTTACACCATGTCCCATTTGAAGCCCCCTGATGCACCCCTAGAGTAGAAACTCCCTAAAAGTGACCCCATTTTGGAAACTACGGGATAAGGTGGCATTTTTTTGGGGACTATTTTTAGGGTAAATATGATTTTTGGTTGCTCTATATTACATTTTTGTGACGCAAGGTTACCAAAAATTGAAATTCTGAAATTTCATCTCCATTTGCCATTAACTGTTGAGGAACACCTAAAGGGTTAATGAAGTTTGTATAATCAGTTTTGAATACCTTGAGGGGTGTAGTTTCTTAGATGGGGTCAGTTTTGGGGAGTTTTTACTCTAGGGTACATCAGGGGGGCTTCAAAAGGGACATGGTGTCAATAAAAAAGGCCATCAAAATCGGCCTTCCAGAAACCATGTCGGTCCTTTCCTTTTGCGGCCTCCCTTTTACTGATACAGCAGTTTACGACCACAAATGTGGTGTTTCTGTGAACTGCAGTATCAGGGTAATAAATATTAAGTTTTGTTTGGTTGTTAACCCTTGTTTTATTACCGGAAAAAACTGATTGAAATGGAAAAGTGCCAAAAATAGCGGTTTTGGCACTGTTTTTTTTTTTTTTTTTTTACTGTGTTAATCTGGGGGGTTAGGTAATGGGATATTTTTATAGAGGAGATTTTTACGGACGCGGCAATACCTAATAAGTCTACTTTTTTTTTACAATTATTTAGGTTTTTGACTATATTATCTTTTTTGATACAAATCTTTTTTTGGGTATCTCTAAAGTCTAAGGGTCATTTTTTTTTTTTTTTTATCCAATTATCTCATGTGGGGACTCATTTTTTGCGGGATGAGTGGACGGTTTTATTGGCACTATTTTGGGGGCTATATGACTTTTTTATCGCTTGCTATTAAACTTTTTGTTATGTAAGGTGACAAAAAAATTATTTTTTTGCACCTATTTTTTTTTTTTTTTGACCGTGTTAATCTGGGGGGTTGGGTCATGGGGTATTTTTATAGAGGAGATTCTTACGGACGCGGCAATACCTGATAAGTCAACTTTTTTTACAATTATTTTGGTTTTAGACTATATTATCTTTTTTGATTCAAATTTTTTTGGGGGTATCTCTAAAGTCTAAGGGTCATTTTTGTAAAAAAAAAAATTATCCAATTATCTCATGTGGGGGCTCATTTTTTGTGGGATGAGTGGACGGCTTTATTGGCACTTTTTGGGGGGCTATATGACTTTTTGATCGCTTGCTATTAAACTTTTTATTATGTAAGGTGACAAAAAAAACCTTTTTTTGCACCTTTTTTTTTTTTTTTCCTTGACCGTGTTAATCTGGGGGGTTAGGTCATGGGGTAGTTTTATAGAGGAGATTATTACCAACGCGGCGATACCTAATATGTCTACTTTTAATAAATTATTTTAGTTTTTTTTGGGTGTCTCAAGTCTGAGAACCAGTTTTTTTTATCCGATGTCAGTGCTAAATTGGGATATAAATTTAGTACTCCATGGAAGTGTGATACTCCCTGAAGCAACCGTCAATGCAGAGGCCCGGATGATCGGGGCAAGTGTCGCACTGAGTAGTTGTGTCCTTCCGTATCCCCCTCCTGCGACACACTCTGCACTTTTTTTGGGTTCGTCCCTTCTTTCCAGTATGGGGGACCACACCTGGAAAGTGTTGGCCAGGGACGATCCGGGCACCTACAGTTCCCGAGGTACTCCGGCCTGCTCTTTCCCGGTCCGAAAAGATCAGGGCCTTGAGGACTGCCTCATAGAACTGGAGGAATGTCCCTGTGCTGCCAGCGCTTCGGGATAGTACAAAAGAGTTGTACATGGCAACCTGCACCAAGTAGACCGCAACTTTTTTGTACCATGCCCGGGTTTTGCGCATGGCGTTATATGGCTTGAGGACTTGATCAGAGAGATCAACTCCTCCCATATACCGATTGTAAGCGACGATACAATCGGGCTTGAGGACCGTTGCCGCGGTACCTCGCACAGGGACAGGGGTGATGCCGTTACCATGAATTGTGGACAGCATAAGGACATCCCTCTTGTCCTTATACCTGACCAGCAACAGGTTTCCAGTGGTAAGGGCACGGGTCTCACCCCTGGGGATAGGTACCTGGAGGGGGTGGGCAGGGAGGCCGCGTTGATTTTTCCGCACGGTCCCACAAGCGGACGTGGATCTGGCGGCAAGGGACTGGAACAAGGGGATACTGGTATAAAAGTTATCCACGTAAAGGTGGTAACCCTTATCCAGCAGTGGGTACATAAGGTCCCACACAAGTTTCCCGGTAACACCCAGAGTGGGGGGACATTCTGGGGGTTGAATCCGGGAATCTCGCCCCTCGTACACACGAAATTTGTAAGTGTACCCTGAGGTACTCTCACAAATTTTGTATAGCTTCACGCCATACCTCGCCCGCTTGGAGGGCACATACTGGCGGAAAATGAGTCTCCCCTTGAACGCAATGAGAGACTCATCAACCGCGACCTCTCTTCCAGGTACATAGGCCTCCATGAATTTGGCCCCAAAGTGATCGATGACCGGCCGTATCTTGTACAGACGGTCATGGGCAGGATCACCTCGGGGGGGACATGCTGCATTATCGGAATAATGCAGACATTTCCGGATGGCCTCAAACCGGGAGCGTGTCATGGCTGTACTGTAAAGTGGGGCCTGGTATAGGACGTCCCCACTCCAGTACAGCCTGACACTGGGTTTTTTGACCAGGCCCATATGCAGCACGAGGCCCCAAAATGTCCTCATTTCGGCTGCACTGACCGGCGTCCAGCCACCGGGCCTGGCCAAAAAGGAGCCCGGGTGTTGAGCGACGAACTGTTGGGCGTACAGATTCGTCTGCTCCACCATCAGATTTACCAGTGGGTCACTGAAAAAATGACAAAAAAAGTCATATTCAGTGTAGCCCACTGTGGAAATCTGGATTCCTGATTGGCCTACAAAATCAGGAATCACAGGCTCGTATCGCTCTGGGCTACACCAGACAAGTTCACCGGCAGGGGGCTCCGGTGGATTTAACTGGTGGGCCGGGAAACCAGTACGAGCCCCAGAGCTGCTCGTACTAGTGTGGGCCACAGGGTCCCTAACATGGCGGTCCCCTTGCTCCGCCTGGCGGCGTCTCCGCCGCCTTGGGGGCTCATCATCATCGCTAGATGATGAGGAGGATGCGGATGACAACAGGAATGTGGGGTCATCCTCATCCTCACTGGGACTCTCGGAGTCAGAGGCAATCTGGGCGTATGCCTCCTCGGCCGAGAACGTCCGGCGGGCCATAGGGGAGTGTGTGTCTGCGTGTATATGTGCGTGTGTGTAACTCTTTATTTTGTGTGCGTGTGTGTGGGGGCACGGGTGTTCACGAACTCACCCTAAAACTAACAGAAAAAAAATAAAATAAACTAACTAAAAAAAAGGGCAAAAAATGTGGGGAAAAAAATTCAAAACCGCTGATCAACCGTCCGAAGTTGATCAGCGGTGGGGTGTGCGATGCGCTAACAGTGGCCGGACACTAAGTGCCGGCCACAGTCAGCGTACACGAAAAAAAAAAAAAATGCACCCCAAAAAAGGTGGGGGGGGGGGCAGGGGGGGGGGGCAAGTGGCAGCACCCCTGGGGGGTCTAGGGTCACACAGCTGTGCTGTGGACCCCAGACACCCTAACTTAGGGTGATGCAATCAAAGTTCAAAAACTAACTTTCCCTTTTTTTTCCCTGCCTAAACCAAACTTTCCCTAGCTGTCCCTATGTACCTGATGGGGTCCTGGGGGGCACAGATCGGGTCCTGGGGGGCACAGATCGGGTCCTGGGGGGCACAGATCGGGGTGCAGGCAGCGGTGGCAGACACGTGCAGGCAGCTCCTCTCTCCTCCGGCTCCGGAACACAAAAGGAGGAGGAGAGGAGCGCCTGCCTCTTTTGAATCTGCCGCCGGACCGCCCACAGACCAATCAGAAAGCGATCCTGAGTGGTGATGTCACCATCACCACTCAGGATCGCTGGATGGTGATTGGTGGGGTGAAATCACACCACCATCACCATCCTGTTCCGGGTTATCGGGACTTCAAAGACCCGAATAACCCGGAAACGCAGAAAACCGCAGGTCTGAATTGACCTGCGGTTTTCTGCGATCGCATACATGGGGGGGTCACCGGACCCCCCGGCGCATTTGCTCCAAGTGCCTGCTCAATGATTTGAGCAGGCACGGGGTTCCGATCACCGCCCGCCGTGCGGCGGTGATCGAAAATGCACAGGGCGTACATGTACGCCCTGTGTCCTTAAGTACCAGGGCACAAGGGCGTACCTGTACGCCCTATGTCCTTAAGAGGTTAAAAGTGACCCCATCTAAGAAACTACACCCCTCAAGGTATTCAAAATGGATTTTACAAACGTCGTTACCCTTTAGGTGTTCCACAAGAGTTATTGGCAAATGGAGATGAAATTTCAGAATTTCCATTTTTTGGCAAATTTTCAATTTTAATCCATTTTTCCCAGTAACAAAGCAAGGGTTAACAGCCAAACAAAACTCCATATTTATGGCCCTGATTCTGTAGTTTACAGAAACACCCCATATGTGGTCGTAAACAGCTGTACCGGCACACAGCAGGGCGCAGAAGGAAAGGAATGCCATACGGTTTTTGGAAGGCAGATTTTGCTGGACTGGTGTTTTGACACCATGTCCCATTTTAAGCCTTCCTGATGCACCCCTAGAGTAGAAACTCCAAAAATGTGGCCCAATTTTAGAAACTACTGGATAGGGTGGCAGTATTGTTGGTACTAGTTTAGGGTATATATGATTTTTGGTTGCTCTACATTACACTTTTTGTGAGGCAAGATAACAAGAAATAGCTGTTTTGGCACCGTTTTTATTTTTTGTTATTTACAACATTCATCTGACAGGTTAGATCATGTGATATTTTTATAGACCAGGTTGTCACGGATGCGGCGATACCTAATATGTATACTTTTTTTTATTTATGTACGTTTTACACAATGATTTCTTTTTTGAAGCAAAAAAAATCTAGTTTTAGTGTTTCCATAATCTGAGAGCCATAATTTTTTCAGTTTTTGTGCGATTACCTTGGGTAGGGTATGATTTTTGCGGAATGAGATGACTGTTTTATTGGCACTATTTTGGGGTGCGTGTGACTTTTTGATCGCTTGCTATAACACTGTTTGTGATGTAAGGTGACAAAAAATGGTTTATTTAGCACAGTTTATATTTCAAATTTTTTACGGTGTTCATCTGAGGGGTTAGGTCATGTGATATTTTAATAGAGCCGGTCTATATGGACGCGGCGATACCTAATATGTATACTTTTTATTTATTTATGTACATTTTACACAATGATTTCATTTTTGAAGCAAAAAAAATCATGTTTTAGTGTTTCCATAGTCTGAGAGCCATAATTTTTTCAGTTTTGGGGCTATTACCTTGGGTAGGGTATGATTTATGCGGGATGAGATGATGGTTTTATTGGCACTATTTTGGAGTGCATGTGACTTTTTAATCGCTTGCTATTACGCTTTTTGTGATGTAAGGTGACAAAAAATGTTTTTTTTTAGCACAGTTTTTATTTTTTATTTTTTACGGTGTTCATCTGAGCGGTTAGGTCATGTGATATTTTTATAGAGCCGGTCTATATGGACGCGGCGATACCAAATATGTATACTTTTTTTATTTATGTAAGTTTTACACAATAACAGCTTAAAAAATGATGTTTTAGTGTCTCCATATTCTGGGCCAAGGTTTTTTTTATTTTTGGGCGATTGTCTCAGGTAGGGGCTCATTTTTTGCGGGATGAGGTGACGGTTAAATTTGCACTATTTTGGTGGGCAAACGCCTTTTTGATTGCTTGCTGTTTTACTTTTTGTGATGTAAGGTGACAAAAAAAGGGTTTATTTAGCACAGTTTTTATTTTTTATTTTTTACGGTGTTCATCTGAGGGGTTAGGTCATGTCATATGTTTATAGAGGCGGTCGATACGGACGCGGCGATACCTAATATGTATACTTTTTTCCCCCCTATTTTTTACCAATTTTTTTTAAACTTTATTTGGGGAAAATTACGTTTTTGTTTATTTTTACTTTAAACTTTTAACTTTGGGGGGGGAAACTTTATTTTTTTTAAACTTTTTTTTAACTTTTTTTTTTGTCCCACTTTGGGACTTGAACTTTTGGGCGTCTAATCCTTTACAATGCATTCCAATACTTCTGCAGGTAAAAGCCGCAAACCGCAAGTTTGATTTGACCTGCGGTTTGCGGCGATCGCCGATACGGGGGGGTCACATGACCCTCCCGGCGTTGTGACAGGATGCCCGCTGAAGTTTAACCCCTTTTTAACTACTTTTAAACTTAGGACATACCGGTACATCCTGAGTCCTTAAGGACTCGGCAAACGTGGCGTACCAGTACGTCCTAAGTCCCTAAGGGGTTAAATAATACCACCCCGTTCATGTTAAAAAACGTACAGTATCTTTTGTTATCCACATCTCTTAGACATCACCTGTATCCAAACATAATGTCTCATTCTATTTCTTACCACCTATCTCAGACTGTGGGATCCGTCCATAGAGGATATACTGCGCATTTTGCCCCTACACCTCGCCTGGTATGTCTGGCGTCTTCATCTTCCAACTGCGCATACGCCGCTACGTCATCGTTAATGTCTGCCTTCTCACATCATCCTACGCCAGGGGTGCACAACCTGCGGCCCGGGGGCCACATGCGGCCCTTGATACCATTCTGTGCGGCCCCCAACCATCTGGTAACAGAAATGTATGCCTATGTCTTGTGGCTGCTCACATGCATTTTTTATGTATTTCTCCCATTAGATGGGAGTCCTAGAAGTGTAACTAGACATTAATGGTATATAATGTGTGTTCAATATGCCATAAGTACAATATTTCAGTTGTTAATACACCTTTACATTTTAATTGCGGCCCTCGTCATTGGTTCAGTCTGGCAATGTGGCCCCCAACCAGGAAACGTTGTGCACCCCTGTCCTACGCGCTCGTTCACATGACCGGAAGAAACGTCACCGCGACTCCTAAGTTACTATACTTTCTATCTCCGCAACCGACACTCTTTAATCTTATTTTCACATATCTTAATCACATAGTCGTAAGAACCATCTCTGTACAGCAGCATGTGTTTTGCGGATCCGATCCATGTATCAGTGGATCCGTAAAAATCATACGGACGTCTGAATGGAGCCTTACAGGGGGGTGTTCAATGACAGGGGGGTGATCAGGGAGTCTGTATGGGGTGATCAGGGGTGATCAGTGGTTCATAAAGGGTTAATAAGTGACAGGGGGGGGTGTAGTGTAGTGTAGTGGTGTTTGGTGCTACTTTACTGAGCTGCCTGTGTCCTCTGGTGGTCGATCCAAACAAAAGGGACCACCAGAGGACAAGGTAGCAGGTATATTAGACGCTGTTATCAAAACAGCGTCTAATATACCTGTTAGGGGTTAAAAAAATCACATCTCCAGCCTGCCAGCGAACGATCGCCGCTGGCAGGCTGGAGATCCACTCGCTTACCTTCCGTTCCTGTGAGCGCGCGCGCCTGTGTGCGCGCGTTCACAGGAAATCACGGCTCTCGCGAGATGACGCATATATGCGTCGCTGTGCGCAGCGCTGCCACCTCCGGACCGCACATCTGCGTTAGGCGGTCCGGAGGTGGTTAAATACTAAACATCCTATCCTGGCATCCGACATTCTTCAATAAAATTTACACATTATTGATATCCTCATTAAGGGGTATATCTATGCGAATTCTTTCTTTTACTATTTGCTACATTTTTTGTGTTGATGCTGTACATTCCCCTCGGTAGGCCGTCGGTTTGCAGATCACATACCTCCCAGCAGGGCTATGACCCTAGCATCTTTCTCACTCAAAAACCGCATCTTTATTTATTATTGCATCCTATGTACCAGTGCATAAACCCTGGGACATTTCCCTCTGGGAATATGCATGAGTGCATATACGGATGCTTCTATTCTAATAGCTTACGGGGCTCTTAGTTGAGACAAAATCACAATCATTCATTATGGGTTTATCATATTTAGGCCGGATACCTTATGACAGTTAATAACTTAGCTTATGCTAGGTTAATAAGTTATGGATTTTGGAGGCAGATTTTGCTAGAATGATTTTTAGGCACCATTTTGTATTTGAGGAGACCCTGACGTACCCCTACAGTGGAAACCCTCAAAAGTTACCCCATTTTGGAAACTATACCCCTTAAAGAATATATTAAGGGGGGTACTGAGAACTTTGACCCCCTAAGCGTTTTACGGAATTTGGAATTTCTTGTAATAAAATGTTGCTTAAGCCTCAATTTTTTGATTTTCACAAGGGGTAACAGGAGAAAAAGCACCCCATAATTTGTTACCCATTTTCTCCTAAATACAGCAACACCCCATATGTGGTGGTAAACTGCTGGGGGGGGGGCACATGGCAGGATTCAGAAGGGAAGGAGCGACATATGGCTTTTGAAGCAGATTTTGATGGATTGGTTTACGGGTGCCATTGGTTTTTATTTTTTGAGTGATTGTCTTATGTAGGGGCTCATTTTTTGCAGGATGAGGTGACGTTTCCATTTTGGGGTACACAAGACTTTTTGATCGCTTGGTATTACACTTTTATGAGATAAGGTGGAAAAAAATGGCTGTTTTGGCATAGTTTTTAATATTTTTTTAATTTTTTTATGACATTTACCTGAGGGGCCATGTTATGTGATATTTTTATAGATCAGGTTGTTATGGACGCGGCAATACCCAATGTGTGTATTATTTTTATTTTTGCTAAGTTTTACACAGTGAAAGCTTTTTTGAACAGAATAAAATCTTGTTTTTGTGTTTCAATTTTTTGAGAGACAAATTATTTTTATTTTTTGGGGCGATTGTCTTTGGGATACATACTCCTTTTTGATCGCTTGGTATTACACTTTTTGTAAGGCAAGGTGACCAGAAAATGGCTGTTTTGGCACACATACCAAATCCGCCTCCGGATCCGTCTGACAAAATACCATCCGTTTGCGTCCGGATTGCCGGATCCGACAGGCAGTTCCGGCGACAGAACTGCCTGCTGGAATCCTCTGCCGCAAGTGTGAAAGTACCCTAAGGCCTAGTTCACACGAACGTATGGCTTTTATAGTTTTTTGCGGTCCGTTTTTCACGGATCCGTTGTTCCGTTTTTGAGTTCCGTTGTGTTTCCGTTCCGTTGTTCCGTTCCGTTTTTCCGTATGCCATGTACAGTTTACAGTAATTACATAGGAAAAATTGGGCTGGCCATAACATTTTCAATAGATGGTTCAGAAAAAACGGAACGGAAACGGAAGACATACGGATGCATTTCCGTATGTGTTCCGTTTTTTTTGCGGATCCATTGACTTGAATGGAGCCACGACCCGTGATTTACGGCCAAATATAGGACAAGCTCTATCTTTCAACGGAACGGAAAAACGGAAAAACGGAAACGGAAGGCATACGGAACACATTCCGTTTTTTTTGCGGAACCATTGAAATGAATGGTTCCGTATACGGACCGTATACGGAACACAAAAAAACGGCCCGTACACCCGCAAAAAAAACGTTCGTGTGAACTAGGCCTAAGGCTGATAGAGACTTTACTGCAGAGAGAGGGGCGTTACTAATGCACCCTTCCACACTTTGACATGGTCCTGGCCAGCAGTATCTTAATCCTGTACCCCTCAGCTGGGAATTACAGTTTGCAAGAACCTTATTTCCGTCCTTAGTTTCTGCAAAAAGAAAGAGAGACTTTGGAATGATAAGAGTGAAGGAGTACTTCAACCCCCATCATTGCCTTTAGCCATGCATTGCTGTCAAGGAAGATTTGCACTGTGAATTGTTTGGAACTGTGTTCTGATACCGTTGGAGGTACTACAACTCCCTTTTTGTACTTTAGCAAAGAGAGACTTGTCTATATTCTACAACTGGCCTGGTTACTGACTCCAGCACCATTTTCTGCCCATTGCACCTACATCTCCTGCCTTGCACACATACCAAATGTTAACACCAAGGGCACCCCAACCCAACTACCATCAGGCAGGAAATCCCAGGTTGCGTAATCTCACTCCACAACCACAGCACTCATACTATTCTGTCACAATATCTCTGACTCGTGACACATACTATTGCGCACAGTCTCTCAAACAATATTGCTTACAAGGTGAAAGCTAGCCTCTGTTCAGACCTGTATCTTTTACAGGCCTGACTGCTTGCAGGATGCATGGACTCAGCAGTTTCTCTTTACCCCTCAGCTCCAACTCCTGTGATGTATTTGTCTTCTATTGTCCTAGTTATGCCGGAGAGTGCGCTACGCAGGTTTGCAGCACTGCCGGCATCTCTGCTCCCTCTCTGCTGAGGCCAGCAGGCACGCTCCATAATCTCAGCCTGCTAAAGAACGTTTAAAATGAAAACAAAAAATATTTATTAATAAACCTACACTAAAAATGGGGCACTTGTACCCACAAATTATCCCAAAAACAGGCTATGGGAGCAAAAAATGATAATGTGTTTATAAATATCGCCCTCAATCACATTGCTCCCCACCAGGTGTTTGGATTAGATAACAGCCAAAATGTATCCACCAAATAGAAACCTCAGCTGCAAGGTAACTTCTTCAATATCAGCGTTGCAAAATTAAGCGTTGCAGAGTGTCCAGCGTAAAATGCTAAGACAAAACTAGTGCTATCCTCTCCGGGTAGAGTTATGTACCCCAAGCACTATCTGCCAGTGGATACATTTCTTCCTATTAAGGATTCACAGTGCCTGGTCAGTCTGTGAATAAATGAGCTACTTAATAAATATTTTTTGTTTTCATTTTAAACGTTCTTTAGCAGGCTGAGATTATAGAACTACACTTGAACGTCTATTGTTCACATTGAGTTATATTGTTAGACAGCAGGCATGCTCCCCAGAAAGCAGCGCTGCTGGCGTCTCATCGCCGTGGTAAGCTGGCCGGCCTCTGTGTTCTGGAGCGTCAGCATGTCAGGAGTGATGCTGGGATGTCAGGCGTCATGACGTCACACAAGTCATGTGATTCGGACATTCCATGTAATCTATTTAAACAGGCAACTTCTGGCCACAGTTGCCTGTGATTAAGGTGTTACTTGTCGTATACCCTGCTATATTGCTTTTCTGATCTCTGGATTTTTGGACCTCAATGTGTTTCTGACTACTACCCCTTTGACTGATGATTCGGACCTGACGAGACTTCCTGGTTTTAACCTCCTGGCTTGGTACATTTCTATTTTCCTGTTTCTTATGTGGTGTTAGATTGGATTTTCCTGGTATTGACTATATTCAATTTACTTCTGTTCTGGTTCCGATGATCCGACCCATCAGGTTGGTTATCTGCTCTGTGTGTCTGTCATTACATTTATTATTTTGTCCTTGCATTTTTCCCTGGAGACCCCTGCACCTAGTTAGGAAGGGACCACCATCCAGTTGTGGGCCGTCATCTATGGCAGAGCATGCATGCAGGTAGGGACAGTGGTTCAGGGGAAGTTCAGGGCCTCACTGATCACCATTGTGACACCTTCTTTCCAATAGCAACTACCTTTGTTAGTTCCACCAAGATATATCTACTGGATCTGTCTCCAGCTGAAGGCATCAGCTTACTCTTCCATTTCCAGTCTCATACTGCGCATGAGGCATGCGTAACACTCTTATTTACAATCTCATGACATGTGCATTCACTACATACTTGAGGACCACTTAGTGTGCGGTCTCTCTAAGAGCTCTTTACAGCACAAAGACCTTCCTTAGATGCTAATTAGGTCAACTGATCAGAAAAGTATTGCATCATCCCTTGATTTATCCAGCTGTGAAAATACAATTGCTCAGTAGATGGCAGAACAATCTTACTGTTCTTCTAAGAACAAGTGTTTTCCATGCACTCATTCACATTATGCAGTGTGGTATACGGCAGGGCCGTCTTTACCAAGGGGCAAAAGGGGCAGCTGGCCTGGGCCCAGTTGCTCCTGGGGGGCCCAAGGCAGCTGCCTCTTGAGCCCTGCTAGCTACTGCCCCGGGTGTCAGGCTGTCGGCTACACAGGCATCATGATAGTACTGTGTTAATGATCTTAATTCTAGGACCTTAATGAGTTTTGATCTAGGACCTTAATGACATCATTACCATGTGACCAGTAACCTAGCAATTACTGGTCACATGGCTATGAGGTCATCACAGGTCCTGTGGAGTGTTGCAGAAGTTAACTGTGGAGCTTTTTTGTGTAAAGATTACATCAGAAAAAGGTGACAGGGGCTGTTATGTTAATATACTGTAAACTACTGTATAGTGGGGTGCTGTATACTGTGTGGTGGGCTGTATACTGTGTGGTGGGCTGTATATTGTGTGGTGGGCTATATATTGTGTAATGGGCTGTATATTGTGTGGTGGGCTGTATACTGTGGGGGGGGGGGGGTGGCCTGTATACTGTGTGGGGGCCTGTATACTGTGTGGTGGGCTGTATGCTGTGTGGTGGGCTGTATACTATGGAGGGCCTGTATAGTGTGGGGGGGCCTGTATAGTGGGGGGGAGTGCTATACTGCTGTACTGTATAGTGTGGGGGGCTGTATAGTGTGGGTGCGGTATAGTGTGGAGTGCTATACTGCTGTACTGTATAGTGTGGGGGGCTGTATCGTGTATAGTTTGGGGTGCTGTATACAGTGAGGTGTTGTATACCGTGAGGTGCTGTATACTGTGGGCTGCTATACTGCTCTACTATATACTGTGGGGTACTGTATAGTGTGGGGTGCTAAACTGCATACTGTGTGGTGCTGTATACTATAGGGTGCTATACTGCATACTGTGGGGTGCTGGGGTGCACTGTAACACTAGGGTGAGCCGAGCCCTGGTCTTCTTCCTGCAGAGCGGTGCCCACTTCCAGCCCAGAGCACTGATCCTGAGCCGCTGGAGTCTTCAGAACTGGAAGTATTTACAGTCATTCACTGTACTCTACCAGGTGTGTGGATTTTTTGTGTGTGTGTTGTGGTGGAGGGGCGTGATTGCCTGCTAAGGTGTGGGAAGGCGGGATCCAGGGGGCCCAAGTAAATTTTTGCCCAGGGTCCAATAAATATTAAAGACGGCCCTGGTATACGGTATATATTACAGGGTGTTTACTCTTGTTTTGTGATCTCTAGAATGTCCATCACATCCTACCCAAGGTATATGACTTTCTCATAGTTTCAGTATGCCATCACGGTCTGCCCATGATGTTATCACTGTGTATTTCTGACATACTCTCAATATTAACAAGGTGTCTCACCCACAGTGGTGCACATACATTTACCATTCCATCATTTGTGTCTCATGGTGGCTTTAAAGCACAGTACATAGTAAATCACTATTACAGCAGCAGCTGAGGGTTGTTGCTGCTCTGCTGTCACGGACGTTCCCGTGGCAATTACCGGGAGATCGGAGAGACTGGCAACTCGTGGGTTAAATTGACAAGTTCCCTGGGGATCTTATTGTGTCTGTGTTTTGGTGTAAGACAAACCCCTTGCTTCAGGTGTTGCTTGTTGGTAATTTACCTTTCCCATAAGTAGCGGCTTCTCACTCTTGGAGGTGCGGTTTATAGATTTTCTTCCTGTCTTCTTACTAGCTGGTCGGTTGTACTCTGTGGTGCTTATGGAGTTGCCAGTTTTCTACTTTCAGCTGAGTCTTGTCTTTTCTTATTGTATTGTGTTTGTTATATTCCCTGTTGTTTGTATCTGGGCCTTAGACAGAGACTTCCGTTCATCCATCAGGGGAGGAATGGGTTATCTCCGGTCCTAACCTCATTCCAGGGCCTTATAGGAATATAAGGGTCTAGGTATACAGCTTATGAATATTCCTACCTTCAAGGTCTATTCATATTGATAGGTAGTAAGGGCCCGGATTAGGGTTGTTTAGGAGGTGACCTGTTTCTTCCCTAGTTTCCAGGCCCAGTTACTGTTCCCCTTCCCTCCTGTGTTCAGTGTGGAGTTTTCCCCTCACACTGATTGTGACATCTGCTCACCTTGTCTGGTGGCACAGACCTACCTCTCGTGCCTCCCTTCTCGGCAGCCCGGCTGCGGGGTTTGCTCAGTCACTCCAAACAGGCTGCAGCCCTACCTTGGGGTGCTTTAAGCACCTTTTCCTGTGGAAGGGTGCCTGCACAATAGGTTCCTAGCCTGCTAGTATCCTGCTAACGTGTGCTGTATTCATTGTCTGTCCATGTACCAACTTCTACTTGTTTTCTGGATATTGACCTTCCACTGCCTGACCTGTGTCTGTTCTCTGTTCTGATGCCGTGCTGCCTTTCCTGACTTCAGCTAATCCCTGAATATGATTTTGCCTTAACCGCTTGGTGTCCTGCACCGGTATCTCTTGACCTGTGTAAGTCAGCTGTCAATCATACAGAGACTACTCCAGACGGAGGTAGCGGCCTGGTAGTTCCCCTGCAGCGAAGTCCAGATCCCTGTACAGGGGTTAAAGGGTGAATACCAGGGGGAATACCAGGATAACACCCTTAAGAGTAGCCCAAAGTTTTAGTTTCTTAGTATATTTTTGTAGTTAATTCACATATACTAGGGATATACAGAACTCTGACTCTTGATAATCCTGTTGTTTATAAATATAACATATTATTTTTTAACTGGGCGTCCTGGCTGGAAATCCCTGGGGGCCCAGTCACATATTCCGCTAGGTTTCATTATACGTATGGGCAAATTTGCATATTCATGAGTACAAATATAATCCCAAGACGGCAAAGACTAGGGGAGAGAGACAAATTACATCGACAGCACACCATTCATCTCATGCTATTTCTATCACTCCTTAAACTAGGACACACTGTGCTGCTCGTCTCGCTCTTCACAGCGCGGCCTGAAATCTGCTTTATTAAACATCCTGCTGTGAGTTTCTTAACCCTGAGGACTTGGGGGCTTCCATTCTCCTGGGGAGGTCACATCATAGCAGTGTTTATAATTGGTCTCTCATAAGTGACTGTGATTGGTCCAGTCGAGGGGAATCAGCTTCGCAGCATCAAAAAAGTGGTGTCAGTTTTAGTCACATTTCATATTGCTCCTTGCTTATAACTAAACTTATTAGAGCTCTAGGTAGGTGTCCCAGAGAATGTCGCTCTACTGTGTATGTGTGAAGTACCAATTTACCAGCTCTATAGCAGAGAGTGGGGAAGGTTTATTAAAGGGCATCTGTCAGCCAATCTGTGCACAAATATGTGCTCTATGTGTATTTATTATGTGCCCGCATTGCTGAATTTTTTTTTTTAAATATATGCAAGCGAGCCTCTATGAGCAACTGGGGTGTTGCCATCACTTCTAGAGGCTCAGCTGTTTCTGCAACTGCCGCACCCTCTGCACTTTGATTGACAGGGACAGGAGTGATAATGTTTACACTAGGCTGTCAATCAAAGTAGTAAGGGCCCGGCGGTTGCAGGAAGAGGTGTAATGGCAATGCCCCCCTTTGCTTCTAGAGGCTCATTTGCATCTATTAAAACACTCAGGTAGGATAGAGGATAGGTCATCAGAAAGAAGCCATGTTAAAGGGGTTAAACAAAACAATAGCTGATCTCAGGGAGACCAGCTACAGAAAACACGGTGGAGCCTCATTTAAGAGTCTCAACACAGCAATCCAAAGTGCAAAGCTTCCTGGGAAACAGTAATATGCAAAATAACAGTGGAGGCCCAGTTATGGGTTTTCAACATATTAAGTGGCCCCTATGTCAAGATGCTGCTCTTTTACAAGCCTTAACCCTTTGAGGCCGGGGCCATTTTTCATTTTGCGTTTTCGTTTTTCACTCCCCGCCTTCCCAGATTCCTAACTTTTTTATTTTTCCGTTCACATAGCCTCATGAGGGCTTATTTTTGGAGGGACAATTTGTACTTTCCAATGGCGCCACTTACAGTTGCATACCATGTAGTGGTAAGCGGAAAAAATTTCCAAATGAGTTAGAATTGGGAAAAAAACACAATTCTGATAAAGGTTTTTATTTTTTTATTACACTGTACACTACGCGGTAAAATTAACCTGTTAGCTTCATTCTCCAGGTCAGTACGGTTCCAACTATACCACACTTGTATAATTTTTCTTGCGTTTTAATACTGAAAACAAAATTAAAACAGACCTTTTTTGTGGTTATGTGTGAGGGCTCATTTTTTGCGGGACGATCTGTTCTTTTCAGTGATACCAATTTCAAGTGTGTGTGACTTTTTGATCACTTTTATAAAAAAAATTATTGGGTAGTTAAAGTGACCAAAAATGACAAATTGTCTGTTTTAATTTTTTTTTCCATTATGCCATTTGCCATAAGTCCTAATATTGTTATATTTTAATAGTATGGGCATTTTTGCATGCGGCGATGCCCATGATGTTTATTTTTTTATTGGTTAAGTATTTTTATTTTTATTATAAGGAAATGGGTGATTTGAACTTTTATGTTTTTTTTAAATATATTTGTAAAAATGTTTTTATTTTTTTAAACCTTGGGTGACAATAACTGGCAATCATTAGATTGCCCATTGTGTTCATTGATGGCTATATAGGCATTATTGAAGACTTCATTTGGACTATACCAATACAATTGTAACGGTCGCGTACACACACACACAGGGGGGAGGGAAGTGACCACTGCGCTCCACCCTTACCCCTGGCCCTGCCTACTTGCCTCGCGAGTCCTAATGACAGGGGACAACTGGACGGCAATCCCTAGCTTGAACTAAGTGCAGGGATGACAGACAGACAGACAAACAACAGAACGTGAACGGACCGAGTCAATACCAGGAAAGCTACAAAGTACAAATTTTAGCAAATTTTTTTTTTCACTTTCAGTTGTAAAAATTTTTTCAAAAAATGACATCTATATATACATTTTTCTCTAAATTTATTGTTCTACATGTCTGTGATAAAAAAAAATGTTTGGGTAAAAGTTATAGCGTTTACAAACTATGGTACAAAAATGTGAATTTCCGCTTTTTTAAGCAGCTCTGACTTTCTGAGCACCTGTCATGTTTCCTGAGGTTCTACAATGCCCAGACAGTAGAAAAACTCACTATGCCCATCACGAAATACCTTGGGGTGTCTTCTTTCCAAAATGGGGTCACTTGTGGGGTAGTTATACTGCCCTGGCATTTTAGGGGCCCTAATGTGGAATATGAGACTTTGTAAGAAAAAAAAAAAATCATAATTTTCCGCTAACTTGTGACAAAAAATAAAAAATTCTAGGAACTCGCCATGCCCCTCACGGAATACCTTGGGGTGTCTTCTTTCCAAAATGGGGTCACTTGTGGGGTAGTTATACTGCCCTGGCATTTTAGGGGCCCTAATGTGTGAGAAGTAGTTTGAAATCAAAATGTGTAAAAAATGCCCTGTGAAATCCGAAAGGTGCTCTTTGGAATATGGGCCCCTTTACCCACCTAGGCTGCAAAAAAGTGGCACACATGGGGTATAGCCGTACTCAGAAGAAGTAGGGCAATGTGTTTTGGGGTGTCTTTTTACATATACCCATGCTGGGTGAGAGAAATATCTTGGCAAAAGACAACTTTTTCAATTTTTCTTATACAAAGTTGGAATTTGACCAAGATATTTATCTCACCCAGCATGGGTATATGTAAAATGACACCCCAAAACACATTGCCCAACTTCTCCTGAGTACGGCGATACCACATGTGTAACACTTTTTTGCAGCCTAGGTGGGCAAAGAGGCCCACATTCCAAAGAGCAACTTTAGGATTTCACGGGGCATTTTTTACACATTTTGATTTCAAACTACTTCTCACGGATTAGGGCCCCTAAAATGCCAGGGCAGTATAATTACCCCACAAGTGACCCCATTTTGGAAAGAAGACACCCCAAGGTATTTCGTAATGGGCATAGTGAGTTCATGGAAGTTTTTATTTTTTGTCACAAGTTAGTGGAATATAAGACTTTGTAAGAAAAAAAAATAATCATAATTTTCCGCTAACTTGTGTCAAAAAATAAAAAATTCTAGGAACTCGCCATGCCCCTCATGGAATACCTTGGGGTGTCTTCTTTCCAAAATGGGGTCACTTGTGGGGTAGTTATACTGCCCTGGCATTTTAGGGGCCCTAATGCGTGAGAAGTAGTTTGAAATCAAAATGTGTAAAAAATGCGCTGTGAAATCCGGAATGGAATGTGGGCCCCTTTGCCCACCTAGGCTGCAAAAAAGTGTCACACATGTGGTATAGCCATACTCAGAAGAAGTAGGGCAATGTGTTTTGGGGTGTTTTTTTACATATACCCATGCTGGGTGAGAGAAATATCTCAGCAAAAGACAACTTTTCCCATTTTTTTATACAAAGTTGGCATTTGACCAAGATATTTATCTCACACAACATGGGTATATGTAAAATGACACCCCAAAACACATTGCCCAACTTCTCCTGAGTACGGCGATACCACATGTGTGACACTTTTTTTAAGCCTAGATGCGTAAAGGGGCCCAAATTTATTTTAGGGGGGCATTTTTAGACATTTGGATCCCAGACTTCTTCTCACGCTTTAGGGCCCCTAAAATGCCAGGGCAGTATAAATACCCCACATGTGACCCCATTTTGGAAAGAAGACACCCCAAGGTATTCAATGAGGGGCATGGCGAGTTCATAGAATTTTTTTTTTTTGGCACAAGTTAGCGGAAATTATTTTTGTTTCTCACAAAATCTCACTTTCCACTAACTTGGGACAAAAATTTCAATCTTTCATGGACTCAATATGCCCCTCAGCGAATACCATGGGGTGTCTTCTTTCCAAAATGGGGTCATTTGTGGGGTGTTTGTACTGCCCTGGCATTTGAGGGTCTCCGCAATCATTACATGTATGGCCAGCATTAGGAGTTTCTGCTATTCTCTTTATAGTGAGCATACAGGTAATGAGATTTTTTTTTTTCCGTTCAGCCTCTGGGCTGAAAGAAAAAATGAACGGCACAGATTTCTTCATTCGCATCGATCAATGTGGATGACAAAATCTCTGCCCAAAAAAAAAGGAGGGGAAAGGCGTCTGCCAGGACATAGGAGCTCCGCCCAACATCCATACCCACTTAGCTCGTATGCCCTGGCAAACCCGATTTCTCCATTCGCATCAATCGATGTGGATGAATAAATCATTGCCGGGATTTTTTATTTTTTTTTGTATATACAAAGTGTTTGCCAAAGCATATGAACACCGCTGCCCCCTCAGCTCATATGCCTCGGCAAACGTATCTTTTACTGCAGAGGAGAAATCTCGTCTTGCAGCGACGCATACACCGACTTTTGTGTAATCTGACAGCAGTGCAATGCTTCTGTCAGAATGCACATCAGTGCTGCAGCTAGTCGATCGGTTGGTCCACCTGGAAGGTAAAAAAAACTAAACAAAAAAGAAAAAACCAGGCCGCAACGCAATAAATTTATTAACATGAACTTTATAATAACTTTTGAAAAGAACATTAACTTTTTTGCTTACCGGTGATTTTTTTTTGTTTTATTTTTTTGACCTTTATAGGACAAACCTCTCCTTCCCCATGGGACAATGTGCAAAGCGCAAATCGCCCAGAGATGTGGCGAAGTACATTATGCACTTTGTCCCAGGTGAAAGGAGTGGTTTGCAGCAGCTGTGAGTGAAATGGCCCTAATAGCCCTGTGTGCCTGTCCTGTGAGATGCAATCCCTATGCTAGGTGTACCTGTGTGTGATACTTCCGGAAACACTCCCCTAAGCATAGGGCAGGGTGGTCAGGGCAGTCAGGACAGAAATAGTGGGTGTCACGCCTTATTCCACTCCTGCTACATACACAACATATTTTTCGGGGTGACGGTTGGGTTGAGGTACCAGCAACGACATTGGGGAAATGTCGCTCGTGTAGACGGCTCACTACACTGGATACAGGAGGTTCTCGATGATCTCTTCCTGAAATTTGAGGAAGGATCCTGTTCTCCCAGCCTTACTGTAGAGAACAAAACTATTATATACAGCCAATTGAATTAAATATACAAACACCTTCTTATACCAGCATCTGGTGCGTCGGGAAACTAAATAAGGAGCCAACATCTGGTCATTGAAGTCCACCCCTCCCATGAGCGAATTAAAGTCGTGGACACAGAGGGGCTTTTCAATGACGCTGGTTGCTCGTTCAATTTGGATTGTCGTGTCTGCGTGAATGGAGGAGAGCATGTAAACGTAACGCTTGTCTCTCCATTTCACCGCGAGCAGTTCTTCATTACACAGGCAGCCCTCTCCCCCCTTGCAAGACGAGTGGTAACGAGCCGTTGGGGGAAGCCCCGGCGACTAGGTCGCGCAGTGCCACGGCAGCCAATCTGTTCTAGGAACAAATGCCTGAAGAGGGGCACACTTGTGTAGAAATTGTCCACATAAAGATGGTACCCCTTGCCAAATAAGGGTGACACCAAGTCCCAGACTGTCTTCCCACTGTTTCCCAGGTAGTCAAGGCAACCGACCGGCTCCAGGGTCTGATCTTTTCCCTCATAGATCCAAAATTTGTGGGTATAGCCTGTGGCCCTTTCACAGAGCTTATATAATTTGACCCCATACCGGGCGCGCTTGCTTGGGATGTATTGTTTGAAGCCAAGGCGCCCGGTAAAATGTATAAGGGACTCGTCTGCGCAGATGTTTTGCTCAGGGGTATACAAATCTGCAAATTTGTTGTTGAAGTGGTCTATGAGGGGACGAATTTTGTGGAGCCGGTCAAAAGCTGGGTGGCCTCTGGGACGGGAGGTGGTGTTGTCGCTAAAGTGCAGGAAACGCAGGATGGCCTCAAATCGTGCCCTGGACATGGCAGCAGAGAACATGGCCATGTGATGAATTGGGTTCGTGCACCAATATGACCGCAATTCATGCTTTTTGGTTAGACCCATGTGGAGGAGAAGGCCCAGAAAAAAAATGTATTCGGAAAATTGGACGGGTTTCCACCGGAAAGGCTGGGCATAATAGCTTCCCGGGTTGGCGGCTATAAATTGAGTGGCATACCGATTTGTTTCTGCCACGACTATGTCCAAGAGCTCCGCAGTCAAGAACAGCTAAAAAAATAACTGTGCCGAACCGATCTGAGCTGTCTGAACCCGAACTCCAGACTGGGCGGTGAAAGGGGGAACTAATGGTGCGGCTGAAGTTGGGGACTGCCAATCAGGGTTTGCCAGCACCTCAGGGACTCTAGGGGCTCTACGGGCCTGTCTGTGCGGTGGCTGCGACGGGGTAACTATTGCACGTCCCACCGCACTGCCCTTCTGGTGCTCGCCACTTCACCATGTTGTACGGCAGTGCTGGTACTAGGTCCAGGGTGAGCTGCGCTGCTGGTGTATGCCTCACCACGTAATCCGACAGCGCCAGCCCCACTCTGCTGCCCTTGAAGCGGATCCTGCGCAACCTGTGGTGTAGCAACATGGGGCCGGGTATGCCTGTTGATATCAGGGACCTCAACCTCCTCGTCCGAACTTTGGGTCAGACTGCCACTGCTTTCTACAGGTTCGTATTCTGACCCGCTAGATTCATCAGATGAGGGTTCCGATTCCTCATCCGACTGGGTCAGAAGCCTGTAGGCCTCTTCAGAAGAATACCCCTTGTTTGACAGTTGGACTACTAAATTTAGGGGGTATTCCCTGAGACTACCCAAGAAAAAAAGCAAGCCTGTCTTACAAATGGGAGGCTAGCGAAGTACCGAAAGCCGCTGTGATTGATAAAAAACAGATTTTTTTATCGCCGCAGCGCTTGTAAAGTGATTGTGCAGTGATCAAAAAAATATAGATTTTTTGTCACTGCGGCGGGGTGGGCGTGGGTGAACGCACGTGTGGGCGACCGATCAGGCCTGATCGGGCAAACACAGCGTTTTGGGTGGAGGGCGAACTAAGGTGACACTAATACTATTATAGATCTGACTGTGATCAGTTCTGATCACTTACAGATACTATAAAAGTACAAATGCTGATTAGCAATACGCTAATCAGCGAATCAGTGAATGCGGTGCAGTGGGCTGGGCGCTAACCGACGCTAACTACCTAACCAAGGGGCCTAAACTATCCTAAAACCTAACAGTCAATACCAGTGAAAAAAAAAAGTGACAGTTTACACTGATCACTTTTTCCCTTTCACTAGGTGATTGACAGGGGCGATCAAGGGGTGATCAAGGGGTTAATTGGGGTGATGGGGGGTGATCTGGGGCTAAGTGTAGTGTTTTGTGTACTCACTGTGAACTGTGCTCCTCTGCTGAGACCAACCGACGAAAAGGACCAGCAGAGGAGCAGGGAAGCCATTTAACACATTATATTTACAAATATAAGGTGTTATATGGCCTGTGATTTTTATTTATTTTTAAATCATCAGCCTGCCAGCCACGATCATTGGCTGGCAGGCTGATGATGTAATACCCCTCTAACTTTTGCCGTTCCGCGATGCGCATGCGCGGGCCGGCTTTGAGCGTCATCTCGCGTCTCGCGAGATGACGCACCAACGCGTGACTCTGCCTCAGACAGCCGCCTCCGGACCGCGATCCTGCGTTAGGCGGTCCGGAGGCGGTTAAAGACCGGGCCGATGACGTACATGTACGTCATCGGGTGTGAATGGGTTAAAGATGTGACCGGGAAGACCTAAGCCAGTTATCCATCCACAGACAGCTGTTTCAGAGTGTTGCCCCTCATCAGTGTGGAGTAGGATTCTGGCTAACCGGGAGCAAGGCCTTGGAGACTACTCAAACAAAACAATGGCTGATGTTAGGGAGACCAGCTACAGAAAACACTGTGGAGCCTCATTTAAGAGTCTCAACACAGCTATAAGGATAACTGGCTTAGGTCTTCCCAGGCTTGTAAACGAGCAGGTTCTTGACATAGGGGCCACTTAATATGGTGGATCTGGTGATCTCTGTAATGGGGACACCCCTTTGCTCAGTTTTCCTTCCTTTGAGGGAAGTAGTGAAAGGAGTGCGGCAGGGATCAGAGATGGATCACTACTTTTATTATCACATTCAAATCAATTTTAGATAATGAATTTTACACGGCTGGATAAACCCTTCTTAACACAGAGACCACATGAGATCCCAAAATTAATTATGCAGACCTGCAGACCAGATAATTTTTTTTTTCCAGATTCCAGATCAGCCCTCAAATTCATACAGACCCCAGATTAGACCCCAAGTCAGCCCCAAATCCATTCAGACCCCAGAACAACCCCCAAATTTATACAGATCATCCCACAAATTTATACAGGCCTAAAATTTATTCAGACCCCTGTCGCCCCCTGTAACCTCCACCTCACTCCTTAGTACATTAAATGCAGCCATCAGACTAGAAAAAAATAATATATATATATTTATATGGTGTATACTCCCCTCTCTGCTTCTCCTCCAGACGTCATCGCTCTTGGCTTAGCGCTGTGTCCTGGTGCCAGTGCTGCACTATGTCCTGACATCACACAGCGCCAGGTCATAGTGTGCTCCTATGTGCAATACGTCCTAGAGCTGTGCGCTGCCAAGACATAGTGCGGCCACAGTATCTCCCCTCATACACTGAGCACCCCCATCATCCACAGTATCTCCCTTGATACACTGAGCACCCCCATCCTCCACACAGCATCTCCCCTCATACACTGAGCACCTCCATCCTCCACACAGTATCTCCCCTCATACACTGAGAACCCCCATCATCCACAGTATCTCCCCTCATACACTGAGCACCCCCATCATCCACAGTATCTCCCCTCATACACTGAGCACCCCCATCATCCACAGTATCTCCCCTCATACACTGAGCACCCCCATCATCCACAGTATCTCCCCTCATACACTGAGCACCCCATCATCCACAGTATCTCCCCTCATACACTGAGCACCCCCATCCTCCACACAGTATCTCCCCTCATACACTGAGCACCCCCATCCTCCACAGTATCTCCCCTCATACACTGAGCACCCCCATCCTCCACAGTATCTCCCCTCATACACTGAGCACCCCCATCCTCCACACTGTATCTCCCCTCATACACTGAGCACCCCCATCCTCCACAGTATCTCCCCTCATACACTGAGCACCCCCATCATCCACAGTATCTCCCCTCATACACTGAGCACCCCCATCCTCCACACAGTATCTCCCCTCATGTACTGAGCACCCCCATTCTCCACAGTATCTCCCCTCATACACTGAGCACCCCCATCATCCACAGTATCTCGCCCTCATACACAGAGCACCCCCATCATCCACAGTATCTCCCCTCATACACTGAGCACCCCATCATCCACAGTATCTCCCCTCATACACTGAGCACCCCCATCCTCCACACAGTATCTCCCCTCATACACTGAGCACCCCCATCCTCCACACAGTATCTCCCCTCATATACTGAGCACCCCCATCTTCCACACAGTATCTCCATTCATACACTTAGCACCCCCATCCTCCACACAGTATCTCCCCTCATACACTGAGCACCCCCATCCTCCACACAGTATCTCCCCTCATACACTGAGCACCCCCATCCTCCACACAGTATCTCCCCTCATATACTGAGCACCCCCATCCTCCACAGTATCTCCCCTCATACACTGAGCACCCCCATCCTCCACAGTATCTCCCCACATACACTGAACACCCCCATCCTCCACAGTATCTCCCCACATACACTGAACACCCCCATCCTCCACACAGTATCTCCCCTCATACACTGAGAACCCCCATCATCCACAGTATCTCCCCTCATACACTGAGCACCCCCATCATCCACAGTATCTCTCCTCATACACTGAGCACCCCCATCATCCACAGTATCTCCCCTCATACACTGAGCACCCCCATCCTCCACACAGTATCTCCCCGAATACACTGAGCACCCCATCATCCACAGTATCTCCCCTCATACATTGAGCACCCCCATCCTCCACACAGTATCTCCCCTCATGTACTGAGCACCCCCATCCTCCACACAGTATCTCCCCTCGAGTACTGAGCACTCCCATCATCCACAGTATCTCCCCCTCGTACACTGAGCACCCCCATCATCCACAGTATCTCCCCTCATACACTGAGCACCCCCAACATCCACAGTATCTCCCCTCATACACTGAGCACCTCCATCATCCACAGTATCTCCCCTCATACACTGAGCACCCCCATCATCCACAGTATCTCACCTCATACACTGAGCACCCCCATCCTCCACAGTATCTCCCCTCATACACTGAGCACCCCCATCATCCACAGTATCTCCCCTCATACACTGAGCACCCCCATCATCCACAGTATCTCACCTCATACACTGAGCACCCCCATCCTCCACAGTATCTCGCCTCATACACTGAGCACCCTCATCCTTCGTATCTCCCCTCATACGCTGAGCACCCCCATCCTCCACACAGTATCTCCCCTCATACACTGAGCACCCCCATCCTCCACACAGTATCTCCCCTCATACACTGAGCACCCCCATCCTCCACAGTATCTCGCCTCATACACTGAGCACCCCCATCCTCCACACAGCATCTCCCCTCATACACTGAGCACCCCCATCATCCACACAGTATCTCCCCGAATACACTGAGCACCCCCATCCTCCACACAGTATCTCCCCTCATACACTGAGCACCCCCATCCTCCACACAGCATCTCCCTCATACACTGAGCACCCCCATCCTCCACACAGTATCTCCCCTCATACACTGAGCACCCCCATCCTCCACACAGTATCTCCCATCATACACTGAGCACCCCCATCCTCCACAGTTTCTCCCCTCATACACTGAGCACCCCCATCCTCCACACAGTTTTTCCCCTCATACACTGAGCACCCCCATCCTCCACACAGAATCTCCCTCATACACTGAGCACCTCCATCCTCCACACAGTATCTCCCCTCATACACTGAGCACCCCATCATCCACAGTATCTCCCCTCATACACTGAGCACCCCCATCCTCCACACAGTTTTTCCCCTCATACACTGAGCACCCCCATCCTCCACACAGCATCTCCCTCATACACTGAGCACCTCCATCCTCCACACAGTATCTCCCCTCATACACTGAGCACCCCCATCCTCCACAGTTTCTCCCCTCATACACTGAGCACCTCCATCCTCCACACAGTATCTCCCCTCATATACTGAGCACCCCCATCCTCCACACAGTATCTCCCCTCATACACTGAGCACCCCCATCCTCCACACAGTATCTCCCCTCATACACTGAGCACCCCCATCCTCCACACAGTATCTCCCCTCATACACTGAGCACCCCATCTTCCACACAGTGTCTCCCCTCATACACTGAGCACCTCCATCATCCACACAGCATCTCCCTCATACACTGAGCACCCCCATCCTCCACACAGTATCTCCCCTCATACACTGAGCACCCCCATCCTCCACACAGTATCTCCCCTCATACACTGAGCACCCCCATCCTCCACAGTTTCTCCCCTCATACACTGAGCACCCCCATCCTCCACACAGTTTTTCCCCTCATACACTGAGCACCCCCATCCTCCACACAGCATCTCCCTCATACACTGAGCACCTCCATCCTCCACACAGTATCTCCCCTCATACACTGAGCACCCCATCATCCACAGTATCTCCCCTCATACACTGAGCACCCCCATCCTCCACACAGCATCTCCCTCATACACTGAGCACCCCCATCCTCCACACAGTATCTCCCCTCATACACTGAGCACCCCCATCCTCCACAGTTTCTCCCCTCATACACTGAGCACCCCATCCTCCACACAGTTTTTCCCCTCATACACTGAGCACCCCCATCCTCCACACAGCATCTCCCTCATACACTGAGCACCTCCATCCTCCACACAGTATCTCCCCTCATATACTGAGCACCCCCATCCTCCACACAGTATCTCCCCTCATACACTGAGCACCCCCATCCTCCACACAGTATCTCCCCTCATACACTGAGCACCCCCATCCTCCACAGTTTCTCCCCTCATACACTGAGCACCTCCATCCTCCACACAGTATCTCCCCTCATATACTGAGCACCCCCATCCTCCACACAGTATCTCCCCTCATACACTGAGCACCCCCATCCTCCACACAGTATCTCCCCTCATACACTGAGCACCCCCATCCTCCACACAGTATCTCCCCTCATACACTGAGCACCCCCATTATCCACAGTTTCTCCCCTCATACACTGAGCACCCCCATCCTCCACACAGTTTTTCCCCTCATACACTGAGCACCCCCATCCTCCACACAGCATCTCCCTCATACACTGAGCACCTCTATCCTCCACACAGTATCTCCCCTCATATACTGAGCACCCCCATCCTCCACACAGGATCTCCCCTCATATACTGAGCACCCCCATCCTCCACAGTTATTTCAGGGAGGAACGGTCCCTGTATGACTCATTTAATCCCTTTCTCATGTCTATTGTATGGATGGAGAGGTAGATAGATGACCTGATGGTCATCTGGAAGGGGTCATCCCATATTGAGCTCAATGTGCTTGACAGAGATATGGTTGCGGTACCATACCGGTAGAATACAGCCGGGAATACTACCTTGCTAGCTACTTGCTAGCCCGTTCCCTCATTAGTAACATTCCGTATGGGGGATGGGTAAGACTTTGCAGGAATTGCTGTACTGATGGCAGCTTCCTAGAGGAATCTAACAAATGATGGTCAATTCAGGTCAGAAACATTGCCAGGATGTATCGTCACTTTTATTTTCTCAGGATGTAGCTTTGGCTAATATACTGGCACCAGGTATCTGGATGGTATCTAGAAGGACACCTACCTTAGGATCCCTTCTATCACCCAGTCTATGTATGCAACAGAAAATAAATAAACTACTAAGAATGGATACTACAAATGTGGCCTCGTGAGATGTCAGGCTTGTCAATACCTGAGAACGAGTAGTGCATTCACTTCCCCTGCAGACGGTTGGTTTTACAATATCAAAAGTAGTGGTGTACATAGAGAAGTAAGGCCCCCCACACAGGACAGAAGGGTTTCCGCCTAAACTCTTCTCAATGACCCTTGGGCCATTTTTTCCACCACCTTATTTGCTAAAAATTGTTCCTTTAGAGCAGTGATGCCCAACCTACGGCCCGCGGGCCAAATGTGGCCCGCGAAGCCGTGTCATGCGGCCCGCGCTGCGAACGGCACAGGCAGCAAAGCGATGCTGCCTGTGCCTGCAATCTCCCCGCCCAGTGCCGCCTCCTAGCTAATTTATTCACTGCACTTGCCTCTGAAATTGAAGAGAAGCGCCGCCGTAATCTTGCACAGGCGCACTGGCAGAGGCATCGTAGTGCGCATGCACCGTCTTCCTGGCCTCTGCCAGTGCGCCTGTGCGAGATTACGGCGGCGCTTCTCTTCAATTTCAGAGGCAAGTGCAGTGAATAAATTAGCTAGGAAGGGGCTCTGGGTGGGGGGGATATCTGTGGAGGACACTGAAGGGGGGATCTGTGGACGGCACTGAAGGGGGGGGATATCTGTGGACGGCACTGAAGGGGGGATATCTGTGGACGGCACTGAAGGGGGTGATATCTGTGGACGGCACTGAAGGGGGATATCTGTGGACGGCACTGAAGGGGGGATATCTGTGGACGACACTGAAGGGGGGGATGTCTGTGGACGACACTGAAGGGGGGGATGTCTGTGGACGACACTGAAGGGGGGGATGTCTGTGGACGACACTGAAGGGGGGGATGTCTGCGGACGGCACTGAAGGGGGGGATGTCTGTGGACGGCACTGAAGGGGGGGATGTCTGTGGACGGCACTGAAGGGGGGGATGTGTGTGGACGGCACTGAAGGGGGGATGTCTGTGGACGGCACTGAAGGGGGGGATGTCTGTGGACGGCACTGAAGGGGGGGATGTCTGTGGACGGCACTGAAGGGGGGGATGTCTGTGGACGGCACTGAAGGGGGGGATGTCTGTGGACGGCACTTAAGGGGGGGATGTCTGTGGACGGCACTGAAGGGGGGGATGTCTGTGGACGGCACTGAAGGGGGGATGTCTGTGGACGGCACTGAAGGGGGGGATGTCTGTGGACGGCACTGAAGGGGGGGATGTCTGTGGACGGCACTGAAGGGGGGGATGTCTGTGGACGGCACTGAAGGGGGGGATGTCTGTGGACGGCACTGAAGGGGGGGATGTCTGTGGACGGCACTGAAGGGGGGGATGTCTGTGGACGGCACTGAAGGGGGGGATGTCTGTGGACGGCACTGAAGGGGGATCTAGGGAGGGCTGTGGGGATGTTAGGGTGGGAGGTCCTGGAGGGGTGTTTGGGTGGGAGCTCTGGAAGGGGTGGTGGGTTCCGATAGGTATGTGGGGGTGGGAGATCCGGGAGGGGGGGCCCATATTTTTTTTTGCTATGGGGCCCAGTCATTTCTAGCTACGCCCCTGATTGTTAAGATTGGGCGGGCACTGGAGCGATAGAGCGCCCTGCTGTAGGAGAAGCCGTGGGAGGTGAAAGGAGGAGGGGCCAGCTCCTGGTGGTGTCGGGCACACGGCGCAAGCATGGCGGTGGAGGATCTGACTGAAGCCTAAAGACCAGACATCAAGGTAGACCTGCAGAAGAAGGTGACAGCGCA
The DNA here is from genome assembly GCF_014858855.1 of Bufo gargarizans. Classification (NCBI taxonomy): domain Eukaryota; kingdom Metazoa; phylum Chordata; class Amphibia; order Anura; family Bufonidae; genus Bufo; species Bufo gargarizans. The sequence goes on along the minus strand of NC_058080.1, from coordinate 701,942,315 downwards.
GTATGTGATGTATACATGTGTGTAATGTATGTAGTGCAGTGTGTGATCATCACATACTGCACTACATACATTACACACATGTATACATCACATGCCCCCTCACAGTAATAATGCCAAGATATGTGCCCTTTTCACAGACGTAATGCTCACACATGCCCCCTCACAGTAGTCATGCCCAGATATGTGCCCCCTCACAGTAATAATGCCAGATATGTGCCCTCTTCACAGACGTAATGCTCACACATGCCCCCTCACAGTAGTCATGCCCAGATATGTGCCCCCTCACAGTTATAATGCCAAGATGTGCCCTCTTCACAGATGTAATGCTCACACATGCCCCCTCACAGTAGTTATGCCCAGATATGTGCCCCCTCACAGTAGTTATGCCCAGATATGTGCCCTCTTCACAGTAGTTATGCCCTGATATGTGCCCTCCTCACAGTAGTTATGCCCTGATATGTGCCCTGCTCACAGTAGTTATGCCCAGATATGTGCCCCCTCAGTAGTAATGCTCACTCGTGCCCCCTCACAGTAGTTATGCCCTGATATGTACCCTCCTCACAGTAGTTATACCCTGATATGTGCCCTACTCACAGTAGTTATGCCCAGATATGTGCCCGCTCACAGTAGTTTTGCCAGATATGTGCCCTCTTAACAGTAGTAATGCTCACACGTGCCCCCTCACAGCGTTTGCATTTCTTTCTGGTAAAGCTACCTGGTTCCGGCCCGCGAAATTTATACCAAGTCTAGTGCGGCCCTCAGATGAAAAATGGTTGGGCACCACTGCTTTAGAGGGTAGAGTCCTGACCAAGTTCTCACCTTCAGTAGAAGAGGAGATACTCCTTACTAAGACTGGGCCCCCATAGCAGTCGCATGGTCTGCCACTATGGTAGTTACGCCCCTGGCTGCAGCAGAACCAAATAATACAGTGCAGCATAAAATATTGAAGCCCATGTCTCATAATTCAACTGTATCACTGTCATGATGAGGGGGATACATTTGAATTCAGGAGGGCAACTGTGAGTGCTGGCCAGGTGCATAAGTACCTGATGCTCCTAGCATTTATTAATGCAGAGAGGTTTGGATCATTATGTACCTGGCCGGCAGCCATGAGGAAAGCTCAGGCAACCCCCTGGGCATTGATCAGTCCACCCCTGATGGGTTATGTCTGATTTTGCAGCTTGAGTTCATTGACGTGAATAGGGCAGGGCAGCAATACCACACACAACCTGTGGACAGGTGTGGCACTGTTGTTGGAAGAAAGCAGCCATGTTTCTCCCCTTCCCCCAGACAAGCCCTTCCATTATTTCTGTACTGTATGAGATGACTGTTCCATTATAATACTTACTGATTCCTCTTCTCCAGGAGTCGCTGGTGATGAATATTTTAGTAGTCATTTCCTCCTTGGGCTAGAGGTTTCCACTGATGAAACCACCAGAGACCATGAGACGAGATATTTACTGTAATAATAACTACATGAATCGCCCACATCACAAATGAGCAGTAAATGAAATCATAATGGTGACGGATTTTTCACATTACACCAGTTCCTGAAGAATAATAGACATCAATAGGTCAGAAGGAAAATCTCGGCATCTCAGTCTCCTTATCTGTTGTCCCAGGACAGACACTTACCCCCTTATACGACCGCCAGAGGTAAGGTCTCTTTCACACTTGCGTTGTTAATTCCGGTATTGAGATATGGCAGAGGATCTCATTACCGGAATTAAATGGATCCGTTTTGATTTTGCACATCAGGATGCATCCGTTCCATTAGGATGCGGTTGTGTGAAATCAAAACGGAAAAAAAGGATCAGTCACTAAATATACTGAAAGTCAATGGGTGACGGATCCGTTTTTTTAGGCTCCTAAAAAAATGGATCTGTCACCATTAGCTTACATTGTTTTCAGTGCCGCGGTTTGGTGTCCTGACGCAAAATGGAATGCTGCCGGAACGGAAGACATCCTGATGCATCCTGAACGGATCTCTTTCCATTCAGAATGCATGAGAACTAAACTGAGACGTGTTTTTTTTCCGTTATTGAGATGTCCCCCTGTCGGATCTCAATAACGGAAAACAACAACGCAAGTGTGAAAGTAGCCTAAGCAGTCACATACAATTGGATGCACAACACGCCATTCAAATAAGGAACACAGGGCCCCTCTGTTCTGTTCGTTGGGGGCCCCAGCAGATCAGACGCCTATCCCTTAGGCCAAGTTCACACAAACGTTTTTTTTGCGAGTGTACGGGCCATTTTTTTGTGTTCCGTATACGGTCCGTATACGGAACAATTTATTTCAATGGTTCCGCCAAAAAAACGGAATGTGTTCCGTATGCATTCCGTTTCCGTATTTCCTTCCATTGAAAGATAGAGCTTGTCCTATATTTGGCCGTAAATCACGGGTCGTGGCTCCATTCAAGTCAATGGGTCCGCCAAAAAAACGGAACACATACGGAAATGCATCCGTATGTCTTCCGTATCAGTTTAGTTTTTTCTGAGCCATCTATTGAAAATGTTATGCTCAGCCCAATTTTTTCTATGTAATTACTGTATACTGTACATGGCATACGGAAAACGGACCGGAAAAACGGAACGGAAAAACGGAACAGAAATGGAAGCACAACGGAAACAAAAAACTGAAAAACGGATCCGTGAAAAATGGACCGCAAAACACTGAAAAAGCCATACGGTCGTGTGAACTAGGCCTTATATGACAGCAAGCAGTGTTATTGAAAAGGAAGGATTTGAAACACAAAAACAGTTACAAAGTTGGAGAACGTTTCATTATGTAATAATTGGGCTTTGCTAACAGTAAATAAAACCTGAAAACCTCTTTAGGACCAGGTTATTGTACAGCCATTTTTTTTTATTCTTCATTTTGGCATTTTGCATCGATGCAGGCAGATTTTTGGGACCATTTTTACTTCTGTGTGCACCGTTGTAAGCATTTAATTTTAATGAATTTCATTTTAGGGGAACAAAAAAATTCAATTTTTATTTTAAACTCTATAACTCAGTGAATTAAAATGAAGACTATACAGCTAATTATCTGTTCAATGGCAGCTGGATTTACAGCGTGCTGCCACTGGATGGCGCTTCTGAGCCCTGTGACCGCTGCTGCACTATACAGCAGCTTTCACAGGGAAGTCAGAGCAGGATGGCATCGCTGCATTAACCAATTAGACGCTGCTGTCAAATGCAATCACAGCATCTAGGTGGTTAGACAGAGGGAGGAGGCTCCCTCTGGGACACCATCTGCACCCTGCAACATGATCACTGGGAGCGGATGGTTGTCATGGCAGCAGGTGGTAAAACAAAGACTACCGAGTCTGCCATGGCCATATGCCTATTAGGCCACGCCAAAGGCACAGCCTAATAGATTGCCTGTCACTTTGTTGCTGAGTATACCAAAGCATGATAGATACAATCAGAGTGTCAAGTCCCGTAATAAGAAAAATAAATAAACTTTATTAAAAAAATGTTTTGTTTTATTTAAAAAAATCACTCAGTCTAAGGCCTATTGCACACGGCCGTTTTTTTTTCCCGTTTACTGGCCGTTTTTTGCGTTCCGTATACGGTCCGTATACGGAACCATTCATTTCAATGGTTCCGCAAAAAAAACGGAATGTACTCCGTATGCATTCCGTTTCCGTATTTCCGTTTTTCCGTTCCGTTTTAACATAGAACATGTCCTATTATTGCCCGCAAATCACAGTCCGTGGCTCCATTCAAGTCAATGGATCCGCAAAAAAAACGGAACACATACGGAAATGCATCCGTATGTCTTCCGTTTCCGTTCCGTTTTTTCCTGAACCATCTATTGAAAATGTTATGCCCAGCCCAATTTAATCTATGTAATTACTGTATACTGTATATGCCATACAGAAAAACGGAACGGAAAAACGGAACAGAAACGGAAACACAACGGAAACAAAAAACGGAACAACGGATCCATGAAAAACGGACCGCAAAACACTGAAAAAGCCATACGGTCGTGTGCAATAGGCCTAACAAAGCAAGGACACAGCTATATTGATTGATGAAGAATGAAAAAAAAAAAAAACGTCTTTAAGGTAATGTGAAACATTTTTTTCCCCTTGAAATGTGCTATTTTTGAGCAACAGTGCTAAAAAAGTATAGACATTCAGTATCGCTGTAATTGTATTGACCTGCAGGATAAAGGCAATACATTATAATACATTATTTATGCTGTAGGGTGAAAGACGTCAATTTAAAAGGCAAAAAAAAAAAATGGCAGAATTGGTGTTTCTTTCTTTTTCTCACAAAAGGTTAATAAATGTCAAGTTATATGTACCCCAAAATAGTTAAACTGAAAAATACAACCCATCCTGCAAAAAAACACGCCCTCGTAGAGCTACGCCAAACGGAAAGATGAAAATTATATGGGGCAACGTAAAAAACAGGAAAAGGTTGTTAAACCCTCCAGTACTGAAGTGGTTAAAACATAATTATTTTTCTGGTACAATCTGGCACAGTGATGGGGATAATGTGTTGGCATAAGTTTCATATATTTGAATTCTAATAAATTAAAAGCAGTTTTTTTTTTTTTTTTTAATCTATCTATTATGATATCACAAGGGGTTAATCCTAATCCAGAAATAGATTTTACAATTATTATTATTATTATTACAACCTACATAAAAAAACTAATAGCTTCCATACAGAATAAATACCAAAATTCTTTATTAAATACACACTAAGTACATATTAAAACATGGAAGCAATAAGCAGCAGTTGAGACCCCCCCCTTCCCAGATGAGGATCCTGAGGGGGCTGCAGAGACGGCCAGCCACAACAAATGGAACAACTTAACAAAAAAAGACACTACCACTTAAGATTGCTCCTTGCGCACATTAAACTGCAATGGGGAGAAACAACCCCCGCCTTAGATGCAGGATAACAGAAGAAGAAGCCTGCGAGGCGAAACGGCGCTGGGGGGAGGCGGCTGCAGGGTCGGCGCGCTACACATGGTACCATCATTTCTTGTCATTCCACATCGCCCTTCTCTTATCCTGCATCTAAGGTGGGGGTTGTTTCTCCCCATTGCAATTGAATGTGCACAAGGGGCAATCTTAAGTGGTAGTGTCTTTCTTTGGCATCCGAGTTTATTATTTGGTGTTAAATTATTATTATTATTATTATGCCGCGCCATGGCTAACCTGTGTTCTGTTTAGCTATGCATTATATATATATTATCATGTTCCAGGATCTGCTATGCTCTGTGCCTTTGATATAATTGAGCCTAGAAGGGATTATTGTATCATAACTCAACTAGACAAGAACAAGTTAATTGTCTGATGAGTGACCGTCCTACACACCGATGAAAACGAGGCATTTGGTAAAGGCTGTAGTACACCCACAGAGCTTCTTCCATTTATCTCTAGATGCTTTGAGGGTGCTGAGCCAGAGTACCATGGGAGCTGTTATTCTGTCGTGTGCTCCAGGAACCAGGCAAGGAATGGGTTAACGTCATCCATGAAGCGATTACAAGAGGGAGCCCGGGAGGGGGTATTACTGAGCCAGGCTTCTATGGTCTAATTGAGTCAGCACATTGAGAGCAGAGAGCACATCTGTCTCCGGCCTCCTATCTGACCACAGGGCATAGACGCACACTCTGATTCAGCACTCGGACAGCTCCCTACACGGCCGCTCCCAGGCTTCTCACCGCCACATTATGGCTTCTGAATCTTGGCTGAATTGGAATATATAATAAAAAAAAAACGTTTTGTAAAATTTTTTGCACAACGGTGTGTTGTGAAAAGGCAGACCAGGAGGCAAAGGCCTTGCAATCTGGTGGCGGCAGATTATTAAAGAGTTAAGTGCTGTCACTGGCGCTACGTTGGAATATAGCGTTGTCTTGGATTACATCGCTACCACTCTACATATAATGCCAAGATTCATTTCTTTGTTTTACAAATATCTCCATTCTCACCAGAACCCTTTGAATACAATATCTATTTATACAGAGGAGGAAAAGCTCAATCCTCGCCCCTGTGATCCAATCACAGCTCTGCCAACTTGTTATCCTGTTATAAACGGAAAATGGTTGGGTCATATTAATTATTATTATTTTTTGTGGATTTCTTTTATGTTTGTCCTCAGAGAACATTACAAGATGTGCCTCCACTTTTTGGTCTTGGTTGTTGCTCCTGCATATCAGGCCACCTCATGGTTAACTCAGAGGAACACGGCTGAGGACATCGTGTCATGGTTTAATGGTGACTAGAGACCAACTCATGTTATTGCTCCAGGGTGGTCATTTCTGTTATTTGTAGTAGAAGAGAGTGGTCAGGAGAAGTGAGGGTAATTAGGAGTGATGAGAATAATAAGAAGATGTGATAGTGGTTGGTAGACCAGAGGAGAGAGTGATCAAGATAGAGGATAGTGATCAAGAGAGGAGAGAGTGATCAGAAGTGTAGAGTGTGTTCAGCAGAGGAGAGAGTAATGAAAAGAGAGTGGTCAGCAGAGGAGAGAGTGATCAAAAGAGGAGAGAGTGATCAAATCAGTACAGAGTGGTCAACAGAGGAGAGAATCATCGAAAGGGCAGAGAATGGTCAGCAGAGGAGAGCGTGATCAAATCAGCACAGAGTGGTCAGTAGAGGAAAGAATCATTAAAAGAGCAGAGAGTGGTCAGCAGAGGAGAAAGTGATCAAAAGAGCACAGAGTAGTCAACAGAGGAGAGAGTGATCAAGAGAACAGAGAGTGGTCATCAGTGGAGAGAGTGATCAAGAGAGCAGAGTGCAATCAGGAGAGAAGAGTGAGATCTGGAGACCAGAGAATGATCAGGAGAGCTAATGGAGATCAGGAGTGAAGAGAATAAAAAGAAGAGCTTAAAATGACCAGGAAAACTGAGAGTGATCACGACAGAAGAGGGTAAGTAGGAGAGCTGATAATGATTAGAAGGTCTCTTAGCAAAGTTAAAAGTGATTAGGTGTCACGACCCTGGGTCCGCGGCAACCGCACCTGAGGCAAACCCCTAAGTGCCCCCAGCTGCGGTTGACACAACACCAAAACCGCGGGTAACTGCATGCGGCTCCCAAGGAGTCACGACCATGACCAAGGGTCGTGACATTAGGTGAGTGTGATCTGTGATAGACGATCCTAACAGCATATGCCCATGTAAACTTAGCCTAGGCAGGAAAACTGGGAATATTCACAGTAGCCAAGAGTGGTCAGTAAACCTGCTGTCATAAGCTGCTCTCTTGTCTAGCTATAAGATAGCATGGGCCATTTGAACCAAGAGGACCAGGTGATCAGCACTAGGAGGATCTTCAAGACGGTGCAGTCTTTGAGTTATCAGGAATGATGTAAGTGATCAGGGGAGGGGAGAGTGGTCAGACGAGGGGACAGTGATCAGGCGAGGGGAGTGTAATCACTGTCATGAGCATGATAATACAGTTGAGTTAAGGAGGACACATGTGGTGTGTGGCCGTTGAGTCGCCTACTGGGCATCGGCCCGCCGGAAAATTTTACTGTAGGGTCTATGGCCAATCCGCCCCTGTTTGGAGAGGAAATAGTGATCTGAAGGGAGGATAGAGTACAGTGATCAGGAGAGGGGGAGGGTGATCAGGAAAACAGATTAATCAAGAAAGGGGAAAATGATCAGACAAGGGGAGAGTGATCAGGAGAGCAAAGTAATCATGATAGCATAGTGATCAAGAGAGCAAAGTAATCAGGAGTGGGGATAGTAATTTGGAGAGGAAAGAGTGATCTGGAGGAAAGAGTGATCCAGATAGAGTGATCCAAATAGAGTAGAGTGATCAGGAGATGGGAGAATGATCAGGCGAGGGGAGAATGATCAGGAGAGGGAAGAGTGATCAGGAAAGTGATAAGGAGAGACAAGTGATCAGGATAGCATAGTGATCAAGAGAGCAAAGTATTCAGGAGTGGGGATAGTAATTTGGAGAGGAAAGAGTGATCTGAAGGGAGGAAAGAGTGATCCAGATAGAGTAGAGTGATCAGAGGGGAAATGATCAGAGAGGGAAGAGTGATCAGGAGAGAGAAGAATGATCAGAGAGGGAAGAGTGATCAGGAGAGGGAAGAGTGATCAGGAGAGCAGAGTGATCATGCACATGACCGTGATCGGCCCAGGAAACATGGTCCATGTGTCTGCCGGATCTCCTGGGCCGACCGAAACTCCCCTGAATTGAACTGACTGTATCATAGTGTCTAATGATGCAGCCAATTCATATCTAATTGCTGATCTCTTCTACTGAACTTACAGTTCTGTAGAAAAGATATGCGATCAGATGCAAACTGAGTGTATCAAAACTTACTACAGTCAGTTCAGGGAAGCCGCAGTCAGGCAGACACACAGACTTTATTTTTCAGGCCGATAAGTCATGTACATGAGCCCTAATCAGGAGAAGGGAGAGTGATTTGAAGAGGAAAGAGTGATCTAGAGACAGCAGAATTGATCAGGAGAGGGGAAAGTGATCTGGAGATGGGAGAGTGATCAGGAGAGGGGAAGAGTAGCCAGGAGAGGAGACAGTGATCAGGAGAGGGGAGAATGATCAGGAGAACAGATTCATTTAGAAAGGGGAGAGTGATCTGGAGAGGGAGAGAGTGATCAGGAGAGGGGAGAGTGATCAGGAGAACAGATTCATTTAGAAAGGGGAGAGTGATCTGGAGAGGGAGAGAGTGATCAGGAGAGGGGAGAGTGATTAGAAGAAGGGAGAATAATCAGGAGAACAGAATAATTAAGAACAGGGAGAGTGATCAGGCAAAGGGAGAGTTATCAGGCAAAGGGAGAGTTATCAGGCAAAGGGAGAGTGATCAGGCGAGGAGAGAGTGATCAGGAGAGGGGAGAATTATCAGGAGAGGGGAGAATTATCAGGAGAGGGGAGAGTGATCAGGAAAGAGGAGAATGATCAGAAGAGGAGACAGTGATCAGGAGAGGGAAGAGTGATAAGGAAAGGGGAGAATAATCAGAAGAACACAATAATTAAGAACGGGGACAGTGATCAGGTGAGGGGAGAGTGATCAGGAGAGGGGAGAGTGATCAGGAGAAGGGAGAGTGATCAGGAGAAGGGAGAGTGATCAGGGGAAGAGGGAGTGATCAGGAGAGAATGATCAGGAGAGGGGAGAGTGATCAGGAGAAGGGAGAGTGATCAGGAGAAGAGGGAGTGATCAGGAGAGAGTGATCAGGGGAGGGAAGAATGATCAGGAGAGGGGAGAGTGATCAGGAGAAGAGGGAGTGATCAGGAGAGAGTGATCAGGAGAGGGGAGAGTGATCAGGAGAAGAGGGAGTGATCAGGAGAGAGTGATCAGGAGAGGGGAGAATGATCAGAAGAGGGGAGAGTGATCAGGAGAGGGAAGAGTGATAAGGAAAGGGGAGAATAATCAGGAGAACACAATAATTAAGAATGGGGACAGTGATCAGGTGAGGGGAGAGTGATCAGGAGAGGGGAGAGTGATCAGGAGAAGGGAGAGTGATCAGGAGAAGGGAGAGTGATCAGGAGAAGGGAGAGTGATCAGGGGAAGAGGGAGTGATCAGGAGAGAATGATCAGGAGAGGGGAGAGTGATCAGGAGAAGGGAGAGTGATCAGGAGAAGAGGGAGTGATCAGGAGAGAGTGATCAGGGGAGGGAAGAATGATCAGGAGAGGGGAGAGTGATCAGGAGAAGAGGGAGTGATCAGGAGAGAGTGTTCAGGGGAGGGAAGAATGATCAGGAGAGGGGAGAGTGATCAGGAGAAGAGGGAGTGATCAGGAGAGAGTGATCAGGAGAGGGGAGAGTGATCAGGAGAAGAGGGAGTGATCAGGAGAGAGTGATCAGGAGAGGGGAGAATGATCAGAAGAGGACAGAGTGATTAAGAGAGGGAAGATTGATCAGACAGGAGAGATGTGATCAGAAGAACTAAGATTCATTTCATCCTGAGCACAGGCTAATAATCATTATATACATCACTCACCCGAATTCTTTGTTATAAGTAAGATCTTGATGCAGCCCCTAATGATAAAATAGCCGCCTACCTTGTGTGTCTATTTTAAGAAAAGTTCAGTGTTTTCTGCGGTTTTATCTTTCTCCGCTGTATAGGATGGTAACAGTCTGTATTTAAGCACCAGGCCCTGTCTTCACTAGATGACACTGACATGCTCTCCCAGATAAAAATAGACACTTTTTCGTGAATCTAGGGAAGCGAGCCCAAACATGTGACTGGGGCTAAATGTATCTCTGTGATAAAGCCAGCTTAGACACAATTAGAATTTTTCCCCGGTTGGAGATCCAGATGGCATAGCAGGGGGTGTCAGGGAAGGCTTAATCACATATGACAACCCCTGTGCAACAGGGTAACAACATGAAATGCTCTGCAAGGAAATAGGGTCCAATATATTGCTCCATAAGAGGGTGCAATGTTCTGCATGGGATTAATATGTAATACTCTGCCAGTAGATGGGACATATTCTACAAGGAAAGGAATGTCCTGCTAAAGTAGGGGGTGAAATATTCTGCAGGGGAATGGGATATGAAATACTGTTCAGTGGAACAAGTTACCATGTGCTGCACTACAGCATGGTGAGATATGCTGGAGAGAAATAGAGGAGTGAGAGGTGTATTGCATCGTATGACGTTCTAACAAAGAATGGGGTGCAGTGGTCCCAAATACATAGGCTTTAGAGATGAAATCTCCCAGCATTCCCTGCTTGTTCAGTATCTGTGGAGGTGCAGGATTACTGGCGACATACTCTTAGACAGGAGCTGCATTTACTGTGGCAGCTCTCCATATAAACGTATCTCCTGTCCACAGGACATGGAATAACAATCTGATTGGTGGGAGTCCAACGGCTGGGAAATTCATGAACAAGTCCCCCAAGTAAATGGAGCAGAGGTCGAGCAGGCATGCCGCCACTCCAGTAGTTTGAGTCTGGATGCGGATCTATTCACTTCAATGGGGCCGCAAAAGATGCGGACAGCACTCCGTGTGCTCTCCGCATCTGTAGCTCCGTTCCATGGACCCGCAAAAAAATAAATAAATAGAACATGTCTTATTCTTGTCCGTTTTGCAGACAAGAATTGGCATTTCTATTATGGGCGGCCCATTACGCAAATCGGTGTTTTGCGGATCCACAATTTGCGGACTGCAAAACACGGCAAGGTCGTGTGCATGTAGTCTAAATGCCTGGTGGCAGTAATTATCCAGACTGCTCCTGCATCGCACACAGACCTATTAGGTCATCTGCACATATTGCAGAATACGTTCAGTTTTTCCGTGCGCATTCGCAAGGGGGAAAAAACCACAGCGTATTACGGTGCCAGCAGAGTGTATGATATTACACATATGTCACGTACACGTTGTGCATTTTTTCTGTGCGGAAATTGAAAATCCAAATTTAATAGCCTGTGAATTATGTTTGTGGTTTTAGCTGCGGATTTCACCCTTTTAAATGAAAGGGCGAGATCTGCAGCAAAAACGCATTAAATCTGCACCAAAACCGCTGTTAGACATTCTGGATTTTGGTGCGGATATGCTTCAGAAACACACATAAATCCGCACGAAAATTCATGCGGATCTTATGTGCGTTCGCCCACACTGGTGTGCATGTGGCCTTAAAGGGGTCATGTCACTTCAGCAAATGGCATTTATCATGTAGATAAAGTTAATACAAGGCACTTACTAATGTATTGTGATTGTCCATATTGCCTCCTTTGCTGGCTGGATTCATTTTTCCATTACATTATACACTGCTCGTTTCCATGGTTACGACCACCTTGTAATCCGGCAGCAGTGGTGGTTGTGCTTGCACACTATAGAAAAAAGCACAGGCCTCTCTGGTGGCCAAGACAGATGGAGTGCGAATAGGCTGGTGCTCGTATCCAGGGGTTATGTCCACCCTGCAATCCAGCAGTGGTGGTTGTGCTTGCACACTGTAAGAAAAAGCGCCGTCTTCCACGGTCCCAGCCAACACAGAGATTGGCGATTTTTCCTCTAGTGTGCAAGCACAACTACTGCTGCTGTATTGTAGGATGGTCATAACCCCTGGATACGAGCAGTGTATAATGTGACGGAAAAATAAATGAAGCCAGCGAAGGAGGCAATATGGACAATCACAATACATTAGTAAGTGCCTTGTATTAACTTTCTCTGCATGATAAATGCTATTTGCTGAAGTGAGACAAGTTTAAAGCAAATGGTGCTAGTCACACTTATAGGGGTTGTGCACCTTTAGGGCTGGTTTTGGCAACAACTTCATACGCAGATCTGTGAAAAGAAGCATACTTACCTGCTTTCCGGCACTGGTTCCTAGCATCTTCTCTCCCCAGCCTTGGGTGCTCCACTGCGCTCCTTGGAGGTAAACTTCCTGTTTGACGCCACCGCAGCCAATCGCTGGCCGCTTACAGCTGTTAGCCAGAAGTTCAGAAGAGAGGCACCAGCAAGATAGCATACCAGAGGCGCCATTATCTGCCCCTTTGCCAGCCAC